>NC_136983.1:35132735-35247400 GCF_032717465.1 Coenobita brevimanus | reverse complement strand
ACTGTGTTGTTAAAGGAAGATGAAGGGGAGCTGCAAGACTTGGTGAATGTATATGGATGGAGCATGTAAGAAACGGAATCTAAAGGTAAATGTAGGAATGAGTAAAGTTGTAGTATTTGAGAGAAGTGAAGTCAATGAATGTACAGTGAGGCTGGCTGAGGAGTGAAATGGAAAATGTGATTGCGTTTAAGTACTTCGTCAGTGTGATGAGTAAGGATGGAAGTTTAGAGGGAAAAAGAAGTGCTTGAAAGGGTACAACAAGGAAGAAAGGTTGCTGGTTCCTTGAAAGTAGTGATAAGAAACAGGAAATTCAGCATGGAAGTAAAAAAGATACTACATGACAGTATTGTGATACCAACTCTGAGGTATGGATGTGAAGCTTGGACCTTGTTGGAGAGACACAAGTCAGTAATGAAAGCAGTGAAAATGAGTTATTTGAGAAGATTATGTTGAGTCACATGGAGAGACAGATTGACAAATAAGGATGTGAAAGAGCGTTGTGGTGTGGATGTGGATGTGACAGCAAGCGTTAGGAGAAACACACTGATGTGGTTTGGCCATGTAGAGAGCTTGGAGAGTGAGAGACTGACGGGGAGAGTGTATGTGAGTGAGGTGGAGGGGGAGTGAGGGAGGGGGAGACCAAGGATGATATGGAGGAATGGAGTGGAAAGGTATATGAGGGAGGGGGGGGGTGCAAGCTGGGAGCAGGGCATTGAAATGGCAGGGGACAGGGCGACATGGAGGCGATTTGTTTGTGACCACCCCGTACGAGATCAAGACGTCTGGCAATAGTCCGATAGATTGATAGTATACTAAACGATGGCTGTGAAATAAATGAAAACATTATTTTTGACGAATTTCAATATCTTCCACAGCCAACACTCGTATGAAAGAATGGCGAAAAGTGTGTGTGTGTGTGTGTGTGTGTGTGTGTTTATGCTAGGAAGAATGAACCAAAGGCCAGGAACCCGCAAAAATGTTCCTACTAAGAGAAGAAGAATATACAAGAGAGAGCCAAATTCAAGATCCGATAATTTAGAGATGCTCTGGACACACTGCAATTGAAAGATTGGAGATCATAGGAAACAGGAAATACAGACAGAGGGAGACAGTTCCAGAGTTGACCTGTTGCATAAATGAAGGACTAGGAATAACGGTTAATCCTTGCATTAGAGAGCTGGACAGAAAAGGGATGAGAGTTTGCTGCTTGATGGGTGCCACACGCCTGTCATTGAGGTGGGAGGAATGGTTGCAGACAGTTCAGAGGAGCAGCGACCATTGAATTAGTTGGGATAGTGAGAGATAAAGAGGCAACAGAAAAGGGCGAAAAGAAAGAGGTTGAAGGGAGCCAGTAAGAGGAGGAGAGCTATGAGACAAAAAGCCCTTTGACTCCACCCTATTGAGAAGAGCTTGTATGTGGAGAACATCCCCACTGATGCGAATAGTTTTCTAAACAGGGGCAGTTTTTACAAGAGATGTAATACGATCTTTCCAAGATAAGTCCTGAGTGAATGTTCCAAGCATGTTCAAGGATGATGCAGGATTAAGCTGAATATTATTAAACATTAATGGGTACAGCTGTGGAAGAGTTTGTTGGGTTGATAGGTGTAAGAACTGAGTCTTTGATGCATTAAAATCACCAAGATTATTATTACCCCAGTCAGGAGATAAGAGCTAAGGCAGACATTAGGTGTGCCATAGCCTCATCCCTTGTTTGTTGAAGTAATCGCTGAGATGGACGTTGTGGAAAAACCGAATGGAAAGGTGAAGGCTGGAATCATCAGCATACGAGTGGATAGGATTAGGTGTACAGCTTAGAAGGTCATTGATGAATATAAGGAAGAGAGGTTGGTGATAGGACAGAGCTCCGAGGAACACAAATGTTGAAAGATCTAGAAGAATGATGGCCGTTTACAACAGGAGCTATAGAACGACCAGAAAGGAAGCTACAGGTGAAAGCACACAGATAGAAGGAGGAAACCGTAAGTGGCAGTTTAGAAAAAATAAAGATTTAAAGCTAGACTCGATCGAAAG
Source organism: Coenobita brevimanus (assembly GCF_032717465.1). NCBI lineage: Eukaryota > Metazoa > Arthropoda > Malacostraca > Decapoda > Coenobitidae > Coenobita > Coenobita brevimanus. The sequence goes on along the minus strand of NC_136983.1, from coordinate 35,245,366 downwards.
CCTTTGAGATACAAGTACAATGGCAAAGCTTTCTGCCAAAGTCCCGAAAGGAGGGATTACCAGGGAGCTTGAAAGGTAGCGGAGAAGATCGCCTGTGGAGCGTCCCTGAGTGGAACTCATACTGACGATCAGAAAGAAGGTTGTGAGAGGAAAGATTTTGCAAAATTTTTCTATTAAGAATATACTCGAGAACTTTTGAAACACAGCATGTTGTGCCAAATTAAGGATATCTACAGGGTTGGGGAAATGGTCACTCCTCTTTGGACTGGCTGAATGAGAGCAAACTTCCAGCAAGAAAAAAGGTACAAGTTGACAGACAAAGACGAAGGAGTTTACCTAGGCAGGGTGTAAACACAGATGCATGTGCTCCAGAACAACAGTAGGGATTCCATCAGGCCCATATGCCTTGTTAGTATTGAGGCCTGTGGATGACAGAGAATACATCAGCTGAAGAAATTTTAATGTCAGCTATGAGGTAAGCCAGAGGGGGAAGTGAAGGAGGAACAGCACTGGAACCGTCTAAGGTGGAATTGGGAGGGGAAAGTCTCAGTGAAGAGATCTGCTTTATCAGTAGAAGAGATAGCTACAGAACCATCAGAGTAGGCAAAGGGAGTGGAAGGATGGATGAGGTAAAGTTGTTAGAAAGGTTTTTGGCAAGGTGCTAGAAGTATGGGAGGAATTCGAGTCTGAGAGCTGGAGAGCATTCAGTACAAATGAAATTATTTTTAGCTGAGAGAAGAACAGACTTAATACGCTTTCCTGGCAGAAACATAAACAAGATGTGATTCCAGAGGTGGGTTAGCTCTGGTACCTTTTATACTAGCCCTCTCCTTGTTCTGGACAAGATTAGAACAAGCGTGATTAACCAAGGCTTTCTTGCATTAGTCAAAGGATACATGAGAAAGGAATGCATGCTACAATGCCCGAGAGAATAACCTCCATATTGCGCAAAGCACACTCAGATGGCTCCAAGCCATGGAAGCAATAATCATTCCAGGGAAAATCAAGGAAATACAGCCTCTGAGAGGCTCCCAATCCGCAGTCTGAAAGTGCCAGCAGACGATGCATCCTTGGAGGGTCCACAGGCTGTACTGGGATAATAGGACAGATTTAGGTGATAAATTTGTGATCGGAGGAGAATACAACAGAGAGAAAAGATTAACAGTGCAAGTAAAAGGATTAGTTGTAAGGAAGAGGCTTTAAGTATGTTGGAGCTCTCTCTCCTTATGGCGGTCAGGGTAGAGTGCTGTACAAGCTGCTCTAGGTCATTAAGGATAGAAAAGATGTAGGCTTGTTCACCAAGTGGACTTTGTGGGAAAGGGGAGGAGAGTCAAAGGTAGTGAACATTGAAATTTCCTAAAATGAAGATTTGGCAGAGTGAGAAATTGATAAAATGTGTTCCATCGTAGAAGTAATATAGTTGAAGAATTTTTAATAGTCAGTAGAATTAGGGGATAAGTAAACAGCGCAGATATATTTAGTCAGATAATGACAGGATAGCTGAAGCCAGAGTGTAGAGGAATCTGGTAAGAATCAAGTTCAGGAACACGCAGAGCAAGATAAATCGTTGCATATATATACACAACAGCCACGTTTGGCTTTGAAAATGAGTATAGAGAATCTCTAGAAGCGGTACAGAAAAGGGTTTGCTGTCAGTTGCCTCAGACACCTGAGTCTCAGTTAGAAAGAGAAAGTGAGGCTTAGAGGAGGAGAGGTGGTGCTCAACAGAGCAAAAGTTAGAGGAAAGACCACGAATGTTGCAGAAAATGAAGAAGAAGTGAGTCAGACAGTGGTTCCACGACGCTCAAGTCGTCACCGGGAGAGGGTGGGAAGATGGGGGTATTTATGGTCCCCCTCCCCGGGGACTCAGAGGCTGGGTGTTCAGATACCAAAATCTATTTTTGAATTTTGGAAAAGGAAGTGTAGTGTATACAATGCACATAGTTTGGGTGTAGATAGTTAGAGAAATTTGCACTGGAGTACATGCTACCTACTTCCTCTGTGCTACTGAAACACTGAAAACGTTCAGCAAAGGGGGTGGTCAGGAACTTGTCCTTAGGACTGATGAAACGGGAGCTCCAGCTCTCTCTGTCATCAGCTTCTTCATCCACCTCGGGAGTACTGCTCTGCTCGACCAAAAGCTATAGTCTACTCCTCACGTTGTGTGTTTGTGTGTTTTTTTGTAAAGGTTCCCCAGTTTGTGGTGCCCTTCGCTAGTGCGGTAAATACATGCCTCTGATATACACATCTAGTTGTCGTCATTAGAGACAGGAAACAATAACAGAATGATGAGTTGATGGTACTGATCCAAAGAACTTGACTTCTGCTCTTGCTGGTTGATGGTCCCTCATATAGACTCTAAAGTAAAATGCTACTGTGTTTGTCGTCATACACAGTTGTATTGTAATATATTTGTACATATTTTCATGTAAAGTGGAATAATTATTGGTTAAATGTAATGTAGGAAAATTAGTGTTTTATGGATTGAAATTTACGCATTAGTAACAGCTAGTATGAAATGTTCCAATAAAAAGGGTATGGGTTCAATTCTCTTATGAATATAGCAACTGACAGCTTTTTCTGCAAAATTAATCCAGAGTCCTGAAGTTACTCCTGTATTTTGTTGATTTAATGAAGAAGTAATTCGTACTTTCAATTATTAATGTAAATATGATTAACCTCTACAATCATGATGTTTTTGCGCTCCTTGTGCGTCCCACGAGGATATTCGCTCTTCGACTGACTTATAAAAAATATTTGACAAAAATAAGTTATTAGTCATAGAGTATTAAAAAAAATTCTACATACATATGGCATATACCTTCAGCTTTCTCCTAGGATGTTTGTTGAGCCTTCGTCGGCAACTGTAGGGACTTGTGGAGACTTCTGAATTTGGGTAACGAAGTCTCCACTTTTACACTTCCTGTCACTCCATGACATGATTACCACAGCCTGATAATATCATCAGAATCACTATTCTACACTTTTCAAGTAGTTTGGAATCCATACTCAAAAAAAAAAAAACGCTGTGAAAGCAATGTAAATTACGAGCACGCATGAGCCTCCTAATGCCTGCTCGTTCCCTGCTGGTATTCTGTCATTTATTATTCCATAAATACACTCTCACTTTTTATTCCTATTACTTTTATTACACCTATATTTATCTACAGTATTTATCCATAAGTTTCTCTTCAGTAATAGTAGTTTATTTTCACTCCAGGCATTCACTTTCTCGTTCTGTAAAGTAAGCAGAGGAGTCGAGGTTTCCAATTTCACTGTCATTACTTCAAGTATTTGTACTAATATTCTTATATTACTAATTATTTACATTTTTATTTACATTTTCTATTGTATTTTCAATGTTTACACTTATATTTTACTAACAGTATGTTATGTACTCCTGTCACTAAGTAACTTATATAACTATATTACATCCATTGCTTTTCACTTGCTGGTTTACACATTATTTACATTTTCCATTACACTCTTTTTAGAACTGCTTCAGGCTGTGGTAATCAAAGAAGCAGGTTACGCAGAGGGGAACCTGGCACTCAGCGCACCTGCCAAGAGGTGTGTTTGTACTCAGGTGGGCATCTGGTGTTATGTGCAATACACCTGGCACTTATCTACACCAAACTAAATGTACAGTACACACTACATTTCCTATTCAAAATTCAACTAAAATGGCGTCTCATCACCAAGCCTCGGAGTCCCCAGGGGGGACCATAAATGCCCCCACTGTCCGCCCCTCTCCCGGTAACGACTCGAGGTGCCTGGAACCACTGTCTGACTTTCTTCTTCATTTCTGCAACATTCGCGGCCTCTCCTCTAACTTTCGCTCTGTTGAGCAATTACCTCTCCTCCTCTAAACCTCACTTTCTTTTTCTAACTGAGACTCAGCTGTCTGAGGCAACTGACGAACAAACCCTTTTTCTGTATGCTCCTACTTTCTCTATACTCATTTCAAAGCTAAAGGTGGCTGTTATGTATATATACACAACGACTTATCTTGCTCTCATGTTCTGGAACCTGATTCTCTCTGAATTCTCTACACTCTGGCTTCTGCCTTTCTTGTCATTCTCTGACTAAATATATCTGTGCTGTTTACTTATCCCCTAATTCTACTGATCTATCAAAAATTCTTCGACTATCTTACTTCTGCATGATGGAACACATTCTATCCATTTCTCTTTTCTCTGAAATCTCCATTCTAGGAGAATTCAATGTTCACCACCACCTTTGGCTCTCCTCTTCTTTCACTGATCCACCTGGTGAACAAGCCTACATCTTTTCTATCCTTAATGACCTAGGACAGCTTGTACATAATCTCACCCGTATCCCTGACTGCCTTCTGGAGAGAGCTCCAACATACTTGACCTCTTCCTTACAACTAATTCCTCTGCTTACTCTGTTAATCTTTTCTCTCCGTTGGGCTCCTCCGCATCACATCTTTATTACCTTAACCTGTCCAATCACTCTGGTACGGCCTGTGGACCCTCCAGGGAAACGTCGTCAGCATTTTGGAGCCACGGACTGGGAGGCCCTCAGGCAGTACTCTCCTTTGATTTTCCCTGGAATGATTATTGCTTCCATGGCCGTGAGCCATCTCAATGCGCCTTGCGCATTACGGAGGTTATTCTCTCGGGAATGGAAGCATACATTCCTTTCTCATATCCTTTGACTAACGCAAGAAAGCCTTTGGTTTAATCACGCTTGTTCTAATGCTGTCCGCAACAAGGAGAGGGCTTCATAAAAGGTACTGGAACCAACCCACCCCTGAATCACATCATCTTTACGTTCCTGCCTGGAATCGTGCTAAGTCTGTTCTTCGCTCTACTAAAAATAAATTCATCCATACTAAATGCTCTCAACTCTCCAACTCGAATTCTTCCTGGCTCCTTCTGACACCTTGCCAAAAATCTTTTCTAACAACTTAACCTCACTAATCCTTCCCTCCTCTTTTCTACTCTGATGGTTCTGTAGCTATTTCTTCTACAGATAAAGCAGATTTCTTCAGAGCACAGACTTTCTCCTCCAATTCCACCTTAGACGATTCCGGTGCTGTTCCTCCATCACTTCCCCCTCTGACTTCCTCATGGCTGACATTAAAATTTCTTCAGCTGATGTATTTTCTACCATCACTGGCCTCAGTACTAATAAGGCATATGAGCCTGATGGGGTCCTCTCCTGTTGTTCTCAAGAACTGTGCTTCTGTGCTTACACCCTGCTCTAGGCAAACTCTTTCGCCTTTGTCTGTCAACTTGTACCTTTCCTTCACTGGAAGTTTGCTCTCATTCAGCCAGTCCTAAAGAAGGGTGACCACTTCCAACCCTCCAACTATCGTCCAATTGCTTTAACGTCCTGTATTTCCCAAAAGTTTTCGAGTCAATTCTCAATAGAATAATTTTAAGGCATCTTTCCTATCACAACCTTCTTTCCGATCGTCAGTATGGGTTCCGTCAGGGACGCTCCACTGGCGATCTTCTCACCTACCTTTCAGACTCCTGGTCATCCTCCTTTCGGGACTTTGGCGAAAGCCTTGCCATTGCACTTGACATCTCAAAGGCTTTCGATCGAGTCTGGCATAAATCTTGGATTTTGCAAACTGCCCTAATACGGTTTCTATCCTTCTATCTGTGCCTTCATCGGTAGCTTCCTTTCTGGTCGTTCTATAGCCGCTGTTGTAGACGGCCATCGTTCTTCTCCTAGATCTATCAACAGTGGTGTTCCTCAGGGCTCTGTCCTATCACCAACTCTCTTCCTTAGAGTCATCAATGATCTTCTAAGTTGTACATCTAACCCTATCCACTCACATGCCGCTGATGACTCCACCCTTCACCTTTCCATTCGGTTCTCGCAATGTCCATCTCAACAGTTACTTCAACAAACAAGGAATGAGGCCATGTTATTGTAATGTCTGACTTGGTTCCATCTGTGACTGGGGTAAAAATAATATGGTTGTTTTTAATGCATCTAAGACTCAGTTCTTACACCTATCAACCTGACAAAATCTTCCACAGGTATACCCACTAATGTTTAATAATATTCTGCTTAATCCTGCATCATCCTTGAACATGCTTGGGGTTTCATTTACTATTGACTTGACCTTGGAAAGATCATATTACATCTCTTGCAAAATCTGCTTCCAAGAGATTGGGTGTGCTAAGCTGACTCTGCTCTTTCTTTACTTCCCCTGCATAATTGTTGACTCTATACAGGGGCTTTATCCGCTCCTGTGTGGAGTACAACTCTCATGACAGGGGAGGCTCCCCACACACAGCTCTTCTCAATAGGGTGGAGTCGAAGGCTTTTCTGTCCTATTAACTCTCCTCCTCTTACTGACTCCCTTTCAACCTCTGTCTCTTTGCTGCACTGTTGCATCTTTATCTGTTTTCTATCGCTACTTAAATGGTCACTGCTCCTCTGAACTGAAACTGCTTGCATTCCTCTACCTCTACGACGTGGATGCGTTGTGAGGCACCCGTCTGGCAGCAAACTCTAATCCCTTTTCTGTCCAACTCTCTAATGCAAGAGTTAACCATTACTCCCAAATCTTTCATTTATGCAACAGGTCAACTCTGGAACTGTCTCCTTCTGTCTGTATTTCTCTCCTGCTGCCTGTGATCTCCAGTCTTTCAAACGCAGTGTGTCCAGGCATCTCAAATGATTCTGATCTTGAATTTGGCTTTCTTCCCTATTGTATTTTGTTTTTCTCTTTGGAGGGAACTGTTACTGCAGGGCTCATGGCTCCTTTCGGTTCCTTCTTTCTCGCATAAAAAAAAAACCTGGCAGATCGCAGCCTTCCCTCTTCAAGTAAAAAGTGGCATTTGCACCAGTCTGTGCCGATTCATGTACACCCTCTGCTCAAGTCTGTCAGGAAGCTCTAACAGAATGGCACCCCTGGATCTGCTGCTGTCACTCTACCATATCTCTCAAGCAGCTGCTGAACACAAATCCTGGTGAACAACCTCAGGAAGGACTCTGGGTGGCTTTACCTACATCTTGTACAGGATGAAGGTGTTCAGCATCGTCATGTCAATGAGATGCAGAAAACTTTCCTGTACCACCCAGTATTCTTCCTGGAGGCAGTCGAGCTCTCCAATCATCATGTCGGACTTGTCCACCAGCCGCATGTTGATATTATAGTCGATGACAGCATCAGGTTTCCTACATAGGTTCGCCTGTCCTATGGTCGACCTTCCCACTGTCTTTCAGTTCCCCCTTGTGTACGGTGGTGAGCATGTTCACGACCCTCTTGTCACGCCACCATATTGCCAGCATCTTCTCAGACTTGCAGGTAGGTGCATGTCTCCCTCGCTGTGAGTTTCCTGCCTCAGGGAATTTGGGGAAGCTTGGCACGATTGCTCTTCACAGTGCCGCAGGAGCCGATGCCGTGTCCTGAAGTGGTATTTAGGCAAGTTTCGTGTGCTGTATAGTAGTTGTCAGTATACAGCATATGATTCCCACCAAAAAAATACTCTTTCATGCAGCACTTTCTACCATACACAGCCTGAGAAACCAAGGGGGTGTGTTTTGTCCAGATTGACAGTGCTGGCTGAATAGATGACGAAGTCAAGGATGTACCCCATCTTACAGTTGCACAGTACAAAGAACTTGATCTCCAAAGTGATGAATTTTGCTTGGAATGTGACTGTACGAACCTCAGACGTCCTTTTGGAACAAAACCAAGGACTCACCTATGACAACCTTCTGAAATGGATGGAAGAAATGACATAAATCTCTATCCTTCATTCTACTCAGAATCTCCCGGATCTTCCAGAATGGGTCAGTCTGGGAAGGTACATCGTTGTTGGTGAAGTGCAGGTTTCCCATGATATTACGGAAGCGACCTCTGGCCATGTACTTATTGAAGGTGGGTGAGGGTAGTAGGGGGATCCATGGACTGATAATTCTTCCCAAACTCATGCTTCTTTGAATGTGGTACAGAAGCATGAGGGCGAAGAACACATACAGCTCCTGCACTCCAAGCACGTTCCACTGTTGCATTTTCACTGCTACATTGCACCACTTGCAGCACGTTGCCAGACTCGTACCTGTTGGTCTCATCACATATGTGCTGCATGACTTCATCATCGAGGAAGGCCAAAGAGGAAGTCCACATACTCAGCATTTTCTGTCAAGAGTGAAGGCAGGCTGTATCCCTGAGGAACTCTTGTAAACTGGAGTTGTTCAGGGACGAAATCGGAACCTCCTGTCCACACGGAGACGTCCAGGAGTCTCCCCTCGTGGGAGGTGTAGGGAGGGAGAGGATGGAGGGTGGCTGTGAGGCTAGGCTGCTGGGCTGTTTCAAGGTCACTCTTGGACTGGACCCTGGGTTGCCGTGTAGCACTAGCAGCCCTTTACTCTAGTTGCTACTCTACTTTGCTGTCAGGGATTTTACCTTTGTCCCCTACGGCCTGCTGTCACTGAAGGTGCTGGTGGAGACTCCGATGATGAAGACTCAGGAGTGAAATTTCCAACTGAAGAGGAGGAAGAAATTAGTGAAGTGGGGCTGGGAGAGTGGGGAGGTGATTCACTTCTCGGGGACTCATGGTGGGGTGGGTCAGCTGCAGGGGCCATTGTTGTCCGGGCTAACCCATCTCCTTTTCACTCCCTTTCTTCCCCAAATTCCTTCCCTTGCTGGACTAAGGGCTCCTTTTCCCTTGGAGTACAAGGACGAACTTTGACACTCGAAGCACTTGTACTCACAGTGTCTGTCACGATTTTCCTGCCCAGGCTCATCACATGATTCACCCGAAGGATCAAAGTCACTATCCACTGCATTCATCATAGATAATTCTGCCAGTTCACATTCCACCGCTTTGAGCCACTTAGTCCTTTACTGCTTCCCACACAAGTTTTTCCTAGGGGTAGAGGTCACAGGGCCCTTTGCAATCGGTGCAGAAGCGATGGAAATGGCGGATGGCGCGAGTGCGACATGATTTCACCTCAGGGGACAACAAGGAAACTGAAATGGACGTGCAGTGTATGGGCAGCCAAGGGCCGTGATAATGTCAGTAGGGTGACAGCTGCTAATTTATATGCTGCTTTATGAAATGATTGGTAGGAAATCAAGACAATATATAATCAACTATGTAGTTCCAGGTGAATGTAAATATCACTTAGGCTTCTCCCTTCCTTTTCTTATGTATATTATTATTACGAAAATAGATTATACGGCATGGCTTTCAAGGGGAAATTACCAAGGAAAAATTAGCGAACGAGTGCACGTGTGGTGTTGCCAGGGTGATAATTAGCCAATTCCCAGGTATATGGCACTATCAGTTACCTTATTTTTTTTGGTATAAATTATTTTGTATAAGAATAAGGCATAGGGCTTCTTGCAATGGATGAAATCAGTGGAAAATTCCGGGGAAGATTTGTTTAGCACAGCACAAGCCGGGCAGGCAAGAGGAGAGGGTAATGGAGGGGAGGTAGGGAGGGGAACTCAATGAACGGGGATAAATGGCTAAATTGTCAACAATGGGTGGGAGTACAGATGATATTAGCAAGCACTGAGTATTGTTGGACACTGGCAGTACTGATAGATGATACAAGCCAGCACTTGAAAGCCCAGGAGAATTCAAAAATAAACACAGAATCACAAAAGTGATGCCCCCGCGGTATGATCCATTGCGCCTGCAAGCATCACAAATGTGATGCCCCATGTTTAAGGGGTTAAGATAGGTAACTGCTAACTCCGAACACAGGCGGAGGAAGCCCACCAGTCTCTCAGTCACATTTTGAGACAGGGTTCAATGAGCTAAGATCTTTGGTCGAAGTCTCCTTATTCTACCACGTGTACCACAAAACGGTTCTTTGGCCCCATTGGTCGTCTGATTCCTGCAATTATCTCCTTAATTTAGAGAAAATTTTTTTGCTTTTGCTGGCCAATGAACTAGATTGCTTAGTAGGAATTGCAGAGTGGTAAAGAGATAATGAGTCAGCCTTAATTCCGGTCATAATTACAACCCCTTTAACTCTGTGTGGCATGTCCCGTCGACGGGAATTAACATCCACACGTTTTGTCACTGCCAATCCCATCGATGTACATAAAAGAGAATCCAATTTGCAAAGTCCCTAATTTGCACAAATTTCAATTTTCGTGAGTGATTTTATGGTACATATACACGGGACACCTCTTCCTCTACAAGATGCCAGGCAGGGACAATGTCTTAAACTGCAGCTTTCTATGACCTCCCCCACCCTGCACGCCATTGTCTCAGCTAATTCACCTGTTACCAGTGACCTTGCCAGTAAAGCTTTCTCATGTCATGCCACAGTATGAAATTCATGGCCAGACTTATTCCCCAATCGATGACAATGTTGAGGACAAACTTAACATAGGTTTAGAGGAAGAAACAGTGAGAAATGATGATCCGTTAATGTCACCAAAAATGTCAGGTATGTTGATGTGTTTCATGAGTGAAACAATGCTTATATTGCCTATATTACTGTGTGAAAACCAATATTCTCTCATACTACATATAATTCGTACCAAATAAATAAATAAATTCCGTTTATGAGTGGTGTGGAATGGTTACCCTCCCATAGAACTCGTTTTCTTTGGAGCCAGCCTGATAGAAAACACAGTAAGGTGAGCTACCTGTATCGAGTATTTTAAACCTCTGGTGAGGGATTTCTCTATGATTTTTCGATGTTTCTCACCAAACGCGGAGGTTTGAGCCTAAAAAAAAAAAAAAAAAAATCTAAAAATGGTCGGGATTGGGAGGAGTCAGTGGTGGAAAAGTGGTCGGGATGGGGTGGGTTAAAAACATTAGAATTTGTATGTTTGGAGGCAGGAGGAGGCAACGCAGATCATGAAGGTGTGAGAAAGCGAGGTATGGTGGACGAGGAGGCAAGGAACTGACAACGGTTCTAGCAGCTTGAAGGAATTTTGCATGGACGAGTGCATAGCAGTTTTCCCCCTCCTCCCCTATTTTTTTTTCATTTTAAGGTCAACGAATTTACTTTACCTGAGTGGTAAGTTAAAGCGCATGTGTGTGGGTGGTTATACCTGTGAGGTGGAGTCAGAATTCAAGGGCTTAACTGGTAAGTAAATGAGGCCCATATTCTCGGAGGGTAAGAAGGCTCCCTAGCATCTCTTCCTTTATGATTTATTTTCCAACCTACCCATTATTAACATCTTTTTTGCTTCTTATATGTTTTTAATTTCAACATAGATTGCAAGAATAAGACACAAGATTACAGAAATGGAACAGGATCAGTAATAAAAGGTAAGGCAGATGTGTTAGTAAACTCCCTAATCACACAAAAATACCTCCCTGAGAGTGTGGTCATTTCACTGGGCATACTGTTGGTTAGTTCTCCTTCTGTCGTGGTTTTCTTGAGTCTTGCTCTGTGGAGCCAACCTCTCCTCACATCTAGAGAGAAAAAAGAGATGGAATGATGATGATGAGATGATGAAGATGATGATTACAATACAGTATATACAACTGGTGGGGGCGCCAATCATCCACCAACTTACTGCAAAAGTACCCTGTTTTTAGGGTAGCTCTACATCAAGTGGCAAGCCAAATGATTTCCAGTAAACCAGGAAATCATTTACAACCCTGGGTGGTAACCTTATAACCGACCAACAAGTGTTTCCTATGTGATAGCAAGTGGGTTGGCGGAGAGTGCCCCTCCCCGGAAAACAACTGATTAGAAATATGAAAAATAAGCCTTGGACCAGGACTGACCAAAAGATGACGACTAAGAATCTTACAAAGGACATGATACAGATGGCGACCTGGAATGTAAGGGGTGCATATGATGAGATGAAAAACTGTGCAAGCAGAGTGAGAGAAGAGTTCTGGACAAACGTGGAATTGTGCATGGAAAAGTTTGAAATGAATGAGAGAGTGTTTTTTAATGGTGATATGAATGGTAATGTAGGGAATGTGATGGTGGATGGAGTAGTTGGTGAATGGGATGTGCCTGCTGAGACAGATGAGAATGGCAGTGCTTTGGTGGACACTTGTGGCGGGAGGGGTTGGTAATAGCCAATACCCTCTTCATGCACAAAATGATCCAGAGATATACATGGCAAGTGATGAGAGGAGTGCATGGTGAACTGAATGATAAGAAGGCAATGATTGATTATGTGTGTATGGATGAAAGGATGCAAATATATGTAATGGATGCAAGAGCATACAGAGATTGGGGGAGTGGACTTTCTGACCACCACCACTTAGGTCCAAGAAAAATGGAGAAATAGATGAAGGGAAGGATGGGAGGAAGGAGTAGACATAAGGAGAGTGGAAAGGTTACAAGAGGATGTGAAAAGGCAGAATATAAGAGAGAAGTGGAGGAACGATTGGGTAAATATGAATTAGAGCAGATGGGGGACGTGGAAGGTGTGTGCAAGATATTCACAGAGGAAATATGTGCAGGATGTGAGGTGCTGTGTGGGATGAAGAGAAGACGAATGAGGGTACAAGGAACAGCATTGTGGAATGAAGATGTGAGACAGGCTGTGCCACAAAAGAGGAAAGCATATAACGAATGGATGAGAAATAGGGGCGTGGAAGAAGTTGAGAGACGGAAGAGAGGGTTATATGTAGAAAGGAAGAAAGAGGTGAAAAGATTAGTAAGAGAGAGTAAAAAGAAAATGGATGAGGAATTTGGAAGGAATTTGAGTGTAAAGTGGAGGGAATGTAGGAAAATATTCTGGAAAGAGGTAAAGCGAGTTAGACAGGGTGGCAAGTTAGTAGGGGAGTGAAAAATAAATATGGTAGATAACTATAGTGGAGAAGGGAGAAAAGGTGAACAGATGGAGAGAACACTTTAATGAACTGTTGAACATAGAGAATGAAAGTAATGCGTGTATAAGTGGCTGGGGCATGGCTGGGAGAAGGAGAGATATAAGAAGACAGGAAGAAATCAGTAGGATGGAAGTTGTGGAAGCATTGAAGAAAGTCAAAATGGGGAAAGCCCCAGGAATTGATGGAGTGTGTGGTGAAATGCTGAAGCATGGGGGAGAGATACTAGTAGAATGGATGTGGAAGATGTGCAGATTGGCCTGGGAGGAAGGTAAAGTCCTGGAGGATTGGAAGTCAAGTAAAATTATTCCCTTGTGCAAAGGGAAAGGGGAAAACGAAATGTGTGGTAATTATACGGGCATTTGTCTTCTTAGTGTAATAGGAAAAGTTTACGGTAGGATATTTATTGACAGAGTTATGGAAATAACAGAGGAATTAGTTGGACAAGAACAGGGAGGCTTTAGGAAGGGAAGAGATTTTGTAGATCAGATATTCATTCTTAGATCTTTCGTGGAAGTGTCTAGAGAAGGAAAAGAAGTTGAATGCGACCTTCATGGATTTGGAGAAAGCATAAGGCAGGGTGGATAGACAAGGATTGTGGAAATTATTAAGAATATATGGAGTAGATGGGAAGTTGTTGAATGCTGTGAAGATTATGTATGAGGGTGCTAAGGCTGCAGTGCGTGGATAATGAACTGAGTGAGTTTTTCTGTTTGAAGGTTGGGTTGAAACAGGGATGTGTCATGTCTCCGTAGTTGTTCAATCTGTATATGGATGAGGTTATAAAAGAGATACACGGTAGGGCAGTGAATGTTGCAGTGCCCTTAATGAGAGAGGGCAGTGTTTGGAAACTCCCTGTACTGTTGTATGGAGATGATACTGTGTTGTTAAGTGAAGATGAAGGGGAACTGCAAGGCTTTGTGAATGACTTTGGAAATGTATGAAAGAAACGGAATCTAAAGGTGAAAGTAGGGAAGAGTAAAGTTAAGGTCTTTGAGAGAGGTAAAGCCAGTGAGTGTACAGTATGACTGGATGATGAGGAAATGGAAACTGTGAGTATGATTAAGGACTTGGGTAGTGTGATGAGTTAGGATGGAAGTTTGGAGGGTTAAGTGCTTGAAAGGGTACAGCAAGGAAGAAAGGTTGCTGATTCCTTGAAGGCAGTGATAAGAAACAGGGAAGTGAGCATGGAAGTGAAAAAGTTATTACATGATATTATTGTGATACCAACTCTGAGGTATGAGAGTGAAGGTTGGACGTTGTTGGAGGGACACAAGTCAAGGGTGAGAGCAGTGGAAATGAGATATTTGAGAGAAGCCTTTGGAGTCATTTGGAGAGACAGACGAAAAAGGATGTGAAGGAGCGTTGTTGTGTGGATGTGGATGTGATAGGAAGCATTAGGAGATATACACTGAGATGGTTTGTCCATGTGGAGAGGATGGAGAGTGAGAGACTGACGAGGGGAGTGTATGTGAATGAGGTGGAGGGGGTGAGAGGGATGAAGGCCAAGAATGAGATGGAGGGATGGAGTGGAGAGGTATATGAGAGATGGGGATGTGAATTGGGAGCAGGGCAGTGGAAATGGCGGGGGACAGGGGGACCTAGAGGCGATTTGTGTGTGGCCACCCTGTATAAGGGATTACAGGCGTCTGGCAATAGATAGACAGATATTAAAGGTACCTTACTGAATATTTGAGAAGTTAATTGTCAGCTAAGTCTTGATGGCAGGAGAATATACTTTTTCATCCAATCATCATTAAAAAGAGGTACAATTAGCTGTAGGTTATATTGCACATGTTAAACAGCACGACATCTGCCGCAATATATATACCTCTTTAACTCTAACTTGGCTAAAACTGCCATCTCTCCATCTTCAATGCTGAGTTGTGACAGTTGATTAGATTTTAATGCTAGTCATGAAGAAGTGATAAGGAAAGAATGAAGAGCCGTAGTATTCTGTTCTTCTGTCGCTGAGCTATGTGAAAGAAGCTGCAAAGGGACGAAAACAGAGACCAAGTTAGGGTGAAAAAGGTAATGACTGTATATACCATTTCATTTATACAGCGACCATCAGCTGAACCCAAGAGTAATCCAGAGTCTTACATGAAGGCAGAAAAATGGTGTGTCGGTTCTTCTTGCTGCTTGTGTTGGAGTCTACAATCCTCACTGCTGCCGATGGATCAATATTTCCTCAAGGTAAAAGTACAGCCACATATCAGGTTACTTCGTATTCCACATATCACGTGTGTATCATGTGTGTATGTATACCACAGTACATATGGGCAGATGGGTTCCTAGTAACATTTAACCAGAATTTCGATGTCTTAAGTAACGTATGAATGATTTTATTGCTCATTTCACCGTGCATGCAATGTGATACCTCTACAATTCTGTGTTTGTCTTTGTTTCTGGCGCTCTAATCACCCCGTCTTCTAGGTGTGAATTGGGTTTGGGATCATAATGAAGTGGTTGCAGATACGAACTGATTTTTGCTCAATCATTAAATCAACCTGCCGTATAAGTTTTAAGGGTACCTTATTTGGGTCTTTAAGATGAAAGCTTGTGTCTAATATTCTTTAAGATTTGAACTTTTTTCACATTCCTCATAGTAAAAATGGCTGCATTAATTAAACTCCTATGATACCACCAAATTAAAAACACAAAATAGTGGGTCATCCGCCTATAAACATCTCATCTTCATAAGGTCCATTGACAATATCCACAGCGTCTCTGAGGCTGGTCTTCTCGTCGGTAATGGAGGCTCCCTAGCATCTCTTCCTTGACGATTCACTTTCCCAAAGTACCCATTAACATTTCTATTTTTTGCTTCTTATATC
Organism: Coenobita brevimanus; assembly: GCF_032717465.1. Lineage (NCBI taxonomy): Eukaryota > Metazoa > Arthropoda > Malacostraca > Decapoda > Coenobitidae > Coenobita > Coenobita brevimanus. The sequence goes on along the minus strand of NC_136983.1, from coordinate 35,229,765 downwards.
ATTTTGATATGACATAGACTACACGAATAACACTCAGGTTTATAGTAAAGGAGCAGAGTCGGAATAAAAAGGTAAGGATCAGGTGTTAGTAATTTTCCTAACTGCATGAATATACCGCCTTGAGCAATTGGCGGGTCATAAGTGTTCTTTTAAAAATTGTCCTTTTCTTTAGACTGAACGCTAATTATAATACTGAAATAAAATATTCAACAGCCCTTCTACTTATATATCTTCTAAGCAAATAATCCTCTTTGATATTGGAGTTATGTGTTGGGCTATCCTTGGTTTTATTTCATGCGTGTCGGTCTGTGCTGTTTTTTTACTCACTACACAACTGAGAGATAAAGCTAGTATGAAAAAAAAAAAAAAAAGCGTGAGAGGTGGCCTGTAATCCTAATGAACCCAAGTTCCAATCCCGGCTGGGGATTGAACCGTTTGAGGATTTAAATTTCATTAAAGCAGACTTTACTGATCTATCGGACGACCCGCCGACATGTTATAAAAATATTCCCGCCAATACCAATAGGCTACACTAGTCCTGTATGAGACAACCCTAGAATGTATTCAGTATGGACGGTGGGTGTTAGCGCCGAAGTGATAACATTCGGAAAGTGCATAGTAGAAGGATGAACTATTGGGCCTTCAGAAAGAGCTGTGAAGTCTATGCCTAGAGTACGAAAAAAAAAAAAAAAACATAAGTCCTATCATGTAGAGGTGTACGATATGTAGGAGGACTACTGGAGGACTACTGGGCCTTGGAAGCAGGCTGTGAAGCCTACTGTATGTCCAGAGTCGAGCACACATAAAAAAAAAAAAATCTACCTAATCTGCTGGGTTATATAGTATTGTTTTCCATATTTTCTCCTTAAAAATATTGGAACAGTATTAGCACAATACTTTTTATCGGTCATATCACAAAGCTCCTTATAATTATTTCAAGCAACAGTTCATCCTGACTGATAAGACACTGGTGATACTGATTGTGGGCAGAGACACTGAAAATACTGATAATGCTGATGAAACTGATAATTTTGAATGTAGGGGGAAACACTGATAATATTGAATGTATGGAGAGATCCTGGTAATACTGTGTGTAGGGAAAGACACTGATAATACTGTGTAGGGAGAGACACTGATAATAATGTGTGGAGGGAGAGACACTGATAATAATGTGTGTAGGGAGAGACACTGATAATACTGTGTGTAGGGAGAGACACTGATAATAATGTGTGTAGGGAGAGACAATGATAATAGTGTGTGTAGCGAGAGACAATGATAATAAATGTAGGGAGAGACACTGAAAATACCGATAATACTGAATGTACCAAGAGAATCACAAACTTCCCTCCCTCTGCCAGCAGCCACATGAATGACCAAGGCCCAGATTCTCGCCGGATAAGCACCTATTCCTTGGAGAGTTATTTTTGGATACGGCTGGTAAATATCCTTTTGCACGTTCTTTATGCAGAGTATAGCGATATTAGAATGATTTAGGTAACAGAGAAGGACAGTAAGGTCTAATAAGTAAAATAAGTTACTTAGGACAAGATGTTAGGGGATTTCCTCAACTAAGGAGAATAGGGACCCAAGAGCTAAGCGGTATGCCCCGTCAGAAGCACAGAAGAAATGGCTGGACTTAGAACCATGCACTACCTTCAAAATATTGCACTTTCCAGAAGAAATTCGACAGAATGGTCACGACATGCACCGTTAAATAATAATGAAGTTTCGGTTGGTGTGAGCAGTGGCCTTTAAAACCATGAAACAGATCTTTACGCAACGATGATGATCCGCACGAGACTGAGATGTGACATTATTATTCAGCTTACGAAGAATCCATAGAAGCAAAGAAGTTAATCATTTTTCCACTTATCGTTATCATGTCCTGTTTGCTCGTCAGTTAAGGAAGCTCCTAACCTCTTTTCCTAAGTGATTTATTTTGCTTATTACACTTTACTGTCCTTCTTCGTGTTGCATAAAAAATCATTCCAGAATCGCCATACTCTGCATAAATAACATACAAAAGGACCTTAACCAGCCATATACAAAAGCAATTGCTAAGGGCGCATCCACATGCGTTCTCGAACATGTGTTGACAACACAGCTGGCACCAAGTTGGATATATGTATGCAGCAGTTTCTAGAGAAGGGAAAGAAGTTGTATGCGGCCTTCATGGATTTGCTGAAAGCATATGAGAGGGTGAATAGACAAGGATTGTGGAAAGTATTAAGAATATATGCAGTAGATGGGAAGATGCTGAATGCCGTGAAGGGCATGTATGAAGGTGCAAAGGCTGCAGTGCGTGTGGATAGTGAACTGAGTAAATTTTTCTTTTTCAAGGTTGGGTTAAAACAGGATGTGTCATGTCTACATGGTTGTTCAGTCTGTATATGGATGGGGTTATAAAAGAGATACAAGGTAGGGCAGTTAATGTTCGAGCGGTCCTAGTGAGAGAGGGCAGTGTTTGGAAACTCCCTGTACTGTTGTTTGCAGATGATACTGTGCTGTTAAGTGAAGACGAAGGGGAGCTGCAAGACTTGGTGGATGAGTTTGGGAAAGTGTGAAAGAAACGGAATCTAATGGTGAATGTAGGGAAGAGTAAAGTTATGGTCTTCGAGAAAGGTGAAGTCAGTGAATGTACAGTGATGCTGGATGATGAGGAAATGGAAACTGTGAGTGCGGTTAAGTACTTGGGTAGTGTAATGAGTAAGGATGGAAGTTTAAAGGATGAAGTCCTTGAAAGGGTACAAGGAAAAGGGTTACTGGTTCCTTGAAAGCAGTGACAAGAAACCGGGAAGTGAGCATGAACGTGAAAAAGTTACTACATGACAGTATTGTGATACCAACTCTAACGTATGGACGTGAAGCTTAGACCTTACTGGTAGGACAGAAGTCAAGAGTGAGAGCAGTGGTAATGAGATATTTGAAAGGAGCATATGGAGTCGCATGGAGAGACAGACTGACAAATGTGCAAGTGAAGGAGCATTGTGGTGTGGATTTGGATGTGATAGGAAGCGTTAGGAGAAACACACTGAGGAGGTGTGGCCATGTGGAGAGGATGGAGAGTGAGAGACTGACGAAGAGAGTGTATGTGAGTGAAGTGGAGGGGGAGAGAGGGAAGGGGAGGCCAAAGATGAGATGAAGTATATCAGGGAGTGGGGTGTGAGATGGGAGCAGGACAGTGAAATGGCGAGGGACAGGGTGACATGGAGGCGATTTGTTTGTGACCACCTTACGGGATTAAGGCGTTTGGCAATAGAGAGATAGATATATATTATTTGGATAGATGTATGCAAACATGTTTTGGTACAGCTTTGAATTTACTGGCAGCAGAGATGATGCAATAATTGTGTCCATACAAGACAGTTGAGACTTCATCACGATGTTGCTAACGTGATCCGGACGCTTCTTTTCCGAACTTGTTTACAGCTTGTTCGTTATTGTGTTTTTGACACTTTGTCAGCACTTGGTCCCCAAAGGAAAAGGTGCTATGGAGTTTCCTTCTCAGACACGAAACGGCCCCATGTCCTTACAGCTAGCCATCCCAGGTATATATTTTAACTTAATGAAGGCCTCTTGTCCTGAAGGGGCTAACAGGATCACTTCAGGATAAGTGATGATGATGATAAGAATAATAATTTTGAAGATGCAGACGACACTGGCTCAGGTGTGAAGATGGTGCAGATACTGAATGCCGTGTTGCAAGCTTCGTCACAGGACCTCTCTGTTACTATTATCACGGACAAAAATACGCTGGTAGGAATTTATTTCTAGATCTGTAATTTCTTTTCATGATTTGTGGGTTGGGTGGGTAGTAGACAAGCATCATGAAATCAATGGGCTATAGTAGATGTTATTCATTTTTATATAAGTTCATATCTGACACATTCGAGAGTGACCTGAGAAGTGATATTATGTAATGGTTAATGTTGAGTATAATGACTTACGTAATAAACAAGGCGGATCTAAGCTCTTCTAACCCTAATCCTGCAGTTTGATGGTGTACCTGATGTGACGGCGTGGTTGGGTGTGGGTGTGTTTGGTGTGGGTGTGGGCGGCCAGGACGATAACGTGACGCAGGTACACATGGCCCGGGTGGTCGGCCAAGCTCGCCAGGTAGGTCACTGTCATATCAGTGCTGAGGCAGGTAGGTTACCATTACATTACTGCTGAGGCGGGTAGGTTACTGTTACATTACTGCTGAGGCGGGTATGGTACTGTTACATTACTGCTGAGGCGGGTAGGTCACTGTTACATTAATGCTGAGGCGGGTAGGTTACTGTTACATTACTGCTGAGGCGGGTAGGTTACTGTTACATTACTGCTGAGGCGGGTGGGTTACTGTTACATTACTGCTGAGGCGGGTAGGTTACTGTTATATTACTGCTGAGGCGGGTAGGTTACTGTTACATTACTGCTGAGGCGGGTGGGTTACTGTTACATTACTGCTGAGGCGGGTAGGTCACTGTTACATTACTTCTGAGGCGGGTAGGTTACTGTTACATTACTGCTGAGGCGGGTAGGTCACTGTTACATTACTGATGAGGCGGGTGGGTTACTGTTACATTACTGCTGAGGAGGGTAGGTTACTGTTACATTACTGCTGAGGCGGGTGGGTCACTGTTACATTACTGCTGAGGCGGGTGGGTTACTGTTACATTACTGCTGAGGAGGGTAGGTTACTGTTATATTACTGATGAGGCGGGTGGGACACATAATGCTCCATAGTGTCTTTCTACTATATATACATATATATATATTTTAATTTGAGTGCACTTAAAACTGTAGAAACGCACAGGAATTTCTTTGCCTTGTACAATATCTTTAATCCAATGCAAAAGTTGTGGATGAAATTATTATGTGACTACTGTTACGGAACAGAGAAAGATAATGTACACTTTAAGTGAGAATACGAAGAGTCACTACTGTTCCGTAAAATTCCAGGTTCAAAACAAACGGGTTAGGTAAAATTACAAGTTAAAGTTTAATGCTTAAACTAACAAGAAAACATTCAGGACTCATAAGGATAATGTAATGGCAAAACAGGTTGAATATATGGTTAACTGCAATAGCCTCTATTAACACAAAATTAGCATGAGTAAATTTATCTAAGTCAGCCCTGATAAAATGAGATACCAGATAATACTCAGTGAATGCAAGATAAATTATTACAGATACAAAATAATATTAAAACTGATGGACATAAAGATCCCTACATGAATTACAAAAACTTCACTAGGCCTACAAATTAAACTTATGCTATACAGTACAAGAAAAAATACAACAGTTATACTCAGATTACACACAGCTGCTAGATGTTTGGAGATTTCTTGAGCACTCACAATAATAATATCTGTACAGGGGAGGACAGAGATGTGAACAAAATGAGGAGCAGATCTAAGTGGCAATGATGCAGAGACTGAGCTCATTATATAGGGGCCAGGAGAGCTTGATACAACTTGTAAGAAGGACGCGCAAATGAAGCCATGGGGACAAAGAGCTGAAAATCCCGCTCTGAATAACAGAGAGAACGACTTACTCTAATATAACGGTAGAAGGGGGGACTGAGGCAGAACACGCTCGTGATCAAACATGCAGCATACTGTGCATTAAAATTACACAAAGGATGATGAAATCATAGGCTATGTAACACCTCCCCACAAAGAAAAAAGAAATTTACAAAGGAAATTTCTTATTACTCTAAAACAATCTGTATCTGGCATTACAGAACATGCAAAAGTCTTTCCTAGTGTTACAAAACATGAGATCTCCCTAGCACGTTCGGTCATAGGTACTTGCCAGTATCCCTTTAACAAATCAAACCTACTTATGTACCTAGCCTTTCCGATCTTGTCCATGCAATCTTCCACACGAGGGAGAGGGTAAGTGTCTGTTTTAGTTATCTGATTAACACGTCTGTAGTCGATGCAAAGCCGCTGTGACCCACCTGGCTTAGGGACCAGAGTGACAGGAGAACTCCACTCGCTCTGACAGGGCTCAATCATCTTGTGGTCCAACAGGTAGCTAAGCTCCTTCTGGATGAGAGGAACTTTCACTGGGTTCACACGGTAAGGAGGCAGTTTAACTGGCTTTGCGTCTCCAACATCGACATCATGCATCAACACAGTGGTTCTTCCTGGAGTGGCACGGAACACTTGCGGGTACTCCTGCAGTAATGCCGAAAACTCCTGCCTTTCCTTGAGAGGTAGATGAGAAAGCTTAGTCTGGAGATCATTCATGATATCAGGATTCTTCCCCAAACTATCACTCAGGCTCATACTGCATGGGAGAGCTTCACTTGCAGACTCGGGTGGAACAGCTACAGTGCAGACTGGATTATTTTCGTCCTGCCTGTGATATAACTTTAGCATGTTGATGTGACAAAGTTGATTGCTCTTTCTACGATCTGGTGTGGCGATGACGTAGTTGACATCACTGAGTTTCTTCTCCACAAAATAAGGACCACTAAACTTGGCTTGAAGAGGTTGCCCATGAACTGGTAGCAGAATCAAAACCTGATCTCCTGGCTGAAAGTGGCGTAACCTGGACTTCTTATCATACCAAGTCTTCATCTTCTCCTGAGCAGCTCCTAAATTCTCTCTCGCCAGCTGTAAAGCAGTGGACAGCCGTTCTTTGAACTTCATCACATACTCCAGCAGGTTGACGTCATCTTCCTCCGACAGCCAGCATTGCTTGAGTAGCTTAAGGGGCCTCTTACTTCATGGCCAAACAGTAGTTCAAAAGGTGAGAAGCCCAGTGATTCATTTGGAGATTCTCTTGCAGCAAACACAACGAATGGAAGACCTTTATCCCAGTCTTTCTGATGTTCCAAACAGTATTTCTTGAGCATCGATTTGAGTGTTTGATGATATCTCTCCAACGCTCCTTGGGTCTGGGGATGGTAAGCTGAAGCCGTGATCTGGGTGATGCCCAACTCTTTCAGAGACTGCTTGAAATCGTTTGACATGAAATTACTTCCCCGGTCTGACTGTACCTCCTTGGGCAGACCAAACTTTGTGAAGAACCCTAGCATTTCCTTAACCACGTTCTTTGCTGAGATGTTTCTAAGTGGAATGGCTTCAGGATAACGAGTAGCCATATCAATCATGGTCAACACATAAGAAAATCCTGAAGAAGTCTTAGGAAGAGGGCCCACAATATCCACCAACACACGGGTGAAAGGCGCCTCAAAAGGAGGAATGGGAACTAGAGGTGCAACCTTTTCAGTCTGATTACACTTCCCCACAACTTGACAGGTGTGACAAGACTTACAATACCAGGAAACATCCCTGAAGATACCTGGCCAGTAGAAGTGTTTCAAAATGCGTGCCACAGTCTTCCTCACTCCAAGGTGTCCTGCCAAACTGGAATCATGAGCCACTCTAATGATATCCTGCCTACAAACACGAGGGATGACAACTTGATGTACAACCTTCCATTCACAGTCGGCTGATGCTGTTGGGGGTCTCCACTTCCTCATAAGTACTCCTGACTTTACATAATAACAAGTAGAAGCACCGGCTGACTCTTCTTCACTGTAAGCAGAGTTAGCTAGACCTTTCAACTCAGGGTCAGCAACCTCCAACTCAACCAACTCTTGACGAGACAAATTATCAACACTACGGGGTACTGCCTCATCTGGTGAGTGGTCCAAATTAGCAAGAAAAGTGTCAGCTAGGATAACATCATCATCATCATTATCCTCTAAATCACCAGTAACTTTAGACTTAGCCCTAGTGACAGCACATGCAGGGAACACATCAGGGACATCACAATCCTGGGACACAGCCATTGGCTCACTAGACAACTGAGGAGCTGGACACACTTGACTTCCACCAATATCATTTCCAAGTAAGAAAGTTACACCTGACATTGGGAGTGTCTCAACCAACCCAACCATAACGGAACCATTAACAAAACCAGACTCTAAATTCACTCTGCACAGAGGGACAGAGAAGTAATTATTCCCTACACCTTGTAAGATTACAGTTTCATCAGAGGAATTAACATTAGAGCCTAGAACACTGGTCAGCATAAGGGATTGGCAAGCACCTGTATCACGATATATTTGAACTGATTTCCTGTCATTACTGTCCAGAGGACTGACAAAACCACCAGACAGGAAATTAGCACATGAACTCTTGAGAGTGTCACCCACGTTACTGCTCAAAAGAGGAGCTCCATCATGAGAATTTAAGTTACCCCTCAAAGCAGGTTCAGTTAACTCAGTTAAAGAATTCTGGGAACTCTCAAGAGTGGACGCTAGACCAATTGACTGAATATTTAAAGACTCCTTTTTGTTCACATCACGCTGTCTCCTGAAACATCTCTCCGTAGTATGACCAAGCTTACTACAATAAGTACATTTACTTTTCTGAAATCTATAGATGAAGCTGGTATTTACTTCCTGAGAAACATCATCCTTATTCTCTTTCCTGTTACCTGTACTCTGAGTAGAGGCAACGTACTTACTCTCAGCTTTCCCTTTTTCTTTAGAATATCTCTTGTGAGTGAGAACATATTCATCAGCTAAAACTGCAGCATCAGACAAATTATCTATTCTTTTCTCACCAAGACATAGGCTTACATCTTTATAAATACACCTTTTGAAGTCCTCCAGCAAAATCATCTGCTTAAATTTACCAAAATCAGAATCCACATTCTTAGAATTTAACCACTGCTCTAACAGATCTTCTTTGATTTTTGCATACTCAACATGTGATTGCTTATCTTGCTTGTAAGTTGTCCTAAATTTTACTCTATAAGCTTCAGGAACAAGCTCATAGGCCTTAAGAATCAAGCTCTTAACTACATCATAATTATCAGATTGATCCTGAGGCAAAGATGCATAAGTTACTTGAGCTTTACCGGTGAGAACAGTTTGAAGGAGTACTGGCCAATTCTGTTTGGGCCAATTAAAACCTGTAGCTACCCTCTCAAACAACTGAAAATACTTTGTTAAATCAGATTCATTAAAAGGAGGGACAAGTTTAACATTTTTAGCCACATCAAAATCATCAGAGCTAGATGATCCAGTTCCACCTTGTTTCATGCGATACTCATGGTCTGCCTGAATCCTGGCAAGTTCAATTTGTGCCTGAGCCTGTACCTGTGCCTCTTGAATACGAGCATTTGCCTCATTAACACGAGCCTCCGCCTCCTTAGCCTTAGCCTCCTGCAGGGCTAGCTGTAACTTAGCTAATTCAATCTGCGTTTGCTCATTTGGAGGAGTTACATTAAACAAGCTTTCATTAATCATGTCAACAATTTGATCTTTAGAATGATGAGAGCGAACAGCAATTCCCAATTGTTGAGCAACAAGCTTAAGTTCATTCTTTGTTCTGTTTTCTACATCACACACTGTTTGCACATTTGACAAAAAATCTTTGGCTTCATCAAGCGTAGTAATAGTAGACATAATTAATAAGTAACAGTCACAAAATATCAAGCAATATCCTTATGATATCCTGAATATCCTGGCGAGGTCGCCAAATTTATGTTACGGAACAGAGAAAGATAATGTACACTTTAAGTGAGAATACGAAGAGTCACTACTGTCCCGTAAAGTTCCAGGTTCAAAACAAAAGGGTTAGGTAAAATTACAAGTTAAAGTTTAATGCTTAAACTAACAACAAAACATTCAGGACTCATAAGGATAATGTAATGGCAAAAACAGGTTGAATATATGGTTAACTGCAATAGCCTCTATTAACACAAAATTAGCAAGAGTAAATTTATCTAAGTCAGCCCTGATAAAATGAGATACCAGATAATACTCAGTGAATGCAAGATAAATTATTACAGATACAAAATAATATTAAAACTGATGGACATAAAGATCCCTACATGAATTACAAAAACTTCACTAGGCCTACAAATTAAACCTATGCTATACAGTACAAGAAAAAATACAACAGTTATACTCAAATTACACACAGCTGCTAGATGTTTGGAGATTTCTTGAGCACTCACAATAATAATATCTGTACAGGGGAGGACAGAGATGTGAACAAAATGAGGAGCAGATCTAAGTGGCAATGATGCAGAGACTGAGCTCATTATATAGGGGCCAGGAGAGCTTGATACAACTTGTAAGAAGGACGCGCAAATGAAGCCATGGGGACAAAGAGCTGAAAATCGCGCTCTGAATAACAGAGAGAACGACTTACTCTACTATAACGGTAGAAGGGGGGACTGAGGCAGAACACGCTCGTGATCAAACATGCAGCATACTGTGCGTTAAAATTACACAAAGGATGATGAAATCATAGGCTATGTAACACTACACCCGGTATTCTTGCCGGTTACGGAAGCTCCCTCGCATCTTTTCACAAGCGATTCATTTTGGTTATTAAACCGTTTTTTCCCCTTCATTGTAACATAAATCGTTTCATTTTATCCAGTGTGAGTTGCTGGGGATTCACGACACTGATTCTCAAAAATTATGGAGATAAAGCTGGATAGGCGGAAGAACTTCTGATGACGAGTGTACTTTTTTGTCATTTTTAAGCAAATGAATGTATCTGCAGCATTAAAGTATTTGGGGATACTGTTACTGTATTCGTTATTAAGAACTGATTAAACTAGATTATAGCACTCAGAAAGCACACACCTTCGGCAAAGCCTACACCAGACAATTCAGGTCACCATCAAAATACTATACCACATGCATTTAGAGTTCTAAGTTCGCGTGGTTTAGCATTTTAGTGGAGGGAAACGTAGATGTGTAGAAACTGGTACATATATCGTAAAAAACAACAACAGAGGTTATCCAAAGAATGTGGATGATGCTGCCACGAAGATAAGTAGCTAGCTAGCTAGATAGATAAATATATATAAAATGTGGGTAGAAGGGTACAGAATTTTTATTTGCATGCAGGACACTTCAGCTGGTACAACACTGTCATGGCACCTAACATTCTTTTGCATACTCTACAAACCACTATTGTGTCTGATCTGTAAATACTCCTAATATAAGGAACATACAAGCTGCGATGCATTCCTACGTTTCGATTCAACCCTCTTGATGCTTCATTAAAATCGATATTAATAACTGTCATACCAACTGACGAGAGGCAGGCTCGGTATGGGGTACAAAATAACAAGCCAGGTTTGATTTTACTTCAGACAGAGATGAACATACCGCATCCGTGTCTGTTAAGAGCCCAACCACTAATGGGTTAAACTTAAGGTCTTTTATCTACGTAAGTTCTGGTTTTGAGACAGGCAATATAGTTTTCAGAGAACCACCTCTGTGTTCGTACATTCAAGTGACAATATTCTGGAAAGCTCCACACATTAATAATATTATATTGTAGCTATGAATAAATGATGTATGCAGTTACAGGTACAATCAATGAAGCATTCTGGTAATTAGTTTATTCTGGTCAATAGTGATCATTGTCCAGACAGTACATAGCAAAACCACTTTTGCTACAATGATGCCTTTGTTGTTTGTCCGATTTACCTACTGACAATATATTTCAGCTCCAAAGGAACATCGTTTGCAGAGGAAACTTCTTCAAAAATATGATTTCTGGATAATATTAATCCTACCATAAGGCAATCGTATGAAACTCAAGAAATGCTTCTTTAGTAAAGAATTTATAAACGAAAATATTTTTTATACCTTTATATTTCACAGTCAATTAAAAATTCAGGATTTCGATATGTATTTGGATTATTTAAGCAGGATTTTCAGCAGACATTCGTGTTCAGGTGTATAACACTCCAATATATGAGTATTATATATCACTGGTCTTTTACTCCGTCTTGGACCAGATTTGTGTTCTTTTTGCGTTCATTTAATGTAGCTCAGTGACGGGAAAAGACAATACCATGGCTCTTTGTTCTTTCCATAGCAGTTCTTCATGAACAGCATCATATTTTAGTGTTAATCTGTTATTGCAAATTAGTGCTCAAGATGGGGAGATGTCAATTTTACATCAAGTTAGAGCAAAAAGAGTGTAGTGATGTCAAGAGCTATCAAGGTGGGTCAAAAATTCACTTTGCAGATCGTATATGTGCAGCTCCCACCATTAAATTCTAACAGGGAAAGTGTTACAGCTATGGCAGGTGTCCAGGTCCGTGGCAGTGGTGGTGGTGAGTGATGACCCAGCCTTCCTCACCACGTTCGCTGAATGGTCTCAAAGGGAACGTCTGTTGGTGTGGTCGTCGAGGCTCGTTGTTCTCTCCCGTCTCCCACTCCACCGCCTCCACCACCTCCACAAAACCCTCGCTATGACCAATTCCATGCTCATCGTACTCAACACCCCGTCACGTCCACCTGGGTCAGTAGTAATACACTGAAATTCTCACAACACATCTTAAGAGTAATATTAAGTCTCAGTGTATGAATAACCTTAACCCGCGGCGTCCCGTCGACGTACTTCCACGTCCTCACGTTATGTCACTGCCAATCCCGTTGACGTACTTCAACGTCCTGCAATTGCAAGGTTCATAATTTCCACAATTTTCAAAATTCGTGTGAGATTTTCGATTCGCCCACGTACCCAAGCCTCCCCTACCTGCCCCCAGGCGGGCAGCATCCCAGACCCCGCGTGACCTGTGCTCGCCCTTGTCTCGGTCACTCACCTGTTAGCAGTGACCCAGGTCAGACATGGTGCGTAAAGGTCTCTCAGACGACGAAATACAATCCGCCCTGGATGCCTTCACTGGAGATAGTGATTTTCCACTTGATGATGATGTGGTGGATCGAGATTATGTGCAGCCTGAGGAGGAAATAACAAGCAGTGATGAGGAGGTACCTTCACCCCAGAAAAAGCGGTATGTCACTTATCGTAAGGCAAGGGAAGGCCAGCCTGCACCCAAAACACCTGCATGGACCTCTCTCCATTCCCTAGAGAGAGATTCTGATGAGGACGAGGATGAGGACGATGATGATGACGGCGGCTTAGGACGTGATGTTGCCTTGTGGTTGGGGAAGGAAAAAATCTCACCCCGAGGATCAGAAGGTGGGGCGAGAAGGCAAATAAAGTATGGCCTAGTGTTTTGTCTGGGGAAGGCGAAAGTGGTGTGGTGGGAGTGCGGGGTGAAAGGGAAGTGGTGTGAGGGAGGCAGCACGAGCACGTGGTGCACGTAGGCCTAGGGGAGAGGAGGTGGAGCCACTCCCCAGCACGTCTTTTGCCATACAATATTTCCAAGCTTCCTCCACACAGCCCCAGGATGTGGGGAAAGGAAGGAAAGGGAAGGGAAAGGGTAAAGGAAAAGGGAGAGGGAAGAGAAGTGCGAGTGATGAAAGGCGCCGCTCTCCACCTCCCCCACCACCACCAATGTTGCGTTGTGCCTTCAGCCATGTTTCAGAGAGTACCATAACTTCCTACACTACTGAAACTGTGTGGGATGGCGATATGACGCTCAGTATAATGGTAAGGCCAGTCAGTATGTGCCAAGTCTTATATAAACTTGAAACGGGTGTAATGTTTGCAGGAAAGTAATGTATAAGTTGAGAAATAGTGTAAGTTGAACGAAGTGATATGAAAACTACACCCACTGTATAAATCTGCGAAAATATGACGCTCAGTATAACACTCTGGTCAGTAAATATGTGATAGCAAGAATATAAAGTGGAAACGGGTGTAATGTTAGCATGAATAAAACGTATAAGTTGAACAATAGTGTAAGTTGTAATAATTGATGTCACGAGTACACCCACTTTCTGATCAGTAAGTATGTGATAGGAATTATATAAAGCGGAATTTGTTGTAATGCTAGTAGTAAGGTATTTTATAAGTTGAATACTAGTGTAAGATGAAACAAATGATATCGCGATAACACTCCCTGAGTAAGTACGCGCTAATATGATGCTCAGTTGCATCGTAAGTTCTGAAATTATGTGATATCAATTATATCAAGTGTAAACATGTGCAATGTTAGTGGAGAATTATTATATAAGTACAAAAATAGGTTGTAAGTTGAAATAGTAGTCATAGCAACTTCACCGTGTGTGTTATTATGCGCTATTATTACGCTATATATTTACGAAAGGCCTGAAATTATCTCAAAACAGTTCTATAAAGTTGAAAAGTGTATAATGTTATTAGAAAAGTATTATGTAAGTAGAAAAAACACAATACGAGTTGAAACAATAGTCACAGCGAGTTCACTCACTATGTAAATAAGCACTAACATTACGCTAAATGTTATCAAAAGGCCTGTGAATACGTAAAAACAGTTCAATAAAATGTAAAATGGTATAATGTTATTGTAGAAGTATTATGTAAGTAAAAAATGATATGTATCATGATTTTCGAATGTTAGCGATTCATCGTGACCAAGTTGCCCGATTTTGCTCGTTTCGCACGATGGTACAATGCTTATTTCTGCTCTATTTTTGTATAAAATCCAAAATACTCTTTTATCACATGTTTTTATGTTTGTAATAAATACATATCTACTTACTTTCATTGGTTTCCCAGACTTATAATACCATAGAAAACGTTAGAGGCTCAGACCGCCTACGGAGAACACGGGGCCAGGTGGGACCAAGGCATACCTGTTTAAGGTAATTATGGACCCCAGGAAACAATTTCTTTGTCACTGACCATTGTTTCTGACCAAAAGCGAAAGTTTTAGCAAAAAAAAAAAAAAGGGTCGAAAAATGGTCGGGATTGGGGGGTACCAGTGGTGAAAAAGTGGTCGGGACGGGGCGGGTTAAGACTGTGTTTATCACTTTCCAGATGCAGTGTGTATGTGTATTTGCCGTATGTGAAGCCAGAAGCCCAGCCATTGCGAACTGCCTCTTGCAGGAATAAGGAGAGTTTAATGATCGAATTTCCCCAACCTCCATTCCCTGACAAGTTCAAAAGGTAAATCATCAGGTACTTTTGCTCATAAGAGCATCTGTTGAGGGAGCTTCCAATCGTCTCTTCCTTATCGACTATTTTTGGATACGGCTGGCTAATACAGTTTTGCACGTAATTTGTGCAGAGTGTGGTGATATCAGAATGGTTTAAGTAACACAGAATAGGACGGCAAGGTGTAATATGCAAAATATAGTAAATCACTTAGGATGAGGTGTTACCGAGCATCTTTAACCAACGAGAATTCGGGCCTCCTTCACCCACATATCTGACGGCAGGAGCACAACCTTCGTTGATAAGAAATGGAATTTTGATAGTCTTTTAAATGTTTACCTTGAGGATAGGTTGTGGAGGATTTAGCAACAAGAAGTGTTAAAAAGGAAAGATGAAAATTTCTCAACGTACTGAGTCGATCATCTGCATGCATTAATCCATCGTAAATATATTTTATATCATCATCACCATGTTCCTTACATTAAAATGTGTAGGCATGGTTCATAAATATTGAGATTTAGTTGTCATAGTTTAAGAACTATCGAGACAACCTTGTGAAATGAGCAATAAACCCTGTCACTCATTACTGTAACCTTCGAAAATGTAAGTTTCACCCAAGAGGCAAGCCATTCACACATAGTTCTACCATTTTTCAGTCCCTGTGATAATCATTTTGCTGTTGTTCTTACTGTTTCCAGAGGGTAATATTCAGTTTAGGAAATACCTCATTTTGTGAAGCAGAGGTTGTATAACCGTTCTAATTATATTACAATTAAGGGTTTCTTTCTTGTGAAAGTTTCAACTGCTCTAAGTTTTAATTAGTACATGCAATTTCTAACAGCATTATCATTTGCCTGTAGATTCTTGGATGGAACTCAGCTGACAGTGGCTCGCGTGCCTCTGCCTATCTACGTGACCAAGGTGGTAGATGATCCAGAGGCACCCGGGGGGAAGCGAGCCATTATACTCAGCCCTGAAGTTACTTTACTGGGAGTCATAGCCGAAGTTATGAACTTCAAGTACGTTGAGATACTACGCTTACTTTTTTTTTTTACACAAGTGCTTTCCCTTGAAGTGCATATTTTGCCTGGAAAATAAGTAAATGGGAGAGTCAATCTTTCCTTGTTTTGTACATGTGTTACTTTATACAATGTCTTTCTTGAACCAGTGTAATTTCAGAATATAGATAAGTCTTTCTATTAAAGTTAAGGCCGGACTACCTGATGTGAACCATATCTTCTGTGTGAGTATACAGTGCATCTTGCCTCGTGCCTTTCAGCTTCACGTTTGTCGCGCCCGATGATGGTACCTTTGGGGCCAAGAGACCGGATGGTTCCTGGTCAGGCATGATTGGAATGACACAGAGGAAGGTATGTTTCCATTTTAAACATTAATTATAATCAGTATTAATATACATTCTGACAAATAACCTCTATACGGAAGTAAATAATAATCAGAATTTTACTATTATTGTGGCATAAGTTTATTGAGTGTGGTAGGGAAGGTATATGGAAGACATATTATAGGGAAAGTAAGAGAGAGATGAGAAATCCTAGTGAGTGATGAACAGGGAGGCTTTAGGAGTGGCAGAGGATGTGTTGATCAAATATTTGCAGTGAGACAGATAGGAGAGAAGGCTGGTGAGAAGGATTATAAGGTGTTTATGGCATTCATGGATCTGGAAAGTGCATACGACAAAGTGGACAGCGAAGGATTGTCGAAAGTTTTGAGCATGAACGGAGTAGCTGGTAAGCTACTGGGTGCCGTCAAGAGTTTTTATGATGGTAGTGAAGCATGTATAGTTAATGGGCATCTAAGTGTATGGTTCACGATCGGTGTGGGCGTGCGACAAGGTTGTGTGATACCCCCATGATTGTTCAATATATATATGGCTGGGATGATGAGAGAAGTAAAAACGAATAATGGAGAGGGCGATAGCGTTGGTAATGAATGGGGGATTGGTGATGAATGGAATATCTCAAATTTTTTGTATGCTGACGATGCAGTCCTACTTGCTATTACCAGACAAGAACTTGGTAGGCTAGTGCAGAGTTCTGCTGATGTCTGTGAGCGTCGTGCCTTGAAAGTAAATGTAGGAAAGGGTAAAGTGGTCGTTATTGAGGAAAAAGTGACTCCCAGTGCAATGCTACAGATGTATGGATGGATGGAAGAATGGAGAGAGACTGGAACTGGTGAGAGAGTTGAAATACGTGGATACAGTGATAGAAAAGAGAGGAAAATGTGCAAAAGAAGTGGAAGGTAGAGTGACACAAGGATGAAACGTAGCTGATGCAATGGAGGCCTTGATAAGAAACAGAGGCTTGAGTGGTGTAGTTGCACGAGGCTTCAATGAAGGAATGTTAGTGGTAACTTTTAACATAATGGATGTGAGACTATGGTGTGGCATGAAAATGAAAAGGCAAGAATAAGAGCAGTGGAGACGGGTCTGCTGAGGATTGTATGTACAGTATAGAGGGTGGATAGGATACGAAATAATGTGATTCGTGGTGTGGAGTGAGAAAGTCTGTGGACACCAGAAACGAAGACAGTGTACTGAGATGGTATGGTCATGTAGAGTGAATGGATAACAATAGAGTGGTAAAAGGTATATATGAGCGAATATGAAGGATGGAGGAGGCGAGGCAGACCAAGGAGAAGGTGGAGAGGTATGGTGGATGAGTGCGTGAGTAAGAGAGGTTTGGAAGTCGGTGAGGCTAGGGAACTGACAAGAGATCGAGCTGACTGGATGAATGTCGTGAGGAGAAGAGCATGATCAGGGATTTGGCACCCTTTTTTAGCGTGGCACCGTCCGGATTGACTCAGTCGGATACGTTTATGTGAATCTACTGAACATGCTGAATTTTTTTGGCGTATCCGATAGAGCCAGGATTCCGGGGGCTTGAATGATGAGTGAATGGAAGAGTGGCCAATCGGATTCGGCAATTTTGGGCTGTCTTGACATTGCTACTTCTCACCCTGCCTTTGGGTGGGAAAGGAGGTCCGGATGATGACGATCACGATGATGATGATGATGACTGTTATTCATAAATCGGAAATAATGTTTAATTTTGCACACTTGTTTGATACGCCTAGTTATCCACATTCCTGATGTAGCACACGAATCCAAGAAGTGGTCTGGAATTTCCACAGTCAGATCCTGTTAATATCTCTGTGTTCTTATGGATCAATTCACATCATGTTTGTTGCAGAAATAATGTTCAGTCCTCCATCATTGCAGTATGTTCAGTTCCACACGCATTTTTTTCGGATGTCCAGGCACCAATGATTCAAAAATGTCCACACACACACTCCCACCTCCTCATTTGATGCCTCTCTCTCTCTCTCTCTCTCTCTCTGATGTGTATGTTCTCTGCACACCGTTTTTATTCGTAAGAATTCACCATTTTAACTAAGTCTACTGCACTCACACTCCATATCTCAAGCTTACTGTCTCATATCTCACTGCTAAGCCAATATGACATAAGGTATTGTACGTCCAACACTTTCCCCATATTCATTCTGTCAAATATACAGCTCTTTTATCCCACCTGAGAAAATTTTATAACTGTCTTACTGTAGTTTTGATGTGTGTGTGTGTGTGTGTGTGTGTGTGTGTGTGTGTGTGTGATTACTTGTACTATACTGTCCCTGACGTGGCAGATAATTCTATTTCATCATTATCACACTTAGGAGGCGGACATTGGCTTGGGTCGCTTTGCCATCTCCTTGGAGCGCTCTACAGCAGTCGACTTTACCTATCCTATAGTTTTTAACAACGCGCGCATCCTGGGGGGTCGAGGACAGGGTGAGATGGATCCCTGGAGCTTCCTGCTGCCACTGGGTCCCTTAGTGTGGGTGGGCATCCTGGTGACACTAATGGCGGTGCTCACTGCTTTGCAACTCCTGCCACACTGCCTGCCTCTTAGTACAGCTCATTGGAGGAGACTGTTCATCAACACTGCTACCTGTGTTCGAGTGTTGATGCAACAGGGCGAGTTGCATTTGTCATTTCTTCGAACTTTTGTTCTCCAAGACATACAAAAATGATGTTTCAGTAATGTTTTTTCTTTTGATATTTGATAATAGAAGGTTTCAGGCTATATTCAGATTATTGCGAGACATTTCCTTTTGATATCTTCAAGACTGACGAATGGTCCAGATTTTTTTGCCGTTTGGTATTGATTAACACCGTGAGCATCACCACTTAATTATTTCATGAAGATGTTTACACAGTCTGGAGTCTACAAAATGGTTGTTCAGGAGAATGGATGGACAAAAGTGACATTAAATTTAACGCCATTTTCATATAAGGAGTCTTATTGTTGTGTCCATACATTAACGTTTTCTTCTGTCATCTGACATCATGGGTGTTGGTGTTGTTGCAGATGTGAGTGAGAGGGTTGGGAGGTGGTGGTGTGAGCGTGTGGTGGTGGGTGTGTGGATGCTGGCCACGCTGGTGCTGACGCGGAGCTACGCCGGCAACCTGACGTCCCTCCTGGCCGTCAGATACATTCCCATGCCTATACAGTCACTCAAAGACGTTGTTAAAAATCCAGTCACTCTTTTATTGCCAAAAGGGGCCTATCAAGCACAAAGTATTATGGTAATTTTGCGACCCTGCAGCCGATTTATTTATTATTTACTTAAATTTATGCATCCTGCACCGCAGAGGAAATCCTTCTTGCAATCCAATTTCTTTAACTTAGAAATCGAAAACGAAATCACCATTATCAGTATCAGTTCTCATAGTCCTAGTAACTTTACAAATGTTTTGGTATTTTAGCCACTCAGTGAGCAGTCATTGATATGTTATTAATGTTTTATATCATGAGAAAATGTTAAAATGTCTTCCAATCCCGTTTATATTGTTCAGGAAATATCATGGGCCCGAAATCTCGTCGGCTAAGGAAGCTTCCTAAAAAATTTTTCTAGGCGATTAATTTTGCTTATTACACCTTATATTTTGTGTTTTTAAATCCTTCAAACAACGCCATACTCTGCATAAATTGCGTGCAAATGGATATTAACTAGCCACATCCAAAACTACATAGCTAAGGAAGAAGTGC
This sequence comes from Coenobita brevimanus, assembly GCF_032717465.1. Classification (NCBI taxonomy): domain Eukaryota; kingdom Metazoa; phylum Arthropoda; class Malacostraca; order Decapoda; family Coenobitidae; genus Coenobita; species Coenobita brevimanus. The sequence goes on along the minus strand of NC_136983.1, from coordinate 35,209,883 downwards.
TATGGGGTCTCATTACTCGACGAGAATACATTACTGGGTGAACCTCGTCGGTATGTCAACACGTTAAGTCACGTGAAAAGATGTATAACTGCACCGCTTAAATATCTACTCTCAAGTGGTAGAATCCTTAACCAATGAGAATACAGGCTTAGTCACAAACGCAGTCACTATAATACTATCCACATCCGCATCCCAACACACACTTTAAATGCCTTCCACACCTACAATCGCATCTGATGCACTGGGTGAGAGTGGTCACTTCTGCAGTAATAAAAACTGGTGTTCTCTGGCTTTACAAATCAGTCACTGGCTGGAGTCATAGTGTCGTGAACATCGATGAGGACAAAGAAACCTTCACTGGCAGATGGACAAGACCTTAGCAATGATGGCCAGCTCTAAGCGGACCAAGCCTTGTCATTGACTAGGAGTGAATTTCAAAACCAAAAATTATTTGTATATTTATGGAGGAACTGCAGTACAACATTCCACCCAAGAAGCATGGCCCTGGCTTAATAACCTTCGGAGCCTTAGCATTTTGCACGAGCAAGGTCGAAATGTTAGTGCTTCTCATATGTTCTGCACTTGATGATCTTTGACAGCTGACCTGGTAGATATAGGTCATTCTTTTATGAAGCTCACTTATGGTACTCATTAATGTCTATAAGCATGCAAACTTTCAGTCGATTCCATCCACCCACTGTAGAGCTAGGGAACTTAAAATTCGCTCAATGGCCCACCAAAGGTATAGTCGTGGTCATAAATAATCACCTATCCTCTGGTACCCCGTGTTCAGGCTGGCTACTTTATGTGCGGGAAGTCACAGTGGAGTAAGAGGGACTGAGAGGGAGGGGCCAGGGAGAGAAGGGAACGAAGGTGGGGTGACGAGCACTGGTGAGAGGGTGGGTTGGGCGAGGGGAGGGACGGTAGGTGGGGGAGGGAGAATGAAATACGAATTGGTGGTCACATAAATTGTCTATTTTCTTTCATTCAGGGCCTGATATAAAGGGGTTAATATTCGGTAGGTAATGCTACATTACACCTTGTATTGCGGCTTCAGATAAGAAGCTTTAGACAGGTGATGATATCAAGGGCTGGCTCTTGAGAGAGTTATAATAACGTGACAGATCAAACATTAGTGCAGAGGCAGAAGTTTCCAGCACAACACACTATTGCCTTGTTCACCAATTTGTAAGTAGCTTTTTTTTTTTTTTTTTTTTTTTTTTGTCGGAGGAAAATATCATTCCGAGGTAATGAGATGGTGCTGAGGTTGGTGGACGACCATTCAAACCTACACCGGCATGGAGCCCAAGCAACAGATTATGAGAGATATCATCATTATATCCACCCATGTGCAAAGATATCAGATTTATTTACCTTTTGTGCAGTAATTATATACAGCCTTTTCATATAGATGAGCAATTGTTATACGCATGGTTTAAATCAAATCATGGCAACATCAGTCTGTTTGTGTGTTATGCACCTACTAATGATGCACTCGATGAAAGGAAAAACACATTTTATGAAAAGTTGCAAGAAGGAGTAGGAAGGGTACCTAGACATGATGTTTTGATCTGCGTTGGAGACTTTAATGCAGTAATGGGCTGTTCAAATGAGGGATTTGAGGCATGTATGGGTAAGATGGGAGTTGGTAGTAGGATGAGTGAAAACGGAGTGAGGTTTGGAAGCTTCTGTTTAGCAAATGACTTAGTCATCGGGGGCACACTCTTTCAGCATTGCAATATACACAAGACAACTTGGGTGTCGCCGTGTGGAAAATATAAAAATCAGATTGATCACATCGGTATCAGTAGGAGGCATAGAAGTTCTCTGCTAGATGTTCATGTTAAACGGGGAGCGGATATTGGTAGTGACCATCAACTCAGCATTGCAAAAATAAGGTTTAAATTTAAAAAATCAGAAGAAGGAAAAATCTGGTGTTGGTAGATACGATATTGTTAAGCTTAGAAGGGAAGGAGAAGAAATGGAGGAATTCAGATTAGAATGCAGAAATAGGTTTTTGGTGTTGGAAACGTTGGAAGAGGGGGAGAGAAGTGTAGATGAGATGTGGGAGGATGTGAACAAAGTTTTGCATGAGACTGCTGAATGTACGATCGGAAGGAGACATAGATTCAGAAGAAAGAAATGGATATCAGAGGAAACGTGGGATATGATAAAAAAAGAGAGGTGAGGCTAAATTGAGGAGTGAGATGCAATGCGTTGATGAACGAGAGATTGAATTAGCAAGAGCTGCGTACTGGAGTTTGAATTCAGAAGTAAGAAGATTAGCTAGGAGAGATAAAAGAAGATGTGTGGATGAAAAGGTTGCAGAGACTGAAATCTTAATAAACAAAAATGATGGACAGAGTCAAAGAATAGCATATGAATCGATTAGAGAACTGAGTGGTAATGCAGGTAAACGCAAGGAAATACCAGTTAGAGACAGGGAAGGAAATTTATTGACCAAAGATGGAGATATTAAAAATAGATGGAAAGAGCATTTTGAGACAGTTCTTAATAGACCAATACCACCAGAAGAGGATATACCGTCTGCTCAGGAAGATTTAAATATAGAAACAGGAGAGTTGAGGCATGCAGAAGTGGAGAAAGCAGTAAAACAGTTAAAGAATAATAAGGCACCAGGGGAGGATGGTTTATTTCTGGAAATGTTTAAAGTGGAGGGGGATAGATTAATAATGATCTTGACCAAGCTATTCAATAAGATATGGGTGACGGGGTTACTACCATCAGTTTGGAAGAATGGTGTAATTGTTAAAGTTCCGAAGAAGGGAGACCTGAGTAAATGTGGTAATTGGAGGGGAATCTCTTTGTCACCGATAGCTTTGAAAGTTTTCAGTAGAGTGTTATTAAATACGTTGGAGCCGGTGGTTGAGGGTATTCTGAGGGATGAACAGGCTGGTTTTAGAAAGGGACGTGATTGCAATGATCAGATCTTTAGAGTTAGGCATTTGATGCAGCAAGTTAATGAAATGAGAGTACCGTTAAGTCTTTGTTTTGTTGATTTTGAAAAGGCTTTTGATAGTGTTTCGAGAGAGACTATGGGGAAGATCATGAGACATTATGGAATACCAGAGGAGTTTGTGAGGGTCATTATGAACATGCATGAGGACACATTTTGTAAAGTGATGGTTGATGGTTGTCTGAGTGATTCGGTTGAAGTCAAGTCCGGAGTAATTCAATGTGGTGTTCTATCGCCTTTACTATTTATATTGGTCATTGATTACATTATGAAACGCGTTGGAACAGAAACCGGTGCAGGTATACTTTGGGGAGAGAACAGGAAACATTTGGATTTAGATTATGCAGATGATATAGTTTTGATTTGTGATGGGCCAGAAGAGATGCAGAGAGTGTTGGACTGTTTGGTGAGTGAAGGTCGCAAGGTGGGTTTGGTTATTAATTGTGGAAAAACTGAAATAATCAATATGAATATGGAAAATGCGCAGGAATGTGTAATTGGAGGTATGGTTGTAAAGCAAGTTGATAGGTTTAAATATTTAGGTACTTATTTAGCCAAGGATGGTTCTTTGAACTTTGAATTCGAGGAAAGGTTAAAGAAGGGTAATCAGGCAATGGGAATGCTTAAAAATATTTGGAATAATAACAATTTTTCTGTGCATACAAAAATCAAACTTTATAAGGTAATGGTTAGAAGTATCTTAATTTATGGACACGAGTCTTGGTACAGCACAGTGACTATGGAAAATAAATTCTTGGTGTTTGAAAACAAAGCACTTAGAAGAATATTAGGAGTTAAGTGGTGGGAAAGGATACCAAATAGTAGAATTAGAGAAATAACGGGAGTGCAGCCGGTCGATGAATATGTTAGGTTCTCACGATGGAAGTGGCTAGGACATGTGTATAGGAGACAGGGAATAGTTCGAGGTACACCAGGGTGGGTGGCACTTGGTAGGAGAGGTAGAGGAAGGCCAAAAGAGACGTGGGTGAGGACAATGAGACGGGAAGCTGGAGATGAGTGTTGGGGAGATCTTGAGGAGTTAGCACAAGATAGGATGTGGTGGTGTGAGTTCATCGAGGCCCTATGCATCCCCGAGGGTGCCACAGGAAATGATTGATTGATTGATTTTCATATAGAGATGAAATAAAACATTTGGCTTGATGGTGACTAGAGAGGGAGTGTATAACAAGAGGATGATAATTATTTACTGTGGACACTGCCATGTTATAGGCTGAATTTTATATTTAGTTCCAGAATTTATTACATGTAAGGGAAGAGACGTTTCTTACACAAACATTACGGAAGTCAAAGCCATCCAAATTCAATTCTGCGTTCGAAGTCAAAATTCTCTAATAAACACAAAGATCTGGCTCTGCACTATTGTTTGAGCTGTCACGTCAGTATATTTCTCTCATGAGCCAGCCCTAGATATCACCACTGAAAAGCTTGTTATCTGACGCCGCTATACAAAGTGAAATGCATCATTATCTACCGAATATTAACTCTTGTATATCATGTCCTGATTAAAAGAAAACAGACAAATCATTTGACTACAACTACGCGTTCAAATCTCCCTCCCCTATTCACTGTCCCTCCCCTCCCTCACTCCACCTCCGCACCATTGCTCATCCCCCCACCCACCTTTCCTTCTCTCTCTGGCCCCTCCCTCTCAGCCCCTCTTTTTCCACTGTGACTTGCCACGCATAATGGAGCCAGCCTGAGGCAATGGGTACCGGAGGATAGGTGATTATTTATGACCATGACTGTACAAAATCTAGGTGGCGCTGCCAGAAGCTCGAAGTGAATTTCGACAATAAATGTCATTTTTATGGAAGCACTCCAATGCATCATGCCACCAAAGAATCATGGCCTTGGCTTAATCATCTTCGGAACCTTAGCATTTTGCACGAGCATAGTTGTAATTTTAGCACTTTTCACCTTTTTTGCATTTGATGACTTTGACCCCTGACCTGGCCAATGTAGCACATAGGTGTACAGTAGAAAGTTGTAATACTATCCAATGCCTATAAGCATGCAAAGTTTCATTCAATTCCATCGAGCCGCTGGGGAACTAGGGGGCCATTTTTGAAAGCCAGTAGTGGTTGCTAGAGACGCTGAGGCCAATCATTGAAAGGTTGCCACTTGACAACTAGAGGAGAGAAAGGAATATGGATGGCACATTTTTGATAGGGAATGACCTCAAGATTGTGCCTTGAGAAGCTGGGACTTTCTGCTCCCATTAGTAATGTTTCTACAGCTCAAAATGTGAAAAGTACGAAAACAGCGGTTTGTAGGCCATTGCATAGGCAATGAGTAGTTGTCTAGCAACCAAAACATTGTGGACATAACTAGGTCATAGGCTGGCCAATATGTCCAAGTTTGGTCAGAATTGGTTATTTCTGAAGGGTAGAAGAGCCTGCCTCAGTTAAGCAAGACAAGAAACCAAGCTAGAATATGCGACTAAAATAAGAGTATAACATGAGCTAGCCAAAAGATATATTCCGTACGGACACTGCAGGTTTGACTACACAAATCAGTTGCTGTTCTGGATCCACAAATACCCCGAAACATCGGGGCTCTTGGCTGAAAAAGGGCCCAGAAGGGTCTTATAAGATCGTAAAGAGGCCGTTTTATGAATTTGGTGTCACATTTATAGGAGGTCTTAAGATTTATATACATTTTTTTTAAACTTAAGAATATCTTGATGTGGTTTACACCACATGGAATCATCCGGGAGGGGAGGGGGACCAAAGAAGGCACCAATAACTGTCCCAGTGACTCTAGAAGACTGCATGGACTCATTTCAGAGTGGTCTCTCAGTAACTCTGCAGGTCAATAACGCAAGGAAAATGGCTCTTTTCCGTCGACTAGAATGTGTATAACACAGTTACTTGTCAGTGTCAGGCGTGTGCAGGGCAGCTGCTACAAAACAGTACTAACAATGCGAAAATCATATAGTATAGACGTTTCTGTCATGAAATGAAATTTAAAACGTATAATTAGTGGAATAGTGTGTGAATGTTTATGCATGCAGGCGTCTGTGAGTTGCATATTTACCTAGTGTCAGTTATTCACTTGCAATTTTTTTCCCATTGTTCACCAGAATATTATGTCGGATATTGCTGATCTGCAAAAGGAGGGTCGAGTGGTGTTAGCAGGATACAACGAGCTAGTTGAGATGCAGGATACTCTGGTGAGGAGAGGTGATCATGTTATGGTGACAGTGCAGACCGGCCTGTACAGTCTGATGGCAAGGGATTTCTCAGTTAAAGGTATTCTCTCTCTCTCTCTCTCTCTCTCTCTCTATATATATATATATATATATATATATATATTCATATATATATATATATACACATCTATATATATATGAAGCCTCTGTGGTACAGTGGTACAGTGTGCATTCCGTACACGGGTGAACCAGGGTTCATGCCCCGCCGGGATAATAAACTTGGGAAGTGTTCACCCGGCCACGTACTGCATTGGCGGACACAAGGGGTGCTGTAGTTGAACGAGTGTCGCATACTATAAAGTATGCTTGCACCCAGTCGACATGCGCGGGCCGATTACACTTGGTTCAAAGACTACACACACATCCAAAGCCACTCCAACACTACAGTTACACTTACAAGCACTTCTCACCCAATATACAATCTCTATCAGACAGCCTAAGCCACTTGGCAGAGATACATTGGCTGTACCGTCCCGAGTTCGGTCGGGATAGGCCAGTCCTGCAGTGGATACTCAAACGGCTGATGATGATGATGATGTGTATATATATATATATATATATATATATATATATATATATATATATATATATATATATATATATTAATCCTTCCAAGACCCGAAGTAATAGAGCCAAAGGAACATCCGGGAGTTGGGAAAACGCACCCTGGACAGGTACACCCACACACCAATATTTCTGTACGCCCCTCGCTGGAAGGAAGTGCAAGTCAGAGTTAGAGAGTGGGCAAACGAATGGACAGCCGTGAGCGGTAGTTTGATACTGAGAAACGAGGTGAATGGTGAGAAATTTAATGAAGCTGGTTTAGTATGAGAGAGCAAGAAGAGAGTGGATTAGGAATTTGAAAGGAATTTGAGTGTAAAGTGGACGGAATATAAGAAAATGATCTGGAAAGAGGTAAAGAGAGTCAGACAGGGTGGCAATCAAGTTAGTAGGGGAGTGAAAGATAAAAATGGTAGATTACTAGTTGGGAAGGGAGAAAAAGTGAGCAGATGGAGAGAACACTTTAATGAATTGTTGAACATAGAAAATGAAAGTAATGCTATTATAAGTGGCTGGGGAATGGCTGGGAGAATAAGGAGGTGAGAAGACATGAAGGAATCAGTAGGATGGAAGTTGTGGAAGCACTGAAGAAAGTCAAAATAGAGAAAGCCCCTGCGATCGATGGAGTGTGTGGTGAAATGCTGATGCATGGGGGAGAGATAGTAGTAGAATCGATGTGGAAAATGTGCAGATTGGCCTGGGAGGAAGGTAAAGTCCCGGATGATTAGAAGTAAGGTATAATTATTCCCTTGTACAAAGGGAAAGGGGGAAAAAGAAATGTGTGGTAATCATAGGGGCATTTGTCTTCTTAGTGTAATAGGAAAAGTATACGGTAGGATACTTATTGACAGAGTTAGGAAAATAACAGAGGAATTAGTTGGAGAAAAACAGAGAGGCTTTAGGAAGGGAAGAGGTTGTGTAGATCAGATATTCATACTTAGATCTTTAATGGAAAAGTTCCTAGAGAAGGGAAAGAAGTTGTATGCGGCCTTCATGAATTTGAAGAAAGCATATGATTGGATGGATAGACAAGGATTGTGGAAAGTATTAAGAATATATGGAGTAGATGGGAAGTTGTTGAATACTGTGAAGAGTATGTATGAGGGTGCCCAGGCTGCAGTGCATGTGGATAGTGAACTGAGTGAGTTTTTCTATTTGATGGTTGGGTTGAAACAGGGATGTGTCATGTCTCCATGGTTGTTCAATCTGTATATGGATGGAGATAAAAGAGTTACAAGGTAGGGCAGTGGATGTTGGAGTGGCCCAAATGAGAGAGGGCAGTGTTTAGAAACTCCTCTACTGTTGTTTCCAGGCGATACTGTGTTGCTAAGTGAAGACGATAGGGAGCTGCAAGGCTTGGTGGATGAGTTTGGGAGAGCGTGTAAGAAACGGAATTTAAAGGTGAATGTAGGGAAGAGTAAAGTTATGGTCCTTTAGATAGGTGAAGTCAGTGAACGTACAGTGAGGTTGGATGATGAGGAAATGGAAAATGTGAGTATGTTTAAGTACTTTTGTAGTGTGTTGAGTAAGAATGGAAGTTTGGAGGGTGAAGTGCTTGAAAGGGTATATCAAAGAAGAAAGGTTGCTGGTTCCATGAAGGTAGTGGTAAGAAACAAGGAAGTGAGCATGGAAGTGAAAAGTTATTAGATGACAGTATTGTGATACCATCTCTGACGTATGGAAGTTAAGCTTGGACGTTGTTGGAGGGACATAAGTCAAGAGTGAGAGCAGTGGAAATGAGTTATTTGAGAGGAGCCTCTAGAGTTACATGAAGAGACAGACTGTCAAATGAGGATGTGATAGAGCGTTGTGGTGTGGAAGTGGATGTGATAGGATGCATTAGGAGAAACACACTGATGTGGTTTGGCCATGTGGAGAGGATGGAGAGTGAGAGACTGATGAGGAGAGTGTATGTGAGTGAGTTGGAGGGGGAGAGAGGGAGGGGAAGGCCAAGGATGAGGTGGAGGAGTGGAGTGAAAATGTATATGAAAGAAGGAGGTGTGAACTGGGAGCAGGGCAGTGAAATGGCGGGGAACAGGGTGACGTGGAGTCGATTTGTTTGTGGCCACCCCCTATAAGGGATTAAGGCGTCTGGCAATAGATAGATAGATGGGATACGAAACATATCCATGCTATTCACCTGGAAAACATTATCCGTTCGTAGCACACATAGAATATTTTTTAACACAGACTACCGTGTTATCATGGAGTCCAGTTAAAATGTTCTAGACACGACCCATTGTTTCGGATCCTCATCATACAAATAAAGCACCCAGCCCATTGTACATTAGCTGCGACGGGTTATTATCGCTGCAGTGATAATTTTTGTGAATGTTATTCTTGGATTGTCTATAGCTATAACATAGAATGATTGTGGAGTTAATGATGATTCCCACAGCAGCTATGTGTGGATAATTATATATAAATGTTAAAATTATTTTATGTGGACGAACAAACCACATTGTGATGGGCAGCGGAGCATTCACCAATAATTAACTATAACTAGAAGAAATTAGAAGTAAACAACACAAAATATTATGAGACAACGATGATACAGCTGTGGTATCCTGTTCTGCCTCGTTATCGAGGCTTCACCTCATAAGTGCATTATTTTCCTTCAGTCTCTGCCTCTTCTATTACTCTTACTTCCCGGTATCCTTAACTGTTGCTTCATCTCATAAGTGCATTATTTTCCTTCAATCTCTGCCTCTTCTATTACTCTCACTTCCTGCTATCCTCTTACTGCGTGCCGTCATATTCGTTAGGGGGTTTCTAGTCGTCCGGTCCTCTAACCCCTACTGTATAACATTATTCGTTACATCATCACTCCCACAGAAACAAGTTAGCACAAGACTACTGAATCTGTTGCTACCATTAGTGGCAGTGCCACTACTAACCCCCCTTTTCCCACTGACTGTGTCTAATTTCCCTCACAATATTAGTACTGCTACTTCTACAACTAATTCACAATAGAACTATATAATAATACATATGATTGTCCTTATGTCTGAGTATCTGCCAACCACATAATCCCTGTCCCACCGCCGACAACTCGCCATTTATCCCCTACTGCTGCCCCAGTTACTCCCCTCTCTCTCACCCACCATCGACCCTACTTCCCTCCCATTCCTACACCATACTTCCCTTCACCTCATCCCTGGGTTACCAGACCCGTTGTCCACCTTTTATCGGTGAATATACGGGGTATGCATTGATAAAAATAATTATAATAATAACAGCATCATAGATGTGTCGCGTTCCTAACATTACATATAATAACTGCAGACCCAATCGTGCCTATGTTACAAAGCACTTATAGATTAACAACACAACCGACCACAGACCTGTATCATTATGACTGGACCTTCCCTAATGCACTTCACCATGGCAATACAACCCATTGTAGTCCTTTGTGGGATCAATACAGCTGTTTGGGAAAAAAAAAAAAATACATGACATGCCTACAACAGACTAAAACACACGTGACGTTTCACTGACATCCACCAAATAGCCTAGGAGGAGTAAGTGGATAAACAAACAAACGACTGGACATAGACAAAGGCCGAATGTCCTGCATCGATATATGAAGAGCTGACAAAACTGTTACCATCCTGCACTGGAGGTGTCATAATGATAATGAAAATGATAATGGTGATGTTGATGATAAAAATAATAATCACACGTTGGGACTGGGAGCCACAGCTCAGGCTGGGTAGCGTCACGTTGCAAGTCACAGCTCAGGCTGTGCTGGCCGCTCATCACCGTAAACAACTCGACCCCTACGTAAACTTACGTATAGCGCTACGCAAAGACGGAGAGATATTTTTTCATTTCATCAGATGATGTCCTGGATATTAATCTTCGAGTTTATAATAAATAAAGACACACAAAAAAAAGTTTTTTTTTTTTTTTTTTTTCACTACTCTCGTAAGTAAACTTACGCATGACCCTATGCAAAGACGAGGAGATTTTTTTTTTTTCTCTCTCTCTTCACCAGATGATGCCCTAGATATTTATCTTCAAGTTTATATTAAACATCTATCTATCTATCTATTGCCAGACGCCTCAATCCTGTACGGGGTGGCCACAAACAAATCGCCTCCACGTCGCCCTGTCCCCTGCCATTTCATTGCCCTGCTCCCAGCTCACACTCCCCTCTCTCATATACCTCTCCAAGCGATCCCTCCATCTCATATTAAACATAAACTAAAAAAAAAAAAAAAATTTTCCTTCTCTTATTGCGCACCACGAGGTGGGATAAGAAAAGGTAATTGTACAAGCCACGGGTTAGGGACGATACCGAGGAGAACCACCAAAACAGCATGTGTTGACTCAATGCAGTATCTGTTTGCCATGACAGAAGGTTGGGTTGCTGCCAAACATTAATTTAGTCAGTATTACTACCATTACGGCATATTATAGCACTGTTTGCTTTCATCGGTCAAAGCTGTGTTCATGTGTTTTTCAGGGAGATTATGATGTTTGTCCTCTGTATTGTGCCTAATAGCAAGTGATTACTACTACTACTACTATTACTACTACTACTACTACTATTACTATTATTATTATTATTATTATTATTATTTTTATTATTATTATTATTATTATTATTATTATTATTATTATTATTATTATTGCTGGTATAACTACGATGACACCTGCAAATCAGGATCGTAACGTTTTGTCAGGTCGTTTTATATCGATGCGAGACGTTCGGCCTCTGTTTATGTCCAGTTGTTTGCCTGTTTATCCATTAATTCCTTCTTGGCTATTTGATGGATGTCAGTGAAACGTCACGTGTGTGTTTTAGTCGGTTGTAGGCATGTCGCGCACTATGTTATTTTTCCTAAACAGCTGTATTGATCATACAAAGTACTACAGTGGGTTGTATTACCATGGTGAAGTGCTACAGGGAAGGCCCAGTGGTTATGATAAGAACGGTCTGTGGTCTGTTCTGTGGTTAATATATCAGTGCTCCGTAAGATAGACATGTTTGGGTCTGCAGTTCTTAATTATGTAATGTTAGGAATATGACACATCTATGTTGTTGTTATTATTCTAATTATTATTATTGCTCGCCTTTAGAAGCGGAGCGATAATGTTTTTAACTGTATCTGTGTGTGTGTGTGTGTGTGTGTGTGTGTGTGTGTGTGTGTGTGTGTGCGTGTGTGTGTGTGTGTGTGTGTGTGTGTGTGTATGTTCCCATTATATCTCATGAACGGCTTGAGCTATCAACATGAAACCTGCAGGGTATCAAGATATTGCCAAGTTCTTGGACGACTTCGAAAATGGGCACTCGAGGTCAAGGACAAGGTCACCAAAATAGCTGCTAAAGGTCAACTAATTTTTATCGTCCCCGTTTAGCACCGTTATATCTCATGAACGGCTTGAGATATCAGCAAGAAATCTTCAGAGTATCCAGATATGGCCAAAATCCTTGACGAGTTCAAAAGTGGGCATCCGGGGCCAAGGTCATGGTCACCATAATGGCTGCCAAAGGTCACCTAGTTTTTATCGCCCGCCTTTCCTTTAGCATCATTTTATCTCATGAATTGCTTGAGCTATTAACATGAAATCTTCAGGGTATCAAAATATGGCCAAAAATCTTGGAAGAGTTCGAAAATGGGCACTCGGGATCAAGGCCAAGGTCACCAAAATGGCTGGCAAATGTCAACTAGTTCCTATCACCCGTCTTTAGCACCATTATACCTCATGAATGACTTCAGCTATCAAAATGAAAACTTCAGGGTTTCAGGATATGGCCTATTTTGGACTTGGCCATCAACATATTTTGGCAGGCGATTAGCATTCGGCTCCCGAATGTCTTTATTAATGCATACCACGTATATTCACCGGTAAAGGGTGGACAATGGGTCTGGTAACCCAGGGATGAGGTGAAGGGTAGTGGTGTCGGAGTGGTGGGGGAGTAGGGTCGATGGTAGTTGGGAGGCTGAGAGAGAGGAATGTGCAACTATGGCAGCGGTTGGGGGGTAAATGAAGAGTTGTCGGCGGTGGGACAGGGAATATGTGGTTGGCAGATACGCTGACATAAGGAAAATCATATGTATTATGATATAGATTTATGGTGAATTAGTTGTAGGAATAGCAGTAGTAATATTGTGAGGGAAAGTAGACACTTTCAGTGGGAAAAGGGGGGGTTAGCAGTGGCAGTGCCACTAATTGTAGTAACAGATTCAGCAGTCATGTGCTAACGTTGTATGTGTGGCAGTGATGATGTAACGAATAATGTTATACAGTAGGAGTTATAGGACCGGACGACTTGAAACCCCCTAAGGAAAATGAAGACATGCAGTACGAGGATAGCGGGAAGTAAAAGTACTAGAAGAGGCAGAGACTGAAGGAAAATAAAGCACTTATGAGGTGAAGCAACAGTCAAGGCCTGAATAACGATGCGGAGCAGGATACCACAGCTGTATCATCGTTGTCTCAATACTTTGTATTGTTTACTTCTAATTTCTTCTGGTTATAGGTAATTATTCGTGAATGCTCTCCGCTGCCCATCACGATGTGGTTTGTTCATCGACATAAAATAATTTTAACATTTATAACAATCCTCACAGCTTCTGCGAGAAAGTATTAAATCCACAATCCTTCTATGTTATAGGTATAGATAACCCAGGAATAACATTCACAAAAATTATCATTGCGGTGATAATGACCAGTTGCAGCTTATATACAAATGGCTCGATGCTTTATTTGTATGATGAGGATCCGAACAGATGGGTCGTGTCTGGACCAGTTTCACAGGACTCTATGATAACATGGTAGTCTGTTATAATATATGCTATGTATGTTACGAACGGAAAATGTTTTGCAGGTGAATAGCATGGAAATGTTTCGTATCCAACTTCATTAAATTTCTCACCATTCGCCTCGTAGCTCAACACCAAACAACCGCTCACGGTTGTCCGTTCACCTACCGTCTCTTTAACCCTGACTTCCACTTCCTTCCACCATGCGGAATACAGAAACTTTGGTGCGTGGGTGTATTTATGGACTCTAACCTAACTTAACTTTGAAAACCACCTATATAACTCCCTACCAGACATGCTCAGCACCTATTTAACACCTTATTCACACAAGTAAGGGACAAAAAGCATGAAATAAATGAAAAGAAATAGGAGAGTGATGAATCAGAAGTGAGTATGAAAAATATTTAACAGTATACAGGGTACTTATAACACGACCGTGGCCGTCACGAAGATTAACCCGCTTCCTCTAAGGCTCTGACAGTGGTGAAAATGCTCTTGAAGCATGTACAGTAATCCAGTGTTGTGCTGCACTTAATTCTTTGCACTGTGAATTGTAATTGTTTAACACTGCACATTCTGTTCTCACTTGCACCACATTAGTTGCAAAATGCCAGTTTGCACTCTGCACTTAATCCTTTGCACTGTGTAAATTCCCTTGTGGTATAGTGGCGAGGTATTGCAGTTTTTTTTACTGTTTATTCACAAAAACGAGCAGGTGGGGTAGCCCTAGCGATGAGCGTCTATTCACGACGGTAGTTACGCGGGACTTGGGAGGGGAGGATGCAGAGGGGGGGCTCTACTATGCGTGAAAACACAGCTGTTCATCACCGCGTGGCAAATTTAAAGTAGGGATGAACACTACTAGGCTTTTATTTTTTTTCCATTTTTACTTTTTTTTTTGCCATTCTTGGTGTCCAAGGACTTGAGCCCAAAATGTCTGGGACTTGGGGTCTCCGGGGCTTGGGTGTCCAGGTCTTACAGGGATATCCGATATATATATATATATATATATATATATATATATATATATATATATATATATATATATATATATATATAAAGAGAGAGAGAGAGAGAGAGAGAGAGAGATACAGGGTGGCCATAATGTCTTTAAATGATTACAAACCTTTATTACACAAATACTAAGCTAGGTACAGACATATGTTTTTTTTGGCAAATTAAACCTTACTTCCCCAAAGTATTTTTAACATTATTCATGAACTTCAACACATGCTCCATTTGTTGCCTGGAGTACATCTAAGTGATACTCAATTTCACGCCAAGTAGTCTCCAACATCTCCTCAGTCACCATCGCTAGAGCATCCGTTATCCTTGCCTTCAAGGCTTCAATATCAGGGACTGGTGTACTGTACACTTTATCTTCAGTATACCTCAATAAAAAAAAGTCAAGAGGGGTAATGTCAGGTTAACGTGGTGGCCACGATGTTGGACCATCCCTCCCAAGCCAGCGGTTAGGAAAGGTTGCATCCAAGAAGCTACGGACAACTAAACCCCACTGTGGAAGTACACCATCTTGCTGAAACAATACCCATGGTAGACATTTGCTGATATGGTGGACTCAGCAAAAAGGGTAGGTCCAATAGCCTTGTTGTCCATGAAATCTCACCAAACATTCACTTTAGGGCTGTTCCATTCTTTCTAACACAACATATGAGTTCTCTGATTCCCAAATGTGGACGTTATGTCTATTGACTTTCCCCGAGGTATGAAAGGTAGCCTCATCAGAAAAGACAACATGCTCAAGATAATCACTTTCATCAATGTGATTAACCCTTTGTATGCGATATGTTTCAGTAAGTTTCGTGTTCCATAACATATCAGCTGTCTCCCCTGCCCCTGCTACCTGCCGCACACTCCAAAAAAGTGTATTCTCAGCTTTTTTTCACCACCCAAACATATTTATTTTGCCACAAGACTTACATATTCCTATTTGTCGATGTTTGTTCTACACGACAAGCAACACACACACACACACACACACACACTATACATACGTTAGGGCAGTGGGAATAAACATTCAGGAACATTCATCTCACTTCCCAACATCACAGCTCGAATGTTTACTAATATATCAATACATATTGTATCATCATTTGAAAGAGAATTTTACTAGCTTTCGAATGGGATAGTTGGCATTTTGGTACGCGGTATAGCTTTCGAGTAATAAGCGAGAAAGTAAAACCTTTTTCTGACAGACAACACAGTTATTATTCAGGGAGCTCTAGCAAAAAACTTTCTTGGCAATGTTATGTTTTTGTTTCGTCATCTTATGCAGTATTTCATGGGCTTTCACGTGACATAATCAGCGTTCTCCTATGCCTAATAGTTTTCGAGAAAAATGCAAAAAACTATGGTGTACCCACACCATGTCATGACTGTAGGGCAGTTTCCCTGATTCCCCCTAAGCTTCTACACGTATTTCGCCAATTCCTTGTACACAAAGTATGCTCACTGTATTCACATTATTCACTGTCACCATTTTTATAGTTGAATTCTCATATTTGGTGCAGAGTACAGGCAGTGTAGTTGATTATAAACAGTAACACAATCTTCATCGGCCCAATGGCTAATAACGGCCATAAACGTTTCACAAACACCTAATTTCCTACTGCAAACACCAAATTTAATCATTGGTAAAGTGAAATATGTCGCACGGCCGGGACAGAGGTAATAGAGGAGATTTAACCCGCCCCGTCCCGGAGACGTGAATTCACATCCTCACATGATGTGCACTCATATCCTGGAGACGTAAATTAACGCGGCAACATTGCAAGGTCCCTAATTTGGACCATTTTCAATTTTTGCGAGTAATTTTTGGCATGTATACATGGGACACCTTCCTCTACAAGATGCCAAGCAGGGACATGCCTTACCCAGCATGACCTCCTCCCCCCCTGCATGCCCTTTTCTCAGCAATTCACCTGTTATCAGTGACCTGGCCAGTAAAGCCATGTCATGCCATGGTACGAAATTCAGGGCCAGAGTGATTCCCCAGTCGATGACAATGTGGAGGACAAACATTGGAGGAAGAAACAGTCAGAAATGATGATCAGGTAATGTGGCAAAAAAAGGTCAGGAATGGTGATGAGTTAGTGAGTGAAACAATGCTTATAAAGCCTATATTACCGTTTGAAAACCAATATACTCTCGTACTACATGTAAATTCGTACCAAATAAATAAATAAATGCCGTTTATGAGTGGTGTGGAATAGTTATCCTCCCATAGAACTCGTTTTCTTTGCAGCCAGCTTGATAGAAAACCCTGTAAGGTAAGGAGGTACTCCTACCTGGATCGAGTATTTTAAACCTCAGGTGAGCGATTTCTCTATGAATTTTCGATGTTTCTCACCAAAAGCGGATGTATGAGCCAAAAAAAAAAAAAGTCCAAAAATGTCGGAACTGGGGCGTACCGCTGCCCAGAAAACGTCGGGATGGGGGGGGTTAAAGGGACAAGACTGTGCACTACCTTCCCCACTCACAGCTCAGTTGGTACTGAAAAACCTGTCTGCACTGCCATGGGTATCGGGACCCACTGTTGCCAACTAATTACTTTTGATGAGAGCCGGGCAAGCTATAAAGCCTCCAAAAATGATGCAAATCGACTAAAAACTTTTTTTGGGGGGGCAAATTTTTTATGGTTTTATGACACTCAAGGCATCAATGCATATTCACGAGGAAAGCCCCTGATGAAGCCAAATGTGTCATTGTGTAAGAAGGGGTCAAGAATCTCAGTAGCAAAAGCAGCACATTGGGGGCGATCGATTCCCTCCAAAGCTTGAACAATTTGCACTTTGTATGCATGCAGTCAAATGTGCTTGTGCAACACTTTATGTACTGTGCTCCGATGTATGTGAAGTTTCTTTGAGGCACATCAAGTTCATTTCCCAGGGCTGCACTGGAGAGCATCACACACGGCATCAACAGTCTCATCATCAATGCTGGGCCTACCAGTTCTTTGGCGGTCTGCAACACTGCCTCTCTCTGAATTTTTCTCACCAATCCTTGATCCTATTAACATGTGGAGTATCTCGTCCATACTCATATCTGAACCTGCGTTGCACTGCAGTTGGTGATCTTGTTTCATGATACCATAACACGCACTGAGCTTTTTCATGCAAAGTCACCATATTGATATTGTGAGCCCAACTGGTGAATCAGGTGATCACAGTGCCATCCGTAAACAAACAAAAAATTAATAATTGGTCTATATTATGCCACAAGTCACATATTTTTATTACTACAGTTTTAAAGTTATTAATTTCCTTAATCAGTCAAAGACTTTACGGACACCCTGTTCAAATGTATATATATATATATATATATTTCCGCCAAGGAGTATGTGGCCAGAAGAATGATCGCAAAGTTTGTTACCCTGGCGGGGCGTGAACCCTCGTTCTTCAGTGTACGAAAATGCACACTTTACCACTGTACCACAGAGGCTCCATATATATATATATATATATATATATATATATATATATATATATATATATATATATATATATATACAGTATATATATATATATATATATATATATATATATATATATATATATATATATATATATATATATATATATATATATATATATATATATCTATATATATATATATATATATATATATATATATATATGTATATATATATATATATATATATATATATATATATATATATATCTATATCTATATATATATATATATATATATATATATATATATATATATATATATATAGTAATCCCTGTACTATCCGGATGCCCACTATCTGGACTCCCCACTTACCGCACATTTTTGGGTCCAGGCCTTTGGAACCCAAACATGGCCAAAAAATGTTAAAAAAAAAAAATCTGACAGTATTTTCAACTGCACTTTGAAATTGGCGAGCAACGCCAAATGGCTGTGCTTATGCTCGCTGATTACTTCCTGCCTTTCCCCATCCCTCCCCAGTTACCACCTAACTTCTGTCCTGACTAGACGCTCGTTCAATAGATACCGCATGTGCTCGTTTTTGCGAATAATCAGTGAATAAACTGAAATACCTCACCACTAGACCACATGGGAATTTACAGTGTTGTGCAGTGTTATGAAATTAGAATTCAGAGTGCAAAGATTAAGTACAGAGTATAAACCATCGGATGTATATGGCATGGTGCAATCAAGAACAGAATGTGAAGTGTTAAACGATTATAACTCATAGTGCAAAGGATTAAGTGCAGCACAACACTTGATTACTGTACGTGCTTCAAGAGCATTTTCACTACTGCCAGAGCCTTAAAGAAGGTGGGTTAACCTTCGTAACGAACGGCCACGGAAGTGTTGTAAGCACCCTGTATACTGTTATAATTTTTTACATACTCGCCTTTGATTCCTCATTCTCTGGTTCCTTTTCATTTATTTCATACTTTTTTCCCTTATCTGTGTGAATAGTGTCTTAAATAGGTGCTATGCATGTCTGGTAGAGAGTTATGTAAGTAGTTTCCTGAGTTAGGCTGGGTTAGGGTCCATAAGTACCAGTCTAGGAAGCAGGAACTCACTGTCTGGACGGACCCACTTTCCGGACATGTCTTTGGCTCTGTTACATAGAATACTGGATGGGTTACAGTATATATATATATATATATATATATATATATATATATATATATATATATATATATACAGCCTCCAAAGCTTGAACAATTTGCACTTTGTATGCATGCAGTCAAAGGTGCTTGTGCAACACTTAATGTACTGTGCTCCGATGTATGTGAAGTTTCTTTGAGGCACATCAAGTTCATTTCCCAGGGCTGCGCTGGAGAGCATCACACACGGCATCAACAGTCTCATCATCAATGCTGGGCCTACCAGTTCTTTGGCGGTCTGCAACACTGCCTCTCTCTGAATTTTTCTCACCAATCCTTGATGCTATTAACATGTGGAGTATCTCGTCCATACTCATATCTGAACCTGCGTTGCACTGCAGTTGGTGATCTTGTTTCATGATACCATAACACGCACTGAGCTTTTTCATGCAAAGTCACCATATTGATATTGTGAGCCCAATTGGTGAATCAGGTGATCACAGTGCCATCTGTAAACAAACAAAAAATTAATAATTGGTCTATATTATGCCAGAAGTCACATATTTCTATTACTACAGTTTTAAAGTTATTAATTTCCCTAATCAGTCAAAGACTTAGTGGACACCTTGTTCAAATGTTATATATATATATATATATATATATATATGTATATATATATATATATATATATATATATATATATATATATATATATATATATATATATATATATATATATATATCATCTTATCTCTCATCTCATCAGTCGTTTGAGTGTCCATTGCAGGACCGGCCTATCCCGACCGAAGTCGGGACGATACAGCCAATGTGTCTCTACCAAGTGGCTTAGGCTGTCTGGTAGAGATTGTCTGTAAGGTGAGAAGTGCTTGTAAGTGTAATTGTTGTGATGGAGTGGCTTTGGATGTGTGTGTAGTCTGTGAACCAAGTGTAATCGGCCCGCGCAAGCCGACTGGGTGCAAGCATACATTATAGTAAGAGACACTGGTTCAACCACAGCACCCCTTATTTCTGCTAAGCAGTATGTGGCCAGAAGAACGCTCCCAAAGTTTATTACTCTGGCGGAGCGCGAACCCTCGTTCTTCAGTGTACGAAAATACACACTTTACCACTGTACCACAGAGGCTCCATATATATCTATCTATCTATCTATCTATATATATATATATATATATATATATATATATATATATATATAGTAATCCCTGTTATATCCGGATGCCCACTATCCAGACTCCCCACTTACCGGACATTTTAGGGTCCAGGCCTTTGGAACCCAAACATGGCCAAAAAATGTAAAAAAAAAAAAATCCGAGTGTATTTTCAACTGCACTTTGAAGTTGGCGAGTAACGCCAAACAGCTGTGTTTATGCTTGCTGCTTGCTTCCTGCGTTTCCCCCATCCCTCCCCAGTTACCACCTAACTACTGTCCTAACTAGATGCTCATTCAATGGATACCGCATGTGCTCGTTTTTGTGAATAAACAGTGAATAAACGGAAATACCTCGCCACTAGACCACATGGGAATTTACAGTGTTGTGCAGTGTTATGAAATTAGAATTCAGAGTACAAAGATTAAGTACAGAGTATAAACCGTCGGGTGAATATGTCATGGTGCATTCAAGAATAGAATGTGAAGTGTTAAACAATTTTAACTCATAGTGCAAAGGATTAAGTGCAGTACAACACTGGATTACTGTACGTGCTTCAAGAGCATTTTCACTACTGCCAGAGCCTTAGAGAAGGTGGGTTAACCTTCGTAACGAACGGCCACATATGTGTTGTAAGTACCCTGTATACTGTTATAATTTTTTACATACTCACATTTGATTCCTCATTCTCTGGTTCCTTTTCATTTATTTCATACTTTTTTCCCTTATCTGTGTGAATAGTGTCTTAAATAGGTGCTATGCATGTCTGGTAGAGAGTTATGTAAGTAGTTTTCTGAGTTAGGCTGGGTTAGGGTCCATAAGTACCAGTCCAGGAAGCAGGAGCCTACTATCTGGACGGACCCACTTTCCGGACATGTCTTTGGCTCTGTTACATAGAATAGTGGATGGGTTACAGTATATATATATATATATATATATATATATATATATATATATACACAATACCCTCGCGTCCAACACGCGTTAGTCCAGCACGATTCACGTCCAGTACGGAGAGCAAATAATTAGTATTATTTAATACGATTTAATTACTGCAACACGAGTGTGTTAGCATAACACGCACAGAGCTCTGAGAAGTGGGCGAATTCCACAGAGTTCACCTCTAGCACGATCACCCATGGTCCAACATGGTCATACTGGACATTCCCATGATGATGATACCCAATGAAAACTTCTGATCAAGTAGCCTTCCCCGCCCGCTATCGTGACGTGATCGTGATGCCACCCAATTAAAAATGCTTCCACTGTCACGTGATCTTTTGTTTAAATTTCTCCTGCCACAGCGTCACTCAGTCGCATAATTCGCATTGGAAGGTGCTTTTTTCTTGCTCCATTTTCTGCCCTTGTTACTGCATTTTACCCTGCTCACGATGCCTAGGAAGCCTTCTGAGAACCCCAAGAAGCATCGGCACCTCCCTCAGGCCACCAAGCTAGAAAGCATCGAGAGGAAGAAGAAAGGGGAGAGGAAAGTTGACATTGCCAAGGCCTACGATATGAATGAAGCCAACGTCAGGACCATAATAAAAAACCAAGACAAGATCCTGGCAGCAGTGAAGGCTTACAGAGTGCTAGGACAGGCAGAAGCAGGACCTTCCTTGGCTGTGGATGAAGATAGTGATTTTGATTGTGATTTCGAAGGATTTATGAGGGAGGTTGAGGAGGAGCAGCAGCCATTACCCTCTAGTGACTCCAGCAGCCATCCTCCGGGGACCCAGTAGGACTACCTACAGCCTTGGATACCACCTTCCATTCCCAGCAAGCCCACCAAGACTATCCTAAAAGGTTAGTTATCATTCATAGCACAGTAAAATTTATTATAATTACAATAGTACCAATATATGTATAGGTATATGGTAGGTATTTAGGATGACTTTTCCTAGGGTTGCTGACATAATTCATTTTTCCCCATAAGCTCTACTGTTTGTCCAACACGTTTTTGGTCCAACACGGGACCCATGCATAACAATATATATATATATATATATATATATATATATATATATATATATATATATATATATATATATATATATATATATATATATGTATATATATATTTCAGCTTGGGAAACGGTAAAAAGTTACAGGGGGCATGGTCAGGCGAATTAGGTGGGTGGGGAATGACTACCATGTTAATGGAAGCCAGGAACTGCCGGACAACAATTGATGTGTGGGTGAGGGCATTGTCATGATGCAGGACCCAGTCCTTGTTCTTCCACTGTTCTGGACATTTGCGGCAGATGTTCTTCCTCAAACGCTGCAAAATTTCATAGTAAAATTTTCTGCTGACAGAATTCCTTGTGAAAAATCCCTTAGATGTCGAAAAAAGTGATCAACATCAACTTGACATGGCTGCGAACTTGACGTACTTTTTTCGACCTCGGTGAATTGGGAGACTTCCAATGCTATGACTGCCGCTTGGTCTCCAGGTCATAACCATAAGCCCATGATTCATCGCCAGTTATGACCTTGGAAATGAAGGTGGTCTCATCTCTGATCTGATTCTTGAGCTCCCTGCAAACTCCAATGCAATGAGCCTTCTGTTCGTCACTCAGTGGTCTTGGCACAAATTTTGCAGCGAACATACATCTCATGCCCAACACGTCCGACAAAGTGCATTGCACGCCCCTGTATGACAGTCTAATGATATCATAAACATGATAGATAGTTCGTCTACGGTCGGTGAGGATATAGGCTGACGAACATTTCCGATGTTTTCTTCTTCCCAAGATGATCGCATTGTACTTTGCTGCAACCACTCTAGCACTGATTGTAAATCTGCATCCTCTTCAGGTCTTTTTCATCTGAAGCTGGCCCTGACACTACAATATGGCAGCATTTCTTGCTAAGATTCCTATTCCTACTACACTGCTTGCCGTCTGTTCTTCCATCTTCTTGTCTTGTAGAACTTTCGTAGGTTCTTGTAGTGAGGTTATGTAGATCAGTTATGTATATATTATATTCTTGGACAAGTGGTAGTTATATGTGAATAGGTTTGTAAGTAGATAATCTTAGCGCCCATTGTCATGCAATGACAGGAGAGGTAAAGATGAGTATGGGACTATGTATAATTTTATTTGTCTTGGAAATATTAACTCAAGTCTCCCACACACGAGTGAAGTATAAGGCAGAGTCCTGTTGTTACCTCCCAGACTTGTCTCGCTAGACCCCTTCTCTCTCTCCCTCTCTGTACAACCTGTTGGTTCTATGGCTAGCCCCTTTCTGCCCTCTAACTCTCTCACCCTGCCCTAGAAGGGCTAGTGTCAAGTTTGTAAAACATAGATGTGGGTTCTAGAAGCTTGTGTGTGTCTGTGTGTATGTAGCGCTTCCAGTGGACCGGTGCCCACTGGCATTCTTTTTGTTATGTCTTGCTGAACTCCTGGTGACATATTTCCTGTTCCCACACCTAGCCTTAACTGATGTTCCTCTGCCATCTGTTATGAAATGTATGTAGATTCCTACATCTATCTATTATGCTAGTTATTATGATTTGTGATATTATAATATGGAGTCCTGATATCGCTCAGTCACACCAGCTGGCGACCCTACAACAGCATGCCTCAGTGACTCTCTCTAATCTATTATTACATAATATTGATTATAATATTGTATAGACAAAATATTCATGATAATATTGTACTGATCTAATAATATTCTAGAAACATAATACATTTTAAACAAATTTTAAATATAATGGAGCCAATGCATTATAGTTAAAATGATTATAAAATTTTTTATAACATATTGTAAAATGTGTATGAATAACAGACATAAGCATATAATTAGGCAATGGTAATAAACTGCTACTATCCATTTCATGGACCGTGTATCATGGTTTTTCTCAAATTTCTTTCAAACTAATCAATTGATCGGTATGATACTTTGACTCAGTGTACATGACACCTCCCGCTAACTTTTGGTAATATACGGCATTGCTGAGTGGTGTTATTGAAGGCGTTTACTCTTGACGTTTAAAGGCAAAGTCGCGTGAGTCGCCAGACTAATCAACACAATCGAACGTCCGCTACCCCCCATCCCCTTCCTTTCCCTCCCTACCTCCCTCCCTCTCCCCCCTCTCCCTTCCCCCTCCTCATTTCCCCCCTCCCCCTCCTCACTTCCCCCCTCAACCCTCATTCTTGCTGGCCTTCCCGTGCCCCCGCCCCCCTCTGTCCACTCTATCATGTTATAATGATTAGTATCGGGTATCATAAATACAGTATGTTGCTGTTTGTAGAGTCTGTGTTCATTTAATCATTGTTATTGTATGTCCTGAAGTTATATAAACGGGAGTTGACTAAAGAGCGTGTGACCGTCACCTTATTCACCCAATATAATGTGCCTACTATCACGATCTCTTAATTCCTTTACCCCCCATATCGACGTGTTTACTACGAGCAGGTAAGATAAGATATCCAAAATTAAATCACACAGTTTAACTTACAAACCAGTACGGTACGGTATATAATCAACACAACATAATAGGGCCGTAATGGATTTATGAAATTCTCTCTCTCTCTCTCTCATAATAAATATCATAATAGGTAGAAAAGTGATGCAAACAACTGAGCATATTACAGAAATTTTATTCAGTCTTCGTCACTATCAAGGAACAAATCATCCTCGGAATCACTCTCGTTGGGAAAACTTAACCATTAGCCTATTATGGTCGTTAGGTCAGACCACGCTATATCCTTTTCATTAAGAACTTTCCAGTTATCTGCTACTACTGAATAATATAATGGTAAACGGTATTTTATTGCATATTGTATGTTACATACAGGTATTGGGGGGAATGCTGAGAGAAAGAGAGAGAGTGAAACAGTGAGACAGAGGGAGGGAGAGAGAGAGGGAGGGAGAGGAAGGATATGGGGGGTAACGGACGTTCGTTTGTGTAGATTAGCCCTGCAGGGCTCACGCGACTTTGCCTTTAAACGTCAAGAGTAAACGCCTTCACTAACACCACTTGGCAACGCCGTATATTACCAAAAATTAGCGGGAGGTGTCATGTACACTGTGTCAAAGTATCATACCGATCAATTGATTAGTTTGAAAGATATTTGAGAAAAACCATGATACACGGTCCATGAAATGGATAGTAGGTCATTACATTACAAATGGAGTTATGCCTTTAGTAATGTCTAACATTTCACCTAACTTGTATGATGATTCTGGTAATATAGAATTGTAGTAACATTGTATGAATTGTTACATAATTGTATTTTTATTGCACATAATTATATTATAACTGTCACATATCGTTTGTAGTTACATTACTCTAGCAACTGTCAAATAATTGTATTAACATTGTAGTAATATTGTAGTAACATTGTGGTAATACAGAATTGTACTAACATTGTATGAATTGTTACACAATAATTGTATTGTAATTGTTACATATCGTTTGTAGTTACATAATTGTAACAACTGTAACATAATGCAATCGTTTGTTGTAACATAACTGTAGTAATTACAGTAATATTGTAGTAACTGCAGTCCTGACATCGCTAATCCAGTCATGCTGCGGTCAGTGATAGTGATGATGTGCCTTGCTACTGGCTCGAGGAGAACATTAACTTGCTCCTTGTTACACTTATAGAAGTTTATGTTGTACTATTGTATTTGCAGTACCACTTACACCTATTTTCATTTGTTTGTTATGCGATCTTACTGTATTTTTGTATGTGCTGATTTTCTATAGTTTGTTTTTCTTCGTTTTTATACGCTTTTTTGGTGTTGTCCAAGGTTGCATAATTGCTGGCTACTTCCCTTGGGACCCTTTTTTAACCCGCCCCGTCCCGTCGACGTATGGGTACGTTGCAACGATTTGCATTTGCCAGTCCCGGCGACATACCAGTACGTCGTGCAATTGCAATGTGCATAATTTCGACAATTTTCAAATTTCGCGCTTGATTTGTGGTACGTACCCTCGCCTACCTTCCCCTACCTGGCACCAGGCGGGGACACTCGGCGACCCCGCGCGACCCGCGCTAGCCCGCCACTCGTCCACTCACCTGGTAGCCACGGTCCTGCTCAGACATGGCTAAGAGAGGTCTCTCAGACAGCGAGATTCAGGTCGCCCTGGACACCTTTACCGGCGACAGTGATTCCCCACTGGATGACGAGGAGATGGACAAAGATTATGTGCAGCCAGAGGAGGAAGAAACCACCAGCAGTGATGAGGAAGTTCCGTCACCCAGGAAGCAGCAGTACGTGACTTACCGTGCTGCTAGAGAGGGGCAGGAGGCAAAGAAGGCACGTGGTATATCCTATCCCTATCCCCAGCGTGATTTGGAAGCAAAATTCGAGGTCGAGGACGAGGACGGAGCCGTGGGACGTGCTGCCACGTGGTATGGACAGGAGGTCATAACACATTGTGGCCCAGAGCGCACACCACGTCGTATGAGCAGGTATGGGCCTAGCATTCTGTTTGGGGAGCTAGGAAGTCAAGTGGAGGGAGTGGGGAGTAAAATGGAAAGTCCTGGGATTAGGGAAAGTGAGAGTGACGTGAGTGAGTCATTGCTCTCCCTACGTAGTGTGAGGCGGCAGAGTGGATCACGTGGGCCAGTGCGAGTGCGTTCCTTATCACGTGGGGTTGTGAGGGAGGGGGAAGGTGGGGAGGAACCACTCCAAAGCACGTCTTATGCTCCCCAATATCCCCTAACACGTGGTCGAGCTAGGTTGTGTGAGAGAGCACGTGGTGTGGTAATGGAGGGGGAAGGTGGGGAGGAACCACTCCCCAGCACGTCTTCTGCTCCCCAATATCCTACTATTTCATCCCCACAGCCCCCTAATGTTCCTCAAGGCCATAAGGGTAAGGGAAAGGGAAAGGGTAAAGGCAGAGGGAAGAGGAGTGACAGTGGGGAAGCCCTCCTTACTCCTTCTCCCCCACCTCCCCAACCAGGATCTCCTCCCCACCCAGACGAAGGCGGTGATGGGGACGAGGGATTTGTGTCGTGGGATTGGGAGGATGGGAGTGATTTTTCTCCCCTCATTCACCCCTTCACTGAGCAAGGGCGATCTGGCTGCATTGCACCAGGTATTCACAGTAATTGCACCAGGTTGGATTTTTTCCACCTGTTTTTCAGTGAGGCATTCGTGGATCAGATCGTTTATCAAACAAACCTGTTTGCAAGCGCCCAGCGCCTAGAAAGTGAAAGATTGGGAACAAGGAGTAGGCATTCTATGATCTATGATTACCCTGTCTCCCTTCCAGAAATGTTTTTATTTTTTGCCCTGGTCCTTTTGATGGGTATTATAAGAAAGAATAGAATTCCTGCTTACTGGACTAGGGACCCTGTTATGTTTACCCCCATATTTGGTCAAGTGATGAGCCGTAATCGGTTTCAACAAATTCTAAGTCGGCTCCATTTTTATGATGCTCATGACCCTGCAAATGCAAGCAACACTGACAAAATGAGGCGAATTTGGTTGGTTTTTGATCACCTCAGGCAAACCTTTCGTTCCTCACTCTATCCCTATAGAGATCTCGTCATAGACGAGAGTCTCGTGTTGTGGAGAGGCAATATTTCATTCAGACAGTATATACCCAGCAAAAGGCACCGTTTTGGGTTCAAGATCTTTGTTATGTGTGACTGTAGGACTGGATACGTGCAAGTCATAGTCTTATATACCCGTGCACAGACAGACATAATAGAAGATCGAAGTATTGGACTGTCGCGAGCAGTGGTAAAGACGATGATACAAGACTACCTTCATCGCGGTCACGTTCTCTACCTCGACAACTGGTACACTAGCCCTCTTCTCGCTCGTTATCTTCACACACATGAAACGGGAGTCTGTGGAACCGTAAAGGTGAACCGGCGTCACATGGCCAAGGTAGGGCGGAAACTTGCAAGGAGTGAGGTTGTCTTCTTCAAAGCCAACAACATCCTTGCAACAATGTGGAACCACAACAGAGAAGTAAGCCTCTTGTCCACGGTTCACAGCCCCTTGATGCACCGTACTGATTCTGTAGATTACCGTAGCGAGAGCAGGCGTCGTGTTTGGAAACCTGAGTGTGTTATGGATTACAATATAAACATGCGCCTCGTGGACCAGTCAGACTCCATGATATCGACGGTAGAGTGTGCCAGGACAACGATGAAGTGGTATAAAAAACTGTTCTTTCACTTACTAGATATCACTGCTCTGAATTGCCACCACCTTCACGCCATGACCACAGGAGTTCAGGAAACATTTGAAGGGTTTGTGAGGGAGCTCACAAGAAAAATCTTTGCAAAGTATGCTGTTGAAAGGCCCCAACATCGCACCCGCACTGCCCCTATTGCCCAAACTCCCCAGAGAATATCCGGTCGCCATTTCCCCACTCCTATCCCTCCCCAGCCCAACAGACCTAGGCCCCAGCGCAGGTGTCACGTGTGCAGTAATTCCCAGGTGAGACTCAGGACACAGAGGAAGGACACCCGCGATGAGTGTGTACAGTGTGACGTGGGTCTCTGTATTCACCCATGTTTTAGTGAATATCACACGTTGATGCAATTTTAGCATGGTGTGAATGCGAAAGGACGCTGAAATTATGAGGTAAATGCAACAGACAGACGCCCAGTGAAATTATCAGTCATATGGATCTCCAAATATTAGTATAAAGTGTCTACGGGTAGAACATAAGTGAAAACATTGGGTGTAAGTATATAAATCTGCCCTAAGTTGAAACTTACATAGAGAGGGTTGTATGATGCGATAATCTGTCGCTCAGTGCAATAAATACGGCCCGTAATTATATAATTATTATTATGTGACATTCTTACGGGTATAATATAAGTTCAAATTATTGTATGTGATGATATATATTCTAAGTCAAATATTCATAGCGTGTGTATAAAGATAAGATTTCCTGACGCTCAGTTGAATGAATAAGGCACGTATTAGTCAAAATAAAAGTCAGCAAGTGATAAAGTGAATTATTAGTATATAAGTGTGTGAGTGAATTAGTATATAAGTGTGTGAGTATTATGTATGACGAAACATTCCTTGCGAGGGTATTTTCAGGCGATATTCTCACGCTCACTTGAATAAATAATGGCAGTAAGTATGTACAGTGCATTCTAGGGGTGTAAACGTGTGTAATGTAAGTGGGAAATTATAACTGGAGTGAATAAATAAAGTAGATGATGAAACACGAGTGTTTGAGATCGTGGTTGCTACGTGAATATGCGCTAGCATATCGCTAAATGCCCTCGTAATGAATGAAAATAATTGAAAACCTTTACAGTGGTGGAGGAAAGGTTCTATGTAAAGGGGAAAATAATTGGAAAGTGATAAAACAATTTGGTATGTTGAAATACGAGTCATAGCGAGTGCGCTTACTAAGCTGATGTGTGCTATACTTATGCTGCATGTCATCATAATGAATGAAAACATCTGAAAACACTTACAAACAGTTGTAATTGGTAAAATGTCATTGAAACAGAAGTATACAAGTAGAAAAAATGATAGGTTGACTCATACCAGAAACTTAGCATATAGCATGTTACGACTCGGACCAAACTCACTATGCTCGCGCAATGGTACAATGCTTATTTTTCATATATATGTGTCTGAAATCCATTATTTTGTTACTGTTATTGTTTATTAGTTCTAATTCAATAAGTGTAGAGGTGTTGTGTGTTGTTTCTCCCATTATTCCTTACCATAGAAAACGTAAACGCATATCCAGCCCATTACAGAATACGATACCTGCGGGGGGGAACCGCACCTGTACAGACCACTTATAGACCGCAGGAACCACTTTCTTTATGATTTTCCTTCGTTTCTCGACCTAAGCGGAAGTTTTAGCAAAAAAAAAAAATTTCCATAAAGGCTCGGGACTGGGGGATGTCATAGGTGCGGAAAACCTCGGGACGTGACGGGTTAAGGCTTAGGTTATATTGCACAGATAATATTGAAAATGATTTTATATAGCCCCATATTTTGTTATTTTACATAAAAAATATATGCACACTATATACGACATGAACTATATACACTCACTTGCTCGTTTGTAACTATCGTGGGCAATACATATGTCAGCACTGTGTGGAAATCTTTGTCTTCACGATTGTGTGGAAGATGTTCTTTATTCTTGCTAACATTATTTGTGTTGGTCATTTTGCTTTCTCTCTCTCTCTCTCTCTCTCTCTCTCTCTCTCTCTCTCTCTCTCTCTCTCTCTCTCTCTATTTCCAGGTTTTCCTTGTAATTCAAGAATTTGTCTAGGTCCACCAAGTAGTTTTAATAATTAAATGTTTATAACAGTTCTTTTAATTGCTCACTGAGTAACTGAGATAGTATATTTTCTTTATTACTCTGTAGATGTAACAATGGCTAGTTGTATGTATGAAACACGTATTTTATGTTGGTAAAAATGGTAACATTCTTTGGTCGTAAATAAATACTAAAATAAATTAATGAATATTATACAGTGTAGAATATTTACTGTTGGTGCAAGTATTTAGTGACTGAATTATGCAGGTAACTGAAGTAGGTATGTGTGCGTAAGTTGTAACTATACAGCACGTTTTATATGTTCGTGGAGAAGGTTTTGTCTGCCACTGTGTCTATTGCTGTGTATTGTATAAATGAAGTAAGTATGTAACTCACTAATTTTTACCATGGTGGGAATGGTGTTAGTGATGGTGCAGGTGGTGAGTTGATTGACGTATTGTGGAGTGTCCTTAACTTCTCAGCAAAATGCTAGCAATGTCGACTTGTCACACTCTGGTAGCTGCGGTGAGTAAATGAGTTAACGATGAGTAATGCTGAGTAACGATGAGTAAGGTGAGAGGTGAGTGAGGGATCTGGTATTTGCTGCCGTTGTCACCCCTGCATCAGAGCAGTGGTGGTGGTGAAGGTAGAGGAGAGTTGGAGAGAGAGGTGGGAGTCTGGTGGTTGTTGCTGTGTTCTTGCTTTTCATTTACTTGTTTTATTTGTCTTTCTCGATGTATTCTCGTCTTTTTTTCTTGTGATTTACTCGTTGTGACATGAAGAATGTCGCTATTTGTAGGTGCGTGTAGAAGATTATAGAGACGACTCGTAGACTTGTTACTTGTAGTTAATCGTAGATGGTTGTTGTCCGTTGGTTCGTCGTAGAAATAGGATGAGTGTTTGTATCAATATAATGTTAAACTACTGGCAAGGCGTTGTGTGACCTCTTCACCTCTACATCAGTGTGATGATCGGGGAAACGGATGGGGGGGGGGGACGGAGAGAATACTGAAAGGAGCTGGTTGTGAGTTATTGGTTGTATGAGGTATTGTTTGTTTTCTATCTTGATATTGTGGAACCAATTGTGGAACTGAAGCTAATCTTGGTTAGAGTCTCGCCTGCTTTTCTTGAAATTCACTGCAGATTCGTAGACGAGGTTCCTACTTTTGCTGCCACCATATCTTGTAGAAACTTTGTAAGGTTCTTGTAGTGAGGTTATGTAGATCAGTTATGTATATGATGTATATACTCTTGGACGAGCGGTAGTTATATGTGAGTAGGTTTGTAAGTAGATAATCTTAGTTCCCATTGTCATGCAATGACAGGAGAGGTAAAGATGAGTATGGAACTATGTATAATTTTATTTGTCTTGGAAATATTAATTCAAGTTTCTCACACACGAGTGAAGTATAAAGTAGAGTCCTGTTGTTATCTCCCAGACTTGTCTCACTAGACCCATTCTCTCTCTCCCTATCTGTACAACCTGTCGGTGCTATGGCTAGCCCCTTTCTGCTCTCTAACTCTCTCATCCTGCCCTAGTAGGGTTAGTGTCACATGTGTAAAACATAGGTGTGGGTTCTAGAAGCTTGTGTGTGTCTGTGTGTATGTAGCGCTTCCGGTCCCCACTGATGTTCTTTTGGTTACGTCTTGCTGAACTCCTGCTGACGTTTTTCCTGTTCCCACACCTAGCCTTAATTGGTGTTCCTATGGTATCTATTATGAATTGTATGTAGATTCCTACATCTATCTATAATACTAGTTATTATAATTTGTGTTATTATAATATAGAGTCCTGACACTTGCGCACTGTTCATTGAGGTTCTCCGTAATTTCCTCAGTGGTGGGGCTTCTTGTAAAAAACTGGCTGGTTGTTGTCTGTTTTCACCAGCCTTCATTAACCCTTTACCCGCGGGGATGGCTGGGCCGTGCTGTGCCCCTTCCGTGGGGATAACAGCGTTCTAAATACACGATAAATTAGTTACTTCCAGGTCGATGGAAGTATCACTTATGCTTTTCCCTTATATATATATATATATATATATATATATATATATATATATATATATATTAGTATGAGAATAGGTCATAAGGGATATTTCAATGGGTAATGAACATAGAAAATTGGCAACCAAGTGCACTTGGGGTGTTGCCAGGAGATAAATTAGCTACTTAATGGCCAATGGCAGTATCAATTAGCCTTTTCCCTTTTCTATCTATATTTTTTAGTATGAGAATAGTGGATAGGGCACATTTCAATGGAAAAATCTAATGGAATAAAATGGCTAGGAGTTGCATTGTGCGGTCTGGTTGTAGCTATGTGAGGGAGGGGGTGAAAGGGGGAGGTGGGGAGGCAAGGCAAACACAGAAAAATGGCCAAATTGGTAACACTAGATGCGAGTACTTGCAGTATTAACAGTGCTGCCTATAGATAACACTGGCAGTACTGATAGATGATACAAGACCGCACTTGAGAGCCCAGGCGATTTTTAAAAATCCCCAAATCACAAAAGTGATGCCCCGTGGTATGGTACTTATGTAATGAGAGTCACGAAAGTGATTGCTCGCAGGTTAGGGGTTAATTTACCCTCATCCTTCTCATTTGGACACCCATAGCTAAAGTGTCCCACCTCACCACATGTCCAACATCCATTTGTTGCAATTGTGGATTTCCTTGCACTGTTCCATTCTTGCTTCTTCTTCCATTTGCAACAACCCACCTTCTTGTGTTACAGGTTCCTGCATAACCAGCAACTTCTTCTGGTCCTCTATTCTCTCTCCCACTTGTTGCAATCCACTTTCCAATGTCCTGGCTTCTCACATTTCCAGCACTTTCTTCCTCTGATCTTCTCTTGTTCCCTCATGCACCTGTAGCAGTCCTTTTTCCTATGTCCTGGCTTCTCACAGTACCAGCAACTTCGTTCAAAAATTTCCACTTCACCTTCCTGTGCCTTTCTTGCCTTGAATCCTGCACTACAACCTACCTGAAAAGTGGACATACTGGACATGACGTAGGTCTCAAATTCTAGAGCCCGGTCTAGTGCTTCTTGCATACTTCTGGGTTGTGCCTGCTTCACTTGCACTTTCCACTCTACACTATCAAGAGCATCAATGAACTGGTCCCTCAGACGAATAGGCAACAGGTTAGGTGCTGTTCCAAGGTATCCCTTGTATGTCATACTCTTCACGTCATGAGCATGCTGCCATAAGGATTTGCCTTGAGTCCATAAACTGTTCCGGAATCTTGCTGTGTAAACCTCAGTCTGGTACATGGTCTCATATCTGTGCTCCAGTACTTCTATTAAGGACTGATAACTGTTCCTCTCCACCACTAACATCTGGCCCAGATTTTCCATTGTGGGACCCTTAATCCTATTAGCCAGCTGCACTGCCCTCTGTCTATCATCCCAACTATTCTGATCAGCAAGTAACTCAGACTGTGCACGTTAAGCTTCCCAAGATAATCTACCATCAAATTCCTGAGGTTTCTTTTTAATTTTACTCCCACTATATCCATGCACTTCACTGGTTTGCAGCATAAAAACTGAAGCATTATAATTAAGTCCAGGACTTAAAACTGCTGCATTCTGATTACTCATCCCTGTATTGCTACTTTTAGATGTTTAGGATCTGTCAAGATCCACCATACACTGTCCACTCTTTTCATATTCTCCCTGTATGCTAGCCTGAGGCGAAGCATTGCAATATTTCTCTACAGCCTCAATTTTCTCAATTATTATCTTCACATGGTCAACTACATGCTTTAACCCCTTAATCGCTAGGCATCACTTTCGTGACGCTCGGCCACAGTGGATCATACAGTGGGGCATCACTTTTGTGATTCTGCGTTATTTTGAATTTTCCCAGGCTCTCAAGTGGTGGCTTGTATCATCTATCAGTACTGCCAATGTCCAACACTAGTCAGCACTCCAAATCTCATCTGTACTCCCATCCATTGTTTTGACATTTTAGCGATTTTACCCCCTTCGTGACTTACCTCCCTACCTGCCCTCCATTACCCTGTCCTCTCACCTCCCACGCTGCGCTGCGCTAAGCAAATTTCCCCCGGATTTTTCCACAGATTTCATCCATTGAAACAAGCCCTATGCCTTATACTTATACAAAACAATATATACCAAAAAAAAAAATAAGGTAAGTGATAGTGTTATACACCAGGAATTGGCTAATTATCACCTGACAACACCTCACGTGCATTCATTCGCTACATTACCACGGTAATTTCCCCTTTGAATTATGCCTTGTAATCGATGTCTGTAATAAAAATATATATCAGAAAGGAAGGGAGAAGCCTAAGTGACATTTACATTCACCAGGAACTACCTATTTCTTTATGTATTGCCGAGATTTTCTACCTATAAAAAATTAGCATGTAAGTTAGCAGCAGTCAGCCTCAGTGTCATTGTCAACCCTTGCCTTCTCAGATAAGCCGCGGCATTTAGTTCCTTGTCCTCCACTGTGGTCAAACCATGTCGCACTCGTGCCCCGCCATTTTTGCCGCTTCTACGCCCATTTCAAAGGGTCCCTTGACCTCTACCCCCAAGAAAAGTAGTGAGGGAAGCAGGAAAGGACTTAGTGACTCTGCAGTGGCCCGTGAACTAGCAAAATTGTCCATGGTGATGATGGATAGTGATTTTTACGATTCGGGTGAATCATGTGATGAGCCGGGTGAGGTAATCGTGCCAGAAAGTGCTAGTACGAGTGCTTCAGTGTCGGAAGTAGTCCCTAGCTCCAAGGGAAAGGAGCCACTAGTGCAGCAAGGCAAGGAATTTGGGAAGGGAGTGAAAAGGCAGCGTGTTAGCCCCAGAACAATGTCCCCGCGTGACCCAGCCCGCCATGAGTCCCGAGTTAATTCACCTCCCCGTTCCCCAAGCCCTATTTCACTCATTTCTTCCTCATCGTCGGCTGAGTTATCTCCGGAGTCTTCGTTGTCGGAGTCACCACCAGCATCAATAGTGAAGGCAGGCTGTAGAGGAAGAGGTAAATCCCGGACTTGTAAAAGTAGAGTTGGTTGTAGGGTAAGGGCTGCTAGTGCTGTACGGCAACCCAGGGTCAGTGCGAGTGACCTTGAACCTGATAAATCTGCCTCACAGCCACCCACCACCACCACCCACCCTGCACCGCCACGACAGGGAATCCTGGACGCCTTCGCGTGGACGGGAGGGTCAGATTTTGTGCCTGAACATTTAGTGTTTGATGAGAGCTCCTCAGGAGTTCAGCCTGCCTTCATTATTGACGATAATGCTGAGTGTGTGGACTACCTTTTGGCCTTCCTAGATGACGAAGTCATGCATCACATATGTTATGAGACCAACAGGTATGAATCACAAGGTGCTGCAAATGGTACAGGTGCAGCCAAGATGCAACAGTGGTCCATGCTGGGAGTGCAGGAGCTGTATGTGTTCTTTGCCCTCATGCTTTTCATGCCACACTCCAAGCAGCATGAGTTGGAAGATTACTGGTCCATGAACCCCTTACTACCCCCACCCACCTTCAATAAGTACATGGCCAGAGATCGCTTCCAAAACATCATGGGAAACCTGCACTTTGCCGACAACGATGTACCTTCCCAAACCGACCCACTCTGGAAGATCCGGGAGATTCTGAGCAGAATGAAGGATAAGTTTATGTCATTCTTCCACCCCTTTCAGAAGGTTGTCATTGACGAATCCTTGGTTTTGTTCAGAGGACGTCTTCGGTTTGTTCAGTACATTCCAAGCAAACGCCATCACTTTGGAATTAAGTTCTTTGTACTGTGCGACTGTAAGATGGGGTTCATCCTTGACTTCGTCATTTATTCAGCCAGCACTGTCGATCTGGATAAAACACACCCCCTTGG
Source organism: Coenobita brevimanus (assembly GCF_032717465.1). Classification (NCBI taxonomy): domain Eukaryota; kingdom Metazoa; phylum Arthropoda; class Malacostraca; order Decapoda; family Coenobitidae; genus Coenobita; species Coenobita brevimanus. The sequence continues at coordinate 35,173,510 of NC_136983.1, read as the reverse complement.
CTTCTCAGGCTGTGTAGTGAAAGTGCTCCTTGAAAAGTATTTTGGTGGGAATCATGTGCTGTATACAGACAACTACTATACAGCACAGAAACTTGCCAAATACCTTTCTGAGCATGGCATTGGCTCCTGTTTCACTGTCAAAAGTAATCATGCCCGCTTCCCTAAATTCACAGAGGCAGGAACCTCGCAGCGAGGACACGTGCACCTACGCAAGTCTGAGAAGATGCTGGCAATACGGTGGCATGACAAGAGGGTCGTGCACATGGTCACCACCGTACATAAGGGGGAGATGACAGACAGTGGGAAGGTCGACCGTAGGACAGGCGAACCTGTGATGAAACCTGATGCTGTGTTGGACTACAATATCAACATGCGGCTGGTGGACAAGTCCGACATGATGATTGGTGAGATCGACTGCCTCAGGAAGAATACTAGGTGGTACAGGAAAGTTTTTCTGCATCTCATAGATATGACGATGCTGAACGCCTTCATCCTGTACAAGATGAGGGTCAAGCCACCCAAGTCCTTCTCCCTGAGGTTGTTCGCCAGGACTTGTGTCCAGCAGCTGCTGGAAAGATATGGTAGGGTGACAGCAGCAACTCCAAGGCGCCATCCAGTAACACTTCGCGACCGACTTGAGCAGAGGGCATATATGGATCGGCACAGACTGGAGCTAATGCCTGCCACAGGGAAAAGGAAGGCTGCGATTCGCAGGTGTCATGTGTGTGCACATACCACCCGCCGCACACCTGAGCACAAACGCACCTCTTGGCAGTGCGCTGAGTGCCAGGTTCCCCTCTGTGATACCTGCTTCTTTGATTACCACAGCCAGAAGCAGTTCTAACAGTGCAAGTGTGAAAGGAGAATAATGTGTAAATAATGTGTAAATAGCAAGTGAAAGCAATGGATGTTCAGTACATATGATTGAACAGTGTATTATAGTTTTATCTTACTGAAAGTGACAGTGAATAACATAGTGTAAGTAAAATAGAAGGGTAAATATTGAAAATAGAATAGAAAATGTAAATAGTAATGTAAGTAATTAGTAATATAAAAATATGAGAACAAATACTTTATATTATAACAGTGAAAGTGAATCCGTGGCTCTCTACGTATTTTACTGAATGAAAAATTGAATGACTTCAGTGACAATAAACTAATACTACTGAAGGAAACTTATGGAGAAAGACTCCAGATATATATAAGTTTGATATAGTAATAGAAATATAAAGTGTGAGGGGTTTTATAAATAATAAATGACAGAGTACCAAGAGCGAACTAGCGCAAGTGCGACGGTCAGACGCGCTCGTAATTTCCATTGCTTTCACAGTGTTTTGTTTTTTGGAGTATGGATCCCAAACTACTTGAAAATCATAGAGTAGTGTTTATAGTGTTAATATCTGGCTGTGGTAATCATATTACGGGTTGTTGGGAAGTGTAAAGTGGAGACTTCTTTACCCAACTTCAGAGGTCTCCACAAGTCCTACGGTAACTGACGAAGGCTCAACAAACATTCCAGGAGAACGCTGAAGGTATGTGCCATAAGCATATTTAATTTTAATATTCTAGGACTAATAACTGATTTTTGGCAAATATTTTTTGAGAGTCTGTCAGAGCCAGAATAACCCCGCGGGACACGCAAAACATTGGTAAATATGCCCGCGGTGTAGGGGTTAAATGGTTATCTACATGTTGTCTGCACTCCAACGCAAGTCCCTCAGTAATCTTCAGCTGGTTGTCCATATGCTATCTGCACTTTGTCACTATTTCCTCACTAATTGTCTTCAACTGGTCGTATACTCGTACATGCTGTCTGCACTCTGTCACATTATTGCTTACCTCATACTTCTGCTGCCATAGCTCATTGTACACTTCCTCCTTCAATTGTTCCTCTTCTTTCTTCTTTTCCCCCATGAAAGCATCTAGCCGTCCTTGCATCATCAGTTGTAATTCCCTCTGTTGCTCCTGTAATACCTCTTGAAGCTGTTCCCTCTGTGCTTGCGATTGTTCTTTTGAATCCATTATTTTATACTTGTGAATGTTCTTTGAGTTCTTTCCGTTCTTCATTCTATACCTGTATTTGTTCCTGTAATAGCTTCAGAATTGCACCCAGCAATGCCTCAACCTGTCATGCTCACCCTCTTGTCTGTACACCTTCTTGCTCTATGAGAAAGATTAGATCCACTGCAGTACTTTCTAAAAATCCCACTCCTGACACCAGTGTTACATCCCCATATATATATATATATATATATATATATATATATATATATATATATATATATATATATTGCCAGACGCTTAATCGTATATGGGGTGGCAACAAACAAATCACCTCCATGTCGCCCTGTCCCTAGCCATTTCACTGCCCTGCTCCCAGCTCACACCCCCTTTTCTCATATACCTCTCCACACCATCCCTCCATCTCATCCTTGGCCTTCCCCTCCCTCTCTCACCCTCCTCCTCACTCACATCCACTCTTCTCATCAGTCTCTCACTCTCCATCCTCTCCACATGGCCAAACCACCTCAGTGTGTTTCCCCTAATGCTTCCTATCACATCCACATCCACATTACAATGGTCCTTCACATCCTCATTTGTCAGTCTGTCTCTCCATGTGACTCCACATGCTCCTCTCAAATAACTAATTTTCACTGCTCTCACCCTTGACTTGTGTCCCTCCAATAAGGTCCAAGCTTCATTTCTATACGTTAGACGTGGTATCACAACACAGTCATGTAGTAACTTTTTCACTTCCATGTTCACTTCCCTGTTTCTTATCACTGCTTTCAAAGAACCAGCAAGCTTTCTTCCTTGTTGTACCCCTTCAAGTACATCACTCTTCACACTTCTGTCCTTACTTATCACATTACCCAAGTAGTCCCGTCAACATATTGGTACGTCACAATGTTTTGTCACAGCTAGACCCGTCGATGTACCAGTACGTGGCACAATTGCAAGGTTCATAATTTGCACAATTTTCAATTTTAGCGCTTGAATTTTGGTACGTATACACGGGACACCTTCCTCTACAAGATGCCAGGCAAGGACAATGCCTTACCTGGCATGACCTCCTCCCCCCGCACACCATTGTTTCTGCAATTCACCTGTTACCAGTGACCTGACCAATGAAGACATTCAGGGCCAGAGTGATTCCCCAATCGATGACAATATGGAGGACAAAGTTTATGTAGCATTAGAGGAATAAGTGGTCAGATATGATGATCAGGTAATGTTGCCAAAAAAGATCAGGTATGTTAATATGTTAATGAGTGAAACAATTCTTATATTGCCTATTGCCGCTTTTTTGTCGTCCAAGCTGAGGGATCAGATTCGAAGCCATCTTCGGTGAAACCAAGCTGCCCCGTTTTTGTCAGCCAAAGTGATACAAAGCCGGCCCAAGCGTCTGTCATCGAAACCAAGACCGTCTTTGTATCTCACTCAAGCGTGGTTGGGAGCAGTCTTGGTGTAGCTTGGGGAGAGTGAGATTGGCCAGCAAGAACACATAAATGATAAATAAAATGAAATTAGCATTATGTACATAAAATTAGGGTGCAGGTGGCTAATATTAACGACATATAGAGCCAGTTCAGCACAAATAACGGCTACATTTAAGTTTCATATTCGTCAAAAGACCTTCTTCGGGGAACTCGTCTGTTTACTTGGTGATTGGCACGTAATTTTTCGGTCCTACATATCCTGGACTGTTTTTCCGAACAGAAACCAAGTGCTCCAAGACCCGCTTTGAATCCCACGCTTCAGCTTGGACGAAAAAACCACGCCTTATATTACTGTTTGAAAACCAATATACTCTCGTACGACATAAATTTGTACACTATAAATAAATAAATACCGTTCATGAATGGTACGGAATAGTTACCATCTCACAGAACTCGTTTTCTTTGGAGCCAGCCTGATAGAAAACCCAATAAGGTAGAGAGTACTGCTACCTGTATTGAGTATTTTAAACCTCAGGTGAGTGATTTCTCATTTGAATTTTCGATGTTTCTCACCAAATTTTGTTTCCAAAATTGGTCGAGATTGGGGGGGAGTCAGTGGTGGAAAATTGGTTGGGATGGGGCGGGTTTACCCGCCGCATCCTGACCTTTTTTCAACACTGACCTCCCCCTTATCCTGGCAGGGTTTTGATTTTTTTTTTTTTTTTTTTTGCTAAAACCTCTGCTTTTTATGAGAAACATTGGAAAATGCCCATAAAAGTGCTCAGCTGAGCTTATAATTGCGTTATACAGGTGTTCCTTTGAATACCTGGTACTGTCTTCTGTTTACCCTGCTCCAGAGAAAACATTTTCTATGGAAGGAGTAACTATTCCAAAGCACTCATAAAAGGTTAGATATTTATTTACCCCCACCCACACGGATAAATTTCATAAGCTTTCTGTGCGGGCTTTTCTCCCCTCCTCCCCGGGCGCCGCGTGCTCCCAAAATCTGTATTCTCGACTTATTTTCACCACCCCAACATATTTATTTTGCCACAAAACCCACGTATTCCTATTCATCGATGTTGTTCTACACGATAAGCAAACACAAACACACACACACACACACACACACACACACACACACACACACACACACACACACACACCAAAAAACACACTATACATACATTAGGGCCCATGGAATAAATATTTGGGATAATAGATTTCACTTCCCAACATCATAAGTCAAATGTTTACTAAGCAACCTCTACATGTTTTGCTATCAATCGAAAGAGAATTGTATTAGCTTTCAAATGCCGGAAGTCCCAGTTTGATACGAGTTATGGTGTTCGAGTAATAAGCAAAAAAGTAAAACCCATTTTCGACAAACCACAAATTTTTATTTATTTTTTTATTTGACCATCCTATGAAGAATTTAATTCGCTTTCCTCTGAGCCAACAACGGTGATCCTAGGTCTCATAGTTTTCGAGAAAAATGAAAAAAAAAAAACTACACTGTATTTTCCCATGCACTGAGCTGCCGTCAGCCGAGCTCACTTTCGTTATTTTCCCGTAGCGTGCTAACACTTTTATGCTTGCTAGATACGCTTTCTTTGGTTTTATACCAACAACTGTTTTATATAAGTACTTCTGTTTTGCTTTTAGTCCTCTCAGAAACCACACATGAACACTAAACTTGTTGCTAGCAATTGAAATTGAAGCTGTACTTGTTTTCCTGTCATTTGTGTTGAGGTAAATAATCTATCTATCTATCTATTGCCAGACGCCATAATCCCATAAGGGGTGGCCACTTGACTTTGAGTTAGTTGTTTTACGGGGAGGGGCACTAACCCTCCACCAACCCACTTGTTGACACGTAGGGAACACGTATGGTTTGGTTATATGGTTACCACCCAGCGTTGGCTTGTCACTCAATGTAAAGCCACCTGTAAAGGAAAGAAGAGCAATAAGAAGTGACAGGAAAGATGGGAGAAATAGGAAGAGAGGAGGGTAGGCACAGAAAAAGAATGATACAGGCTAAGGAAGAAGTAGGCAGCACTACATTAAGTGAGTGGATAATGGTCGCCACCACCTACCACAGGTAAATAACAATATATATATTTGTATAAATATACTGACATAAAAAGAGGTAAACAGATAAATAAAAAAAATATCACGTACTTCTCCAGTGACGGTGATCTTTTTGCAGGACCAGATCGGTTGGGAGGTGAGGAATTTTGTACTGTGTGTGTGTGTGTGTGTGTGTGTGTGTTCTTACTTAATTGTATCTTTACAGGAATTAGTCAAGCTCGTACTGTCCCGTGTCTTAAGCCATATTTATCGTACATATCCTGAAATTTGAGAATTGTTTTCGCACACACTATTTCATTCGGTAGTGCATTCCACTGATCAATTGCTCTATTTGGGAAACTAAATTTCCTTACGTCTTTATCACCTCTCTTTTTATGCAATTATTTGCAGTGTCCTCTTGCTGATCCTTCCCCGTACGTTAAATAATCATTTATGTCTACTTTCTCCTTCCCTGATATGCATTTATAGAGCATAATCATGTCACCTCTTTTCCTTCTCTCCTGTAGTGTTGGTAGATTCATTTTATTTAGTCTTTATTCATAGCTTAGATCCCTTAAGCTTGGTACCCATCTTGTAGCGGCCCTTTGAACTTTTTCCATCTTGTCAATGTGTTTTTTGAGATGAGGACTCCAGACTACTGATGCATACTCCAGGGTTGGTCTAATGAATGATGTTATTATCTTTCTTAGCATGTCTTCATTTATGTATGTAAACGCTATTCTCATATTGGCAAGCAGTGTATACATGTTCCGTACCTTCTCACTGATGTGTTCAGCCGGAGATAGTCTTTGTGTGTGTGTGTGTGTGTGTGTGTGTGTGTGTGCGACTCTGGGCAAAGACTCAGGGCCTATTTCTTGGGGGCAGTCACCTATCCCAAGGCCCAGTAGTCCTCCTACACCTCCACATGTCACCACTTCGGCGCTAACACCCACTGTCCATATTGAATACATGCTAGGGCTGTCTCATACAGGACTGGTGTATTGGTATTAGCGGGGGTATTTTTACGACATGTCGGCGGGTCATCTGGTAGATCAGGAAACTCTGCCTTTTAGGAAATTCAAATCCTTAAACTGTTCCCTGCCCCAGCCGGGATTCGATCCTGGGTCCATTAGGACTGCAGGCCGCCTCTCTACCGATTCAGCCACCGCCTCCCTCTGTTATTGACAATCACACCTAGGTCCTTCTCTCTTTCTGATGTGTGTAGTGTTTTATTTCCTAACATATAATCCCAATCAGGTCTTTTTCCATTTTTACCAAACTTGATTACAAGACACTTGTCCACGTTGAATTCCATTTGCCATGTATTACTCCATTCATGAAGTTTATTTAATTCTTCTTGTAGCTCTTTACAAGTCTGTGTTAGTAATTCTCCTTTGTATTTTTGCATCATCTGCAAACATATTTAGATAGGTTTCATTTCCAGTGTTACTGTCTGTATCATTTATATATACTAAAAACATGATTGGTGCCAGCACTGAACCCTGTGGTACTCCACTAGTCACTTCTTTCCATGATGAATAATTTCCCCTTACTACTGTTCTCATTTTCCTTTTCATGAGAAAATCTTGCATCCAACAATACAGTTTGCCTCGAATTCCTCCCTGATGGTAGGCTATAGTTTCCATAAAAGTCTTTGGTGTGGTACTGTGTCAAATGCTTTCTTGAAATCTAAATAGATACTGTCCACCCATCCTTCTCTTTCCTGTAATGTGTCTGTTACTCTGTCATAGTAGCTCAACAGATTAGTAACACATGATTTTCCTTTTCTGAAACCAAACTGTCTTTCTGTTATCATATTGTGTTCTTCTAGATGATTTACCCATGCTTTTCTTATAAGCTTTTCTAATACCTTACTTACAACACTGGTCGGTAGTTAAGTGGATTTTGTCTATTTCCTTTCTTGAATAAGGGAACAATGTTTGCTTTCTTCCAGATATCAGGTAGTTTACCTTGACTCAAGGATTTCTTGAAAATTAAAAATAATGGTTTACTTAACTCCTTTTCACATTCACATAGCACCCAACATGAAATTTCATCAGGACCATTTGCTTTTCCTTTGTCTAATTTACTTAGCTCCTCCTGTATATCTTTTTCTGATGTTTGTATATTTGGTAGTATGTGTGGGCATGCATGTTCCACATAATCCCTGTAAAAAATTTTTTCCTCTGTAAAAACTGACTGGAAATTCTTGTTTAGTGCTTCACAAATATCCTTCTCTTGTGTATAGGTGATTCCATCGTCCGTAATGGATTGTATTTTATCTTTTACTTTGGTTTTGCTTCTGATGTAACAAAAAAATAGCTTTGGTTGATCACTACTTTTATTTATGATATCCTCCTCAAACTGTTTTTGGGCTTCCCTCCTTATTCTTGTATAATCGTTTCTTGCCTGTTTGTAATTATTATATGCCCTTTCACTATTGTGACTTCTATATCTACTCCACAACAAATCTCTTTGTTCTTTTGATTTTTTACATTCTGTATTGAACCATTTCTTTATTTTCTTTTCTGCTTCTTTGTGCTGTGGGATGTGCTTCTGGACTCCTATTTCATAAAGTTCACGGAATTTTTCATATATAGCATTTAAATCTTGTCCTCTAAGCTCATTTTCCCAAGCTATTTCTAAGAAGTACTTCTTTAAGTCATGGTACTTTCCCCTTTTTATAGTTTAGACTCTTTTTGTAACTTTCATTGCTGTTATCTATGTCATATGCAATCCTGAAGTTGCAATTTAGTACTGCATGGTCGCTTTTGCCGAATGGAGGGTGATATATTATACTGTCAATATCGTTTTCTTGCCTAGTAAATATGAGATCTAGCATTGACGGTACGTCGAGTCCTCTTTTTCTGGTGCTTTTCCTTACATGTTGTGTTAGAAAAAACTCTTGCACAAGATCCAGGAGCTTTTGGTCCCAACAGCTTTCTTGGCTTATTATATCTAGAGTATTCCAATTTATGTTTGTTTTAAAATCTCCATTTAGTGTGTGTGTGTGTGTGTATGTGCTCCACTAGTGAAGGTATCGCTCGGTGTGGTACCACTCAAAACAATCACCCATGCGAAGCGGCACATTACATACAGGACACGTGTTTCTTGTGTCCTTTCTTATCCCCAACTTGAGGCACAAGGTACACCTGAGCCTCTTCTTGCTAGAGATCCTCGCTCGGTGGTGGCCCAGAGTGCGATCCAACCACACATCAACATCAGTCATCTGGCGATGCTTGCTTGGATACCCTCATGCTCTGTGGTCGTGTGCAGAAGCTGCAGGCCCAGGCATGGGTTCTCCCAGTGGACCAGCATCTGGAGGTGGTGGCAGTGCTGGCACCCCTGATGGCCTCCTGCAGGTGGTGCTAGTGGTGACGGTGGCACCTGTGATGGGCCTGCTGCAGGTGGTGCTGGTGTGGGGTGTCCTGCAGGCAGTGCTGGTGCTGGTGGTGGCTGCGCTTATCCTGGCGCTGATGGTTGTGCCTGCTGGGTGTCAGGTGTTCCTGGTGCTGGCTGCTGGGTAGGCAGGTCTGGGGCGTGGTGGAGTACGTGTCCAGATGCAGGCCAGTCCTCTTCATGGAAATGCGAAAGATCGTAGATGATCTGCTGCACAAATTCAAGGAGAGTTACTTGTGCGCGTCTGTACTTTTTGTACAAGCCGAACACGTTGAACAGTGCCATTTGGACAAAGTAGAATGTGATCTTCTTCGTCCACTTGGCAGTTCGCCATTGGATAGGAGAGTACTGGACCATCTGATCGAAATGATCAACCCCACCCATGTACCTATTGTCGTCCTCCACAACGACGGGCTTGTTAACGACCTTCTGCACGTAGGTTGTCCACCCATCATGACCCACACCTTTCCTCGAGCCCTCTTTGGAATGGTGTCCACAGTGTGGAAGGTGGATACCGTGTTCACAATGTGCTTGTCCTTCCACAGCAGGACTAGCACATTGTCTTTGTGCTTGTACGCCATGCCACCCTCGGGCAGGCTCTTAGTCCTGGCGATGGCCTGCAGCTGGCGTGGCGCTCCTCTAGGCAGCCGTAGGGTCCCACACACGTAAAAACCAGGAGTGAAGAGTCATTCTCACAGGGCTACAGAATTGTAATAGTTGTCCATGAACAACTTATAGCCCTGGTCCTTCAACAGTTCCACAAGGCCCCACACTATGCTCTCGAGGGTCCACTGCACCGCTGTGTAGACCTCGAGGTTCCAGATGTAGCCCAAGGATGACTCAGCCAATATGTAGAGTTTGATGGTATACTTGGTGGGCTTCTGGGGGTTGTAGATGCGGAAGGACAGCTGGCTCTTCCACCCTAGAGAGCCCTCATCCAGGCTGAGCTGCTCTTCGAGTTGGTACACTGACTTGATCTGCTGAAAGAGGTACTCCATGACTGTGCGAATCCAAATGAGCCGATCTTGGTTGTCCTGGGGAATGGCGAGCGAGCTGAAGATGTGGAAATGCTTAACCCCTAAAACGCTGCTGTGTACGGGCGATCCCCCCGCTGTGGCGGGGTTGTAGCGGGGTCTGAGTACCTGTGGAAAAATATTTGCCAAAAATCATAGATTAACCCTAGAGCATTAAAATTTGTATGGCCTATAGTACTTACATTCAGCTTTCTCCTGAGCCACATGTTGAGCCTTCGTTGACTACCAAAGGACTTGTAAAGACTTGCAAAGTTGGGTAACAAAGTCTTCACTCTCACACCTCCAGAAACCCGGTTTTCTTTCTACCACAGCCTCAATCTGTCACAGTACACTTTATACAACAACGTACAGGTTGTTTGGAATCCGTATTTGTAAATAAGTACTGAAAATAAGGCTATAATGAACGGAGCGCACGGCCGACATGCAGCGCGGTGGCGATCTTCCCGTCAATATTGTCACATTTGCCTTTTCTCGGCAAAAAACACGTATACTACATTTTTTTTCATCATAGGACTTCGCAAACGTTTGCCTGTCACTATTACGGCCATAAAAATCACTGTCACTGCCAGTATTGTGGATTGGGACTGAGGAAGACCACCGCGGAGCGAGTTTATTCAGCCTTACGGCAGGCACTTTATTCTCGCTCCTGTCGGCCACTCGCACTTCATTTCTATCGCTCACTTTCACTGTATCTGTTCTTTTTTTTGCCTTATTCATCAGTGTCACTGTCCAGTGTTATAAAAATAATATTTTCTACACAACAAACTGTCACTGTCAGAACATAGAATAGGAAAATATGCTTTCATCTTCTTACACTGGAGTGACTGTCACTCGCAATACTTATATTATTACTATGTACAATTATTTACACCAAAAAACACTGTCACTGTCAGTGCTTTTACAAGTACATACACTAATTTACACTCATCAGGCTGTCACTGTCAGCACGTAAAAGAAAACTAAACAATATTATCACTGTCACTCTCAGTATTATTTCAAAGATTCTTACCCTTATTTTCAAAATCTACTTAGGCTGTGGTAGTCAAAGAAACACGGGTAAGCACAGAGGGGAACTTTGCACTCTTTGCACTGCAAGGAGGTGCGCCTAAAGGTTCTTTCCTGCCTGGTAGCGTGGCTGCACACATGACACCTCCTCAGTGCTTTCCCCCTCTTTGCAGTGGCTGGCAGTGGCTCCAGGCGGTGTCGCTGAAGGTAGGCCATACACTGTAGGCGGTCTGGAGGTGTGTGAGGGTGGCGTTTGGGACCTGTAGAAAGAACCTGGCCGTAACGCTGAAGCAGCTGGTAGACACAAGTCTTGGAAAATCGTCTGAGAGAGTAGTTGGCTGGCTTCCTGTTCTTGATTTTATACAGGATGAAGGCGTTCAACATGCACATATCAATCAAGTGCAAGAACACCTTCCTGTACCAACGACGATTTTTCCTCAGGCAGTCAATCTCTCCAATCATCATATCAGACTTGTCCACCAGCCGCATATTGACGTTATAGTCAATGACAGCATCAGGCTTCATCACAGGCTCGCCAGTCCTTCTGTCGACCTTCCCTGTTGCCAGCATTTCACCCTTGTGTACTGTGTTGAGCATGTTCATGACTCTCTTATCATGCCACCTGATCGCAAGCATCTTGTCAGATTTCTTCAGGTGCACGTCTCCCCGCTTTGAATTTTCAGCCTCGGGGAAGGCAGGGTAATGTGCCCTTTTACTTCTAACAGTGCCACAGGAGCTGACGCCGTGTTCAGAAAGGTACTTGGCGAGTTTAGGAGCGGTATAGTAATTGCCCGTATACAGGACATGATTCTCGCCAAAGTACTTTTCCAAAAGCACTTTCACCACAGAACCAGAGAATCCAAGGGGGTCAGTCTTATCCAAATCGACATTGCTGGCGGTGTAAATGACGAAGTCAAGGATGAACCCCGTCTTGCAGTCGCACAGCACGAAAAACTTGATTCCAAAGCGGTGGCGTTTGCTTGGAATGTACTGGACGAACCGAAGACGGCCCCTGAACAATACCAAAGACTCGTCAATCACGACTTTCTTGAACAGGCGCAAGAACCTCGTAAACTTATCCTTGATCATGTATTCCCCTCACTTTCCATAATGGGTCAGTTTGGGAAGGCTCATCATTGTTCGCGAAGTGAAGATAAGTCATCAGCTGCCTAAAACGATCGCGGCTCATGTATTTATTGAAAATGGGTGTTGGGCACAGCTCGTCGGAAGTCCAGTATTCTTCTAACTTGTGTTTCCAGTTGTGCGGCATTAGCAACATCAATCCAATAAATACAAAAAGCTCGCGGATCGTAAGAGGCACCCATGCTGCCATCCGCGACGTGGATGGCGTGGCCGCCTCACCTTCTCCTTCGCGAACTGGAGCACATTGCCCCTCGTACCTGTTTGTCTCGGTACAGATGTGCTCCATAACCTCGTCGTCAAGGAAGGCCAACAGGTAGTCAAGGCATTCACCATCCTCGTCCACAGGGAAGTCAGCCTGAAGTCCACACCCACTGTCGTCAAAGGGCAGATCCTCAGGCACAAAATCTGATCCCTCTGACCACACGAAGGCATCCAGCGTTCCCTGCCTAGGCTGGGAGGTGCTTGGGGCGGCGGGGGGTGAGGCAGGTCGTGTGGGAGTGGGTGAGGCAGGCGGGGCAACAGTAGGTGAGGCAGAGGCTATCCCAGGTCGTGTTGGTGTTGTTGTGGTGGTGGTGGTGGTGGTGGGAGGGACATTATCACTGGGCTCAAGGTCACTCGCGGTGGCGTGACTCCTGAGTTGCCTAGTGCGAGTTAGCCTTATACTAGGGGACTTAACTCTACCAACACGAACACTAGGCCTACGAAAACCTCTCAAACGTAAAGATGCTCTTTTACTTCCCTTTCTCGGTGGTGAAGGAGACTCCGACGACTCAGGAGACAGGACAGCAGAGGAGGAGGACGAGAGAACAGGGCTGGGAGTACGTGGCGGGCTTGCGGTGGCGTGATGTGGCGTAGGGGACAATGGCGGTGAGCTGGGGTCACCGCTCCTTTTCCGTTTTTCCCCCTTCCCATACTCGAGGCCCCTTCTCACCGGAGCCTTCCCTGTTGAGGTGCTGGGCACTGACACAGTCTCCTCTGGCACAGAAACAATCACTTCTGGCCCGGACTCTGCACTGGATTGTGTGTCAGACTCAGCCAGGCTCGACCACACACCGACGTCACTGCCATAGTCCATTGAGGCTTTCAAAAGTTCTGAGGCTATTGCAGAGTCACTTAGCCCCTTAGTAGTTCCTGGTAAGGTTTTGAAGGGGGTTGAGGTCACAAAACCCTTTTTCGGAGGGCTAGAAGGCACAGACTCGGAAGAGCTCGAGTTAGACATGGTGTCACCGTGGCAGATTTGCGTGGACTGACGCTATTCCGGGGCAAACCGCGCGAAAAAATGACAGTGTGACAACTGGGGAAACAAGCGTTTCCCAGTAGCAAAAAGTGCTTGCGAGATGACGGCGCAGATTGACACGTATCAGCCGTCCGCGCGTTGCCATATCGCACGACGAGGGAGGGCCGCGCATCGGTGCATCGGTGGGTAAAAAAAATGAGACTTGGCAACAACCGAGGTCAGTAGTACAAAGGTCAAGTGTGCTAAACGTAGCTCACGGGTGGCGGGACTGATAGACAATACCAGCTGGAGCATGCTTGCCCGTGGTTATTCAAAATTAACTCAAATCGCAAACGCGACGACCTGCCGTTCTGCCCTTTGGGCCGACCGTCGCAAATGCGACGATCTGCGTTTTAGGGGTTAAGGATGGCGGTGAAACGCCTTCCACTCATCGCCCGCCAGACCCTAGGGTAGTTGTGCAGCTCGGAGCTCCTCCAGCAGTGCATGTGCACGACCCTCATGAAAAGGTATAACCCAATGAACCTGGCCATCTCCTCTTCATTGCAGGAGAACCAGGCATCCAGCTGAGTCCCTAGGAATGTGGCGTACTGGTTGGTTTCCACTGTGAGGTATGAGAACAACTCCCGGATGAAAAAGAGCTGGATGAACTGCAGGGGAGTTGTTGGAATATCCACCTTGATCCCTGGGGAGCCAGTGCATGGCCCGTGGTTCTGTGTGAATGGGCCACTGCTCCACCCAGGATCCTCTTCAGTGGCAATGGCAGCAGGCGGCCTGTTGACACCCTTCTGCCTGCCCCCCGACCCCTTGGACAACCCCCGTGTCCAGGCAGCGGACTACGGCGCCCTCGACTGGGAGGGAAGGCCTCGGATGAGGACGAATCAGAGGGCTCTGGGGACTCCAGTCTCCTCAGCCTGGCCAGCATCCTGCATGACAGAAGCAGGTGGAGGGGCTATCACAATGAACGATGGCCCAGCTTCTGATGACACTGGCTCACCAAGGAGGGCAGAGGGGCTTAGAGATTGTGAGCCGATGAAGAGAGCAATGAGACCGGCAGGTCCTAGAGGTGGGGAGGGTTCTCCGGTGAAGTCGGCCAATGATGGTGGTGTGGTCTCCCGCAATGGAAGGCAGCATGGCAGCTCCACTTCCTGACTATATGGCGGCAGCTCAACCTTCTCCACCCCAAAACGGTCACTCTTGATGTCACTCTCCGACTCTACCTCATCGAGGATCTGATGCCATTCGTACGGTGCCAACCTGCATTTCATCTCTGCAAGACTGCTGTTGTTGCAAGCCAACTGGAGAATAAATTGCTGTCCAAGGGATTCAGGACCCTGTGGTAGTCCAATGCTGTGGTAGGGGTGTGAGCTGATATAAAGGAGTCAAGATAATTTATTCACAGCCAACAAGAACTTTGCTCAACACTGGTACAACGCAAGCATTCATGATATACGTGTATGTCCTCGAAAAACATCGTCTCCTATAGCTGACTTAGTTCACCGGTAGGGGCCACGAGCACGTGGTTACCTCTTTCATTTACTTTGCACATTACACATAACCAAATCTATCATTTTTATGAGACACACAGTACATTTCACCACTAACATGTAAAATGGACGTGTTCCGTAGGCCCTTACCTGAGCGCTAAGGTGTAGTGGATGGTGTTTCCCTTACGAGAACACACTGCAGAAGGTCAGACTTTCAATGTCTTTTCACATAAAACATAACCCAGTCTATCACTTTTTATGAGATACACAGTATATTTCACCAAAAAGAATGTAAATGCATATGTTCCTTACCTTGCATTGCATTTCGCTACCTTTGTGCTAGCTCAGGTGTATGACACGCACTCTTCATTACGAGCACGTGGGAAAGTTTTTCACTGTCATTTCACATACAACATGATCCAATCTATCACTTTTTTATGAGATACACAGTATATTTCCCCCCAAAAGAATGTAAATGCACATGTTCCTAACCTTGCATCATATTTCGCTACCCTTGTGCTACCTCAGGTGCACAACAAACACTCTTCATTATGAGTACGTGCGTCAGTTATTCATTGTCTTTTCACATAAAACATAACTCAATCTATCTCGCTTTATGAATTACACAGTATATTTCACCAAAAAAAAAAAAAAAAAGTAAATGCATGTCTTCCATAGGTCAATTAAGTGGCCCATACCTGGGCGGTAAGGTGTTGCAGACAATGATTTCCAGACGATCACGTGGTTCACTTTCACTTGCTCTTCACATAAACACATAACAAAATATCAAAATATATCACTGTATGAGATACGCAGTATATTACACCATCTACAATTATGTATCTCATGTTGCATTTCGGAACCTTTGTGTTAGCTCATGTGTACGAGACTTTTTCTTTCTTACGAGCACGTGGGTCAGTCTTTCACGTTATTTTCACATAAAACATAGCCAAATCTGTCACCTTATGAGATACACAGTATATTTCACCAATAAAATGTAAATGCACATCTTCCGTAGGTCATTTACATGGCCCCAACCTATGCAGTAAGGTGTAGCAGATGTTGATTTCCAGACGATCACGTTGTTCACTTTCACTTTTTCACATAAACACATAACATAATATATCACTGTATGAGATACACAGTATATTACACATCTACAATTACGTACCCTCACGTTGCATTTCACTACCTTTGTGCTAGCTCAGGTGTATGAGACGTTCTCTTTCTTACGAGCATGTGGGTCAGTCTTTCACATTATTTTCACATAATACATAGCCAAATCTATCAATATATGAGATATACAGTATATTTCACCAATAAAATGTAAATGCACGTGTTCCTAACCTCGCGTTGCATGTCGTTACCTTTGTGCTCAGATGTACGAGACGCACTCTTACAAGCAATTGGGTCAGTCTTTTACTGTCTTACACATAAAACATAACCAACTCTATCAATATATGAGATACACAGTATGTTTCACCATAACAAGTACAAGTGCATGGCCAATACCTGTGTGCTAAGGTGTAGCAGATGATGTTTCCCTTACCTGAAGATGCTGCAGTGATTACAGTTTTTTTTTTTTCACACTACACATAATCAAGTCCATCATTTTATGAGACATGCAGTATATTTGACTACACCAGTACAGGAAAGTGCTCTGTGTGTCACATCTGCGATACCTAAAGTATCGCAGACGATATCTTCTGACGAGCACGTGGTGCAGTGTTTACGTTCATCCACACATGCATACGATAAACTTATCACTATAACACTCACGCTTTATTTCACAGAAAAAGCATACGGAATAAATATGATAAAATCAAATATCCCTATAAACCTCCTCTATTTTATCCCCTCTTGACAACGGCGTGCAGTGGTTGTAAGGCATACGTGATTCCTGCTCTAACCAATATTTCATCACATACACTCATTGCACCATGCTCCTATCTATTGCACAATAACACTATCCATCATATACCAGCATAAAACAAGGACTTCATCAACACCTTGGCAAATATTCCGTTCAAGACAGCGCCATGTTGTCAGACGGTTTCCCACCTCTCCCTGCTAAATGTTTCACCATGTCCTTCCTCACTAGCTATTGGACATTATATTCACCTGATTCACTGTCACTATTGTTCAATGGTTGGATACTCACATTAGGTGCAGGGTAGAGGGAGTGTAGTTGTTGGGACATACCAAAAAAAAGGGTAGGCCTAGCACATTCTTCGTTGGGCCAACGACTGATAACGGCCAGGAATGATTCACAAAAACCTAATTCCCTACTGCAAACACCAAATCTGATCACAATAGTGCCCAAAAAGTGAACACAAGCACTATTGGTATAGTGGAATATGACTCGCACCCGGGACGGGGGTAAATAGAGTACAGTTTAAATGCCCCGCCACGTGCTACCTTCTCCCTTGACAGCTGCAGTGGAACTAATCAACCTGTCTGGGATGCCGTGCGTCTCGGGCCCCAAGGTTGCCAAGTCATTACTTTTGACGAGAAGTGCAGGAACTATGACGCCTAGAAAAATGATGTTGATCGGCCAAAACCTTTTTCTCTGACGAAGGTTTTTATGCTTAAATGATGACAAACGTGTCATTGAGTAAAATCGCAGCCAAGGCCATATGACGACAAACGCATCATTTTGGGCGAAGGGGTTTATTTGGTATGAATTTATATGTAGTACAAGAGTATATTGGTTATCAGACAATATTTTTTTTTTTTATGTGAGGAAGAAGGAACCAAAGGCAACGAGCCTGCAAAACTATTCCTTCCAAGAGAAAAACAAAATATAAGACAGAGCCAAATTCACGATCCGATCATTTCCAGATGCCTGGACTCACTGCGTTTGATAAACTGGAGATCATAGGGAGTAGGAAATACAGACGGAGGGAGACAGTTCCAGAGTTGACCTGTTGCATAAATGAAGGACTGGGAGTAACGGTTAACTCTTGCATTAGAGAGTTGGACAGAAAAGGGATGAGAGTTTGCTGCTAGACAGGTGCTACGCACCCGTCATAGGGGTGGAGGAATGCATGCAGACAGTTCAAAGGAGCAGTGACCATTGAAGTAGTGATAGAAAAAGAGATAAAGATGCAACAGTGCAGTGAAGAGACAAAGGTTGAAGAGAGTCAGTAAGAGGAGGAGAGTTAATGAGGCGAAAAGCCTTTGACTCCACCCTATTGAGAAGAGCCGTATGTGGGGAGCCTCCCCACACATAAGAGTTGTACTCTACACAGGGGCGGATAAAACCCCTGTATAGAGTTAACAATTGTGCAGGGGTAAAGAAGGAATGGAGTCGGCTTAGCACACCCAATCTCTTAGAAGCAGATTTTACAAGAGATGTAATATGATCTTTCCAAGAGAAGTCCCGAGTAAATGAAACCCCAGGCATGTTCAAGGATGATGCAGGATTAAGCTGAATATTATCAAACAGTGAGTATACCTGTGGAAGATTCTGTCGGGTCGATAGGTGCAAAAACTGACTCTTTGATGCATTAAAAACAACAAGATTATTTTTACCCTAGTTAGAGATATGAGCCAAGTCAGACATTAGGTGTGCTATAGCCTCATCCCTTGTTTGTTGAAGTAACTGCTGAGATGGACGTTGTGGGAATCGAATGGAAAGGTGAAGGGTGGAGTCATCAGCGTATGAGTGGATAGGGTTAGATGTACAGCTTAGAAGGTCATTGATGAATAAAAGGAAGAGAGTTGGTGATAGGACAGAGCCCTGAGGAACACCACTGTTAATAGATCTACGAGAAGAACAATGGCCGTCTACAACAGTGGCAATAGAATCACCAGAAAGGAAGCTAGAGATGAAGGCAAAGATAGAAGGATAGAAACCGTAAAAGGGCAGTTTTTTAAAGATTTATGCCAGACTCGATCGAAAGCCTTAGAGATGTCAGGTGCAATGGCAAAGCTTTCGCCAAAATCCCAAAAGGAGGATGACCAGGAGTCTGAAAGGTAGGTGAGAAGATCGCCAGTGGAGCGCCCCTGATGGAACTCATACTGACGATCAGAAAGAAGGTTGTGATAGGAAAGATACTGTAAAATTTTTCTATTAAGAACAGACTCGAAAACTTTTGAGATACAGGATGTTAAAGCAATTGGACGATAGTTAGACGGTTGGGAATGGTCACCCTTCTTTGGGACTGGCTGAATGAGAGCAAACTTCCAGCAAGAAGGAAAGGTACAAGTTGACAGACAAAGGCGAAAGAGTTTGCCTAGGCAGGGTGTAAGCACAGAAGCACAGTTCTTGAGAACAACAGTAGGGACTCCATCAGGCCCATATGCCTTATTAGTATTGAGGCCTGTGACAGCAGAAAATACATCATCTGAAGAAATTTTAATATCAGCCATGAAGAAGTCAGAGGGGGGAAGTGATGGAGGAACAGCACCGGAATCGTCTAAGGTGGAATTGGAGGAGAAAGTCTGAGCGAAGAGATCTGCTTTATCAGTAGAAGAAATAGCTATCGAGCCATCAGAGTAGAAAAGAGGAGGGAAGGGTGATGAGGTAAAGATGTTAGAAAGGTTTTTGGCAAGGCAATATAAGCATTGTTTCACTCACCAAACACATCAACATACCTCACCTTCCTATACAATGTTACTGCCTCATCTCTTCTGCTTGTTTCATCCTATGGCATGTTTCTTCCTTTGTTCTCCATCTTGGGAATAACTTTTGCCTTGAATTTTGTCATTGAAGAGACTGTGGCACAACATGTCTTAACTGGCCAGGTCACTGCTAACAGGTGAGTTGCCAAGAAAATGGCGTGCTGGGGTGGAGGGGGGGTCAGGCGGGGCCAGGTAGTATCCCTGCTGAAGAGGGATACAGGAAGGTCTCCCACATATGCCTACCAAAAATCACCCATAAAACTTGAAAAATATGCAAATAACGGACCTCACAATTGCAAAACATATGCATAAATCGTAGGGGGTCACTGTGACAAAACATGGTGACGTATCCATATGTCAACTGGACGCCTCGGGTTAAACGTACTCACATTTTCCATTTCCTCCTCATCCAACCTCACTGTACATTCACTGACTTCACTTCTCTCAAAGACCATAACTTTACTCATCCCTACATTCACTTCTAGATTCTGTTTCTTACACACTCTCCCAAACTCATCCAAGCCTTGCAGCTCCCCTTCGTCATCACTAAACAACACAGTATCATCTGCAACAACAGTACAGGGAATTTCCAAACACTGCCCTCTCTCATTAGCGTCACTCCAACATCCACTGCCCTACCTTGTATCTCTTTTATAACCCCATCCATGTAAAGACTGAACAACCATGGAGACATGACACATCCTTGTTTCAATCCAACCTTCAAATAGAAAAATTCACTCAGTTCGCTGTCCACATGCCTATATATATATATATATATATATATATATATATATATATATATATCTATATATATATCTATATATTTATCTATATATATATATATATATATATCTCTGTCTATATATATATATCTATATCTATATATATCTATATCTATCTATATATATATATATATATATATATATATATATATATATATATATATATATATATATATATATATATATTATCATCATCCGGACCTCCTTACCCACCCAAGGGCAGGATAATGAGTAGCACTGTCGAGACAACACAAACTTGCCTAATCCAAATATGCCACACTTTCATTCACTCATCATTCAAGCCCCCGGAATCCTGGCTCTACCCGTTACGCCAAAAACATTCACCATATTCTGCAGTTTCACACAAACGTATCCGACTGAGTCAATCCGGATGCTGCCATGCTCACAAAGGGTCCCAGAATCCCTGATTACGCACTTCTCACAACGTTCATCCACCCAGCTCGATCTCTTGTCAGTTCCCTAGCCTCACCGACTTCCAAACCTCTCTTCCTCAAACACTTATCCACCATATCTCTCCACCTTCTCCTTAACCTATCTCGCCTCCTCCCTCCTTAAAATTCGCTCAGGTATACCTTTTTCATCACTCTCTTGTTATCCATTCTTTCCACATGACCATACCATCTCAGGACACTCTCTTCGATTCTGGTGTCCACCAACTTCCTCACTCCACACCTTTCATGAATCACATTATTTCATTTCCTATCCACCCTCTGTACTCCACAAACATTCCTCATCAGTCCCATCTCCACTGTTCATACTCTTGACTTTTCATTTTCATCCCATACCATAGTCTCACACCCATATGTTAAAGTTGGCACTAACACTCCCTCATAACTCATGAAAACCTCATGCAGCTGCAACAGTCAAGCCTTTGTTTCTTATCAAGGTCTTCATTGCACCAGCTATTTTTCTTCCTTGTGTCACTCTACTTTCAACTTCTTTTGCACATTTTCCTCTCTTTTCTATCACTGTACTCAAGTATTTGAACTCTCTCATCAATCTCAGTTTCTCACCATTCACTGTGATATCAAACTGGGAGTCGCCTTCTCTCTCAGTAACCACCACTTTACTCTTCTCTACATTTACTCTCAAGGCACGACGCTCACAGACATCAGCAAAACTCTGCATTAACTACCAAGTTCTTGTCCGGTACTTGCAAGCAGTACTACATCAGCAGCATACAACAAATTTGAGATTTTCCATCTATCACCATTCATTACCAACGCCATCCCTCTCTCCATTACTCGTGTTTTTACTTCTCTCATCACCCCATCCATAAATATATATTGAACAACCAAGGGGACATCACACAACCTTCTCGCACGCTCACACCGATCGTGAACCATTCATTGAAGCACATTAACCCTTACACATGCTTCGTCACCATCATAAAAACTCTTGACAATACCTAGCAGCTTACTATCTACACGATATATGAGCAAAATATTCCGTAATCCCTCTCTACCTACTTTGTCATATGACTTTTCCAGATCCATGAATACAGTATATCTATCTATCTATCTATCTATTGCCAGATGCCTTAATCCCTTATACGGGGTGGCCACAAACAAATCGCCTCCACGTCACCCTGTCCTCTGCCATTTCACCTCTCTGCTCCCAACTCACACCCCACTTTTTCATATACCCCTCTACTCCATCCTTCCATCTCATCCTTGGCCTTCCCCTCCCTCTCTCCCCCTCCACCTCACTCACACTCTCCTCGTCCGTCTCACACTCTCCATCCTCTCCACATGGCCAAACCACCTCAGTGTGTTTCTCCTAACGCTTCGTATTACATCCACATCCACACCACAATGCTCTTTCACATCCTCATTTGTCAGTCTGTCTCTCCATGCGACTCCACATGCTCCTCACAAATAACTCATTCCCACTGCTCTCACTCTTGACTTGTGTCCCTCCAACAACATCCAAGCTTCATTTCCATACGTTAGAGGTGGTATCACAATACTGTCTTGTAATAACTTTTTCACTTTCATGTTCACTTCCCTGTTTCGTATCACTGCCTTCAAGGAACCAGCAACCTTTCTTCCTTGTTGTACCCTTTCAAGCACTTAACCCTCCAAACTTCCATCCTTCTCAATCACACTCTCCAAGTACTTGAACGTACTCACATTTTCCATTTCCTCATCATACAGCCTCACTGTACATTCATTGACTTCACCTCACTCGAACACCTTAACTTTAATCTTCCCTACATTCACCTTTAGATTCTGCTTTTTACTCTCTCTCCCAAACGCATCCACCAAGCCCTGCAGTTCCCCTTCGTCTTCATCTAATGTCACGGGGTTTTTAAAATAAATGCAAAATTAAATGATAATGTTCAATAATACTGAACAGCAGGAACAAGAATTGTCTTGCTAAATCAAGCAATGATTACTTTACGCTGGCTTGCTTCGCACGATTCTCTAAGAACGAGAATTTATAAACTTTCTCAACAGTACACAGCAGAGACTAATTACTGACAATCGCTGTTTATTAGTACTGTTAGCCTCTGGAGAAAGTGACTCCACCCCTGACAATAAATAACTAATACTATTAATAATGTCAGGTTCTTGCTGATGCGCAACTCCTAGAAGGCACAACGGATTTTAAGCTTAATACAACAAGACTGGCCTAAGTACCAGTTATGAATGGCAAAACGTTTATGCAAGCTAGGAGCTACAAGGGAAAGAAGCTTAATTGTGGAGAAATGAAACACGAGTTTACATTACATTAAGCTCAAGAAAAAGAACTGTTAAATTTATTGATTACAAAGAAATAAATTTAATGTTACATTTCAAATGAATTCAAATAAAGAGATTGCACTCACTCACTCAAAAGCTAAATTCTTACGCCTAGAAAAAAAACAACATGCGGCACAGCCGGCCAGCATGTGAGGAATCAGCACACTTAACTAAACTCTTAAACCGAGGAAAATACGAAAAGGAAATACTGGTCAATAAATGTAGTGTATCACCAAAGAAGGGTGGGAGCCTGGAGAACTGTAGTCTAGTCGAGTCTGGGTGCTAGCTGACCTCTCACTCTCTCACTGCTGGAGTACAGAATCTCACTCCGTCATGACAGACACTTGACTGAATTCAAATACAGGCCAGCCCAGAGAAGGCATGGCCAACAGTCGAGGCAGGCAGGGGCGAACAATAAAGAAACAATAATATTGCTCAGTAGAGCACTTAATGACGTGCATTAGATCGATCACTTTTGAAACAGTGACGAATGTTTTGAAAAGTATACCACCGAAATGGAGAGAGAAACGGTTAACTGAGCGATATACAGTGAGTTTTCCACTAATAGTTCGTGGTTTCTCACAAAAGGAAAATGTCGCGAATTTGATTCGTGACATTACACCCCAACAAAATGAATTTTTTCCTTATGGGAAAAAATTTGTGGATATATATATATATATATATATATATATATATATATATATATATATATATATATATATATATATATATATATATACATATATGTACACATCCTAACTCAGTCACACAAGATTCACACTGTGGTGTGTGTGCTATCCTGGTACAGGAGAAAATCGCTATCGCCAATGAGCGTAAAAACCTCGTATTTAAGTTAATAGAGGCAAGCTTGAGGGAAAAAACTCCTTGACGATGGTGAAAATCCTGTGCTCAGGTCAAACTGAGCGAAAGTTTGCCACATTTACACTGATAACTAATTGTGTAGCGTGGTGTATGTGATACACAGTGTAGGTGTGACAGTTGTAGTGTAACTGTACCTACATGTAAAGTCATGTAATACAAATTAATAGTAAATATTAATAATATGGCGACGACGAAGGCAGAGGAGAAGAGGCGGCAGTGTGCGGCAGATGATCAGCTGGCCCGCACAGCAAAACTGCTACACCCATTGCTGTACCTGCAAAATCAATTAAGGTGGAGCATCAAAAGTGTCAATGAGACAAAAATTCTTATTACATTACAATTACTCTCTCTGCCTAGCAATCAGTACATGCTATGAAAGGTACGCTGTAGCTGAAAAATACGAGTGACAGCCTAAGCTTCGTACATTCGAGGTCGCCATTAATTTATTAGGTACATTATTAACTAGGGAACGTAGTCGTAAGAGTTCTTAGCGGGGAAGCTCTAACCTGGCATGCACCTCGCTCAACATGCGGCAGAGCCGGCCAGCATGTGAGGGTACAGCACCTTAACAATATCCCATCACCCAGTTTAGGGGGAGCTCTAACCTGGGATCCACCTCGCTCAACATGTGGCACAGCCGGCCAGCATGTGAGGGAACAGCACCTTAACTTACGGTACATATGTATGTACAGGCCTTGGACATGATATGTCCTGTGGGGCCAATGGGCGAGACATCAGGTCTGCACCCACTTCACCACTACCCTGTCTCTCAACTGACTCAGAGATTACAGGTGTGGTTACAAATGGCACAGGAAGGACATGTCTCTGATTGGTGTTACATGGACACACATTGCAGGAACGCACAAAACTATCTGTCTCGTCCCATCCCTGGCCAGAAAAAGTAAGCTCGAATACGGCCCTGGGTCTTCCTTTTGCCCATGTGACCTCCTGAGGCTGAACAATGACCCCATTCTAACACTGCTAGGCGGTACTTGGCAGGAACGACAAACTGCAATTGAACCTCGCCCTCGGGTGTTCGTGACTCACGGTAGAGCCGTCCTTGTTTACGAAGGAACTTGGCTCGACCTCCCCGTGAATACTTTATCACTCTACCCTTTTGTTTGTTCTGCACGGCAGCAAGTGTCGGGTCAGAATGTTGTTCTTGAACAACAAGTTGGCTACACATCAGATCTTGCGGCGATTCAATGGTCACTGGGGTGACACAGTCTGGAGCCTCAGCCATGGCTAATGCTACTGTAGCCGAAGTCTGAGTAGCGTCATCTTCAGTGCAACTCTCCTTGACACTGGAAATATTGCCTATGATAAGGTCAAATAAGGGTTCTGGCATGACAACTGCGAGTGTCGTACCAGTATAAAATGGAGATGCCACCTGGATACATGCCTCAGGGAACAATCTCATTGATCCATCAGTAACGTTTGCATGGATCTGTCGACCTGTGTACTGCTCAGGCCGAACTAAACTCTGCTTGACAGAGCAACCTGAGGAACCATTGTCTCTCAGGACCTTCACAGGAATGTCTCCCACAAACCCTGGCTGAACAAGGAAGGTACTGTCACCTGTGGGAGGGCCTGTGGAGGAAGCAGCTAGCCACTCATGAGGCTGCTGAATAATTGATGCGGCAAACATTGTGCCTTGTGAATTAGTTACTTGAGGAGTCGTACTCACTGCCTGTGGAGATGGAACATTGGCCATCTGTGGAGAGAGGTTCACTGTCACTGTGGGACTAGTGAACTGTGGGGGAGTACACATACTGGTAGGGGTGTGACCACCGTGCTGCTGCTGAGGAATGAAGGCTGTGTTCGCTTCCTGCCTCTTTTGAGCTGGTGGTGAAAAAATTTGTCCCGATGGCCAGTTGCGTGGCTGATACTGCTGCTGGTTAGGGTACTTGTTGTACCTCTTCCACTCAGGTTTCTGAGTGTTTTGCCCCTGGTCCTTCCACTGCGGTTTTGGACCTTGGCCATTATTCTGAAAATGGTCTTTTTGCTAGGGTTCAATCTGAGACGGTTTCCCAGATTTATCAGCTTTACTGTTCCAGGTATGCTGCTTGCAAGTTTGATACCCGTATACAGTAAAATATGCGTCAGCCTTTTCTACCATTTGGCTGGCATCTTTCACCTGGCAGATCTTAAGCTGTGCTATGAGCTCAGCAGGCCATGACCTCTCTAGCTGTGTATGCAGCATAAGGCCAATTATCTCCTCATGCATGGAAGGAGTTTCATCTTTCTCCATCCACTCACCTAAGTAAGCAGTGAGACGGTCGAGGAACTGAACAGCTGTCTCCTTGTCTTGGAGACGAGCTCGCATGAACTGAACTTTGGCGTCGTCTACTGTGAGACCATACACCTTAATGAGTGCAGCTTTCATCATCTCATACGTGAGATTGTCTCCACGAATTCTGTGGAGAATATCGAGGGCAGGGCCCTCAAATAAACTAAGAAATTGGATCCGCATAGCTGCCTCATCCAATTGATACATGTCTGCCATGTCCTCAAAACGAGCTATGTACGGCTCGATTCGCTCGCCTTCCTTGTATGAAGGAAGCTTGATGCATGGGGTCACCAGGACACGTGCAGGGAGAACGCTCGTGGAGCTTGGACCAACTGCACCAGATGTGTCTGAAGCCAAGGAATCTCGTTTGAGCTTCAGCATTTCATATTCGTGTTTTTCGCGTGCTTCTCGCTCAGCACGTTCGTGTTCTCATTCTCTCTCTCGTTCCTCACGCTCGTATTCGCGCTGTTCTCGTTCTTGTACTAGCTCGAGTTCGCATTGTTTTTGCTCGTGTTCGCGTTGTTGTCACTCTTGTTCTAACTCGAGTTGGTGCTGTTTTCGCTCGTGTTCGCGCTGTGCTCACTCGTATTTGCGCTCCTTTTTGCGTTCCTCACGCTGAATTCGACGCTCTTCACGAGCATCACTCTCACGCTGCTGTTCGTAATTAAACCGAGAGAGGACGAACTCTTTGATTTCAGTTGGGTCCGTAAGACCCATATCTTTGGCTTCCTGTACATAGATGCTGGTCGACATGGCGCTAATTTACTGAGCAAGCCGAAACTGAGTACTGACTGCTGCTTCGCAAACGAATTCTAATAACACAAGTAAAGAATACCTAAATATGAACAAATGAGTATTATCTCGTGAATAGCTTTAGAGCTAGGAGTTAATATCCTGGAATGATGTCGCCAATTGTCACGGTTTTTTTTTAAATAAATGCAAAAATAAATGATAATGTTCAATAATACTGAACAGCAGGAACAAGAATTGTCTTGCTAAATCAAGCAATGAATACTTTACACTGGCTTGCTTCGCAAGATTCTCTAAGAACGAGAATTTATAAACTTTCTCAACAGTACACGGCAGAGACTAATTACTGACAATCGCTGTTTATTAATACTGTTAGCCTCTGGAGAAAGTGACTTCACCCCTGACAATAAATAACTAATACTATTAATAATGTCAGGTTCTTGCTGATGCCTAACTCCTAGAAGGCACAACGGATTTTAAGCTTAATACAACAAGACCGGCCTAAGTACCAGTTATGAATGGCAAAACGTTTATGCAAGCTAGGAGCTATAAGGGAAATAAGCTTAATTGTGGAGAAGTGAAACACGAGTTTACATTACATTAAGCTCAAGAAAAAGAGCTGTTAAATTTATTGATTACAAAGAAATAAATTCAACGTTACATTTCAAATGAATTCAAATAAAGAGATCGCACTCACTCACTCAAAAGCTAAATTCTTATGCCTAGAAAAAAAACAACACGTGGCGCAGCCGGCAAGCATGTGAGGAATCAGCACACTTAACTAAACTCTTAAACCTAGGAAAATACGAAAAGGAAATACTGGTCAATGAATGTAGTGTATCACCAAAGAAGGGTGGGAGCCT
This sequence comes from Coenobita brevimanus, assembly GCF_032717465.1. Classification (NCBI taxonomy): domain Eukaryota; kingdom Metazoa; phylum Arthropoda; class Malacostraca; order Decapoda; family Coenobitidae; genus Coenobita; species Coenobita brevimanus. Next base: position 35,145,740 of record NC_136983.1, on the reverse strand, counting down.
GGAGCACTGTAGTCTAGTCGAGTCTGGGTGCTAGCTGACCTCTCACTCTCTCACTGCTGGAGCACAGAACCTCACTCCGTCACGACAGACACTTGACCGAATTCAAATACAGGCCAGCCCAGAGAAGGCATGGCCAACAGTCGAGGCAAGCAGGGGCAAACAATAAAGAAACAATAATATCGCTCAGTAGAGCACTTAATGACGTGCATTAGATCAGTCACTTTTGAAACAGTGACGAATGTTTTGAAAAGTATACCACCGAAATGGAGAGAGAAACGGTTAACTGAGCGATATACAGTGAGTTTTCCACTAATAGTTCGTGGTTTCTCACAAAAGGAAAATGTCGCGAATTTGATTCGTGACACCTAACAACACAGTATCATCTGCAGACAACAGTACAGGGAGTTTCCAAACACTGCCCTCTCTCATTAGGGCCACTCCAACATCCACTGCCCTACCTTGTTTCTCTTTTACAACCCAATCCATATACAGATTGAACAACTATGGAGACATGACACATCCCTGTTTCAACCGAACCTTCAAACAGAAACACTCATTCAGTTCACCATCCACACACACTGTAGCCTTAGCACCAACATACATACTCTTCACAGCATTTAACAGCTTCCCATCTACTCTATATATTCTTAATACTTTCCACAATGCTTGTCTATCCACCCTGTCATATGCTTGCTCCAGATCCATGAAGACCACATACAACTTCTTTCCCTTCTCTAGAAACTTATACACTAAAGACCTAAGAATGAATATCTGATCTACACAACCTCTTCCCTTCCTAAAGCCTCCCTCTTCTTGTCCAACTAATTCCTCTGTTATTTCCCTAACTCTGTCAATAAGTATCCTGCCGTATACTTTTCCTATTACACTGAGAAGGCAAATGCCCCTATGATTACCACACACTTCCTTTTCCCCTTTCCCTTTGTACAAGGGAATAATTGTACCTCACTTCCAATCCTCCGGAACTCTACCTTCGTCCCAGGTCAATCTGCACATCTTCCACATCCATACTACTACTATCTCTTCCCCATGCTTCAGTATTTCACCAAACACTCCATCAATTCCTGGGGTTTTCACCATTTTGACTTTCTTCATTGCTTCCAAAACGTCCATCCTACTGATTTTTTCCTGTCTTCTCACCTCCCTACTTCTCCCAGCCATTTCCCAGCCACTTATACTCGCATTACTTTCATTCATTGTGTTCAACAATTCGTTAAAGTGTTCCTTCCATCCGCTCACTTTCTCTCCCTTCTCAACTAGTAATCTACCATTTTTATCTTTCACTCCCCTACTAACTTGATTGCCACCTTGTCTGACTCTCTTTTCCTCTTTCCAGAACATATTCTTACATTCTCTACACTTGACACTCAAATTCCTTCCAAATTCCTCATCCACTCTCTTCTTCCTCTCTCATACTAATCTTTTCACCTCTCTCTTCCTTTCTACATATAACTCTTTTTCCTGTCTCTCAACTTCTTCCATATCCCTATTTCTCATCCATTCATTATACTGTTTATAATATATATATATATATATATATATATATATATATATATATATATATATATTGCCAGACGCCTCAATCCCGTTTGGGGTGGCCACAAACAAATCGCCTCCAAGTCGCCCTGTCCCCCGCCATTTCACTGCCCTGCTCCCAACTCACACACCCCTCTCTCATATACCTCTCCACCCCATCCCTCCATCTCATCCTTGGCCTCCCCCTCCCTCTTCCCCCCTCCACCTCACTCACATACACTCTCTTCGTCAGTCTTTCGCCCTCCATCCTCTCCACATGGCCAAACCACCTCAGTGTGTTCCTCATAACGCTTCCTATCACATCCACATCCACACCACAACGCTCCTTTATATCCTCATTCGTCAGCCTGTCTCTCCACGTGACTCCACAGGCTCCTCTTAAATAACTCATTTCCACGGCTCTCACTCTTGACTTGTGTCCTTCCAACAATGTCCAAGCTTCACTTCCGTACGTTAGAGTTGGTATCACAATACTGTCATGTAGTAACTTTTTTACTTCCAGGCTCACTTCCCTGTTTCTTATCACTGCTTTCAAGGAACCAGCAACCTTTCTTCCCTGCTGTACCCTTTCAAGCACTTCACCCTCCAAACCTCCATCCTTACTCATCACACTACCCAAATACTTAAACGTACTCACATTTTCCAATTCCTCACCATCTAATCTTGCTGTACATTCACTAACTTCACCTCTCTCAAAGACCATCACTTTACTCTTCCCTACATTCACCTTTAGGTTCCGTTTCTTACACACTCTCTCAAACTCATCCACCAAGCCTTGCAGCTCCCCTTCGTCTTCACTCAACAACACAGTATCATCTGCAAACAACAGTACAGGGAGTTTCCAAACACTATCCTCTCTCACCAGGGCCACTCCAACATCCACTATATATATATATATATATATATATATATATATATATATATATATATATATACATCAAGTGTATCAGATGCGTTATGAGAAACTACAGAACGTGGTGAAAGTTTCTGGCGTGTCAGATCTAGCCAGGATTCCGGGGGCTTCAGTGATGAGTGATCGGAAGCAGTGCCCATTGGACTGGGCAAACTTTGACAGCCTGGACGTTGCAACTCATCACCCTGCCCTAGGATGGGAAAGGAGGTCTGGATGATGATGATTTTATATATCTATATCTATATCTATCTATCTATCTATCTATCTATCTATATATATATGTGTGTGTGTGTGTGTGTGTGTGTGTGTGTGTGTGTGTGTGTGTGTGTGTGTTCTTACCTAATTGTTCTTACCTAATTGTATCTTTACAGGAATGAGTCAAGCTCGTATTGTCCTGTGCCTTAAACCATATTTATCGTACATATCCTTAAATTTGTGAATTGTTTTGGCACACACTATTTCATTCGGTAGTGATCAATTACTCTGTTTGGGAAACTGAATTTCCTTACGTCTTTATCATCTCTCTTCTTATACAGTTTTTTGCAGTGTCCTCTTGCTGATGCTTCTCCATATGTTAAGTAATCATTTATGTCTATTTTCTCCTTTCCTGATATGCACTTATATAGCATTATCATGTCACCTCTTTTACTTCTCTCCTGTAGTGTTGGTAGATTCAGTTTATTTAGTCTTTCTTCGTAGCTTAGGTCCCTTAAGCTTGGTATCCATCTTGTAGCGGCCCTTTGAACTTTTTCAGTCTTGTCTATATGCTTTTTGAGTTGACTCCAGACTACTGATGCATATTCCAGGGTTGGTCTAATGAATGATGTTATTATCCTTCTTAGCATGTCTTCATTTATGTATGTGAATGCTATTCTCATATTTGCAAGCAGTGTATTCATGTTCCGTACCTTCTCGCTGATGTGGTCAGCCAGAGATAGTCTGTTATTGATAATCACACTTAGGTCTTTCTCTCTTTCTGATGTGTATAGGGTTTTATTTCCTAACTTATAATCCCAATCAGGTCTTTTTCCACTTTTACTAAACTTCATTACATGACACTTGTCCACATTGAATTCCATTTGCCATGTACTACTCCATTCATGAAGTTTATTTAATTCTTCTTGTAGCTCTTTACAAGAGTCTGTGTTAGTAATTCTCCTTTGTATTTTTGCATCATCTGCAAACATATTCAGATAGCTTTCATTTCCAGTGTTACTGTTTATATCATTTATATACAGTAAAAACATGATTGGTGCCAGCACTGAACCCTGTGGTACTCCACTAGTCACTTCTTTCCATGATGAGTAGTTTCCTCTTAGTACTGTCCTCATTTCTCTTTTGATGAGAAAGTCTTGCATCCAACAAAACAGTTTGCCTCGAATTCTTCCTTGATGGTACAGTTTCCATAAAAGTCTTTGGTGTGGTACTGTGTCAAAAGCTTTCTTGAAATCTAAATAGATACTGTCCATCCATCCTTCCCTTTCCTGTATTGTGTTTGTTACTCTGTCATAGTAACTCAACAGATTAGTAACACATGATTTTCCTTTTCTGAAACCAAACTGTCTTTCTGTTATCATACTGTGTTCTTCTAGATGATTTACCCAAGCTTTTCTTATAAGTTTTTCTAATACCTTGCTTACAACACTGGTCAGTGATACTGGTCGGTAGTTGAGTGGATTTTGTCTATTTCCTTTCCTGAATAAGGGGACAATATTTGCTTTTTTCCAAATATCAGGTAGTTTACCTTGACTCAAGGATTTCTTGAAAATTAAAAATAATGGTTTACTTAACTCCTTTGCACATTCTAGTAATACCTAACAAGAAATTTCATCAGGACCACTTGCTTTTCCTCTATCTAATCTACTTAACTCCTCCTGTATTACTTTTTCTGCTATTTGTATATCTGGTAGTATGTGTGGACATGCGTGTTCCACATAGTCCCTCTCAAAATTTTTTTCTTGTATAAAAACTAATTGAAAATTCTTATTTAGTGCTTCACAAATATCTTTCTCTTGTGTGTAAGTGATTCCCTCGTCCGTAATGGATTGTGTTTACATTGGTTTTGCTTCTGATATAGCTGTAAAACAGCTTTGGTTGATCACTACTTTTATTTTTGATATCCTCCTCAAACTGTTTTTGGGCTTCTCTCCTAATTCTTGTATAGTCGTTTCTTGCCTGTTTGTAATTATTATACGCCCTTTCACTATTGTGTCTTCTGTATCTATTCCACAACAAATCTCTTCTTTCTTTTGATTTTTTACATTCTGTGTCCCCCCCTGTGGCGGGGGGGACACAACCTGGCCGCACTATGGGGTGGTGCTACTACTCTGCGGCCGGGTTGTGTTAGGAAGAATACTGCCACCGTATTCCCTGCGTGCCGTAAAAGGCGACTAAAAGGGGCGGGGTGAGGGGACTAGGGACCCCCTCCTCTGTTTTTAGTTCCTAAAAAGAGACAGGCCAGAGAAAGGGACGGGGGATGGAGTTATCCCCGTACCCTGAAGATTGGGTCTATGAATGTGCGTGGATGTAGTACAATTGAGGCTAAAAGGGAGGAGATTGGGAGAATGTTTGTGAGAAGAAAGTTGGATGTGTTAGCTTTGAGTGAAACGAAGATGAAAGGGAAGGGGGAATCTATGTTTGGAAGTGTGAATGGAAGATTGTCAGGTGTTGATAGAGGAAGGGCAAGAGAAGGTGTGGCCTTGTTAGTGAGTCCGGAAGTACAGCAGTGTGTGATTGAATGGAATGAGGTGTCATCGAGACTGATGTGGGTGAAAGTGAAATTTGAACGTGAGTTGTGGGTGTTTGTGAGTGCATATGGGCCTGGTAGTGAAAGGGATGAACAAGAGAGGGAGTCTTTCTGGAATGATGTTGATGAGTGTCTGCAGAGTTTTGGAGCGAATGTGAATGTGGTAATGATGGGAGATCTGAATGCTAGAGTGGGAAATGTAGCAGTTGAAGGTGTAGTTGGTATGCATGGTGTGCCTGGAAGAAATGAAAATGGGGAACGAATGATAGCGATGTGTGTTGAGCGAGAGATGGTGATTGGGAATACGCTGTTTGAGAAGAAAGATATTTATAAGTATACATGGGTGAGACAGGAGGGTGGAAGGGTTGTTGATAGAGCCTTGATGGACTATGTGGTTGTGTCTAGGAATGTAATAGGAAGATTGTTGGATGTGAGAGTTCTGAGAGGGGAGGGTGGAGGTATGTCTGACCACTACCTGGTGGAGGGAAAGTTAAGAGTAGGTAAGAGATGGGTGAGAGCTAGGAGGGTTAGGTGTGGCAGGGAGGTTTTGAAAGTGAGTGAGTTGGATGAAAGAGAGAAAAAGATAGAGTATCAGGAGAAATTGAAAGATGAGTGGAACGCAGTGAAAGATCGTGAAAATGGCAGTGTTGAGGAGGAATGGCAGTTGTTTAAGAGTGCTGTGGTGGGGCATGCAGAAGAGGTGTGTGGTGTGAGACGTGTGGGTGGTGGTGTAAGAAAAGGAAGTGAAAGGTGGTGCGAGGAAGTAAGTATGGCTGTGGCTGAGAAGAGACGTGCATATGAAGTGTGGCTGCAGAGGAAGGATGAGATGTCATATGAAAGGTATAAGGAAAAGAGGAATAGAGCGAGAAGGGCTGTGCGTGATGCTAAAGTGGCAGCAGATGAGAGGTGGGGTAGGCGGCTGACAGAGAATTTTCAACAGAATAAGAAAATGTTTTGGAAGGAGGTGAAAAGGGTGCGAAAGGGAGAGTCTGGGAAGGAAGAACGAGTAAAAGCAGAGGATGGAAGGATGTTAATTGAGATGGATGCAGTAAGGAAGAGATGGGCAGAGTATTTTGAAAGATTGTTAAATGTAGAGGAGGAAAGGGTGGCTGAGATTGTGGCAGATAGAAGGGTGCAAGGAATAAATGTGTTGGGAGAGTTGAATGATTCTTTGATCACGAAGGAGGAAGTGGAGAAGGCAGTAAAGGAGATGAAAACAGGGAAAGCTGCAGGTATGGATGGGTGTGCTGTGGAATGCCTGAAGGGTGATGGAGTGACTATTGTTGACTGGTTAGTAAGATTATTGAATGTGTGCTTTGAGAAAGGTATGGTGCCAATTGACTGGGCAAGTGCTTGTGTGGTCCCGTTGTATAAAGGCAAGGGTGATAAGTATGAATGTACTAGCTTTAGGGGTATAAGTCTGTTGAGTGTTGTAGGTAAAGTGTATGGTAGAGTGTTAATTATGAGAGTTAGAGAGGGTACAGAGGGAGTGATTAGTGATGAGCAGTGTGGCTTTAGGAGAGGGAGGGGATGCGTTGATCAGGTGTTTGCTGTGAGACAAGTGTGTGAAAAGTATTTAGCGAAAGGCAAGGATGTGTTTTGGGCATTTATGGATTTAGAGAAAGCGTATGATAGAATTGATAGGGAGGCTTTGTGGACTGTTTTAAGATTGTATGGACTTGATGGTAGGTTACTAAAAGGGGTGAAAAGTTTTTATGTAAATAGTAGAGCGTGTGTAAGAGTGGGAAATGCTGTGAGTGATTGGTTTCCCGTGAGAGTGGGGCTGCGACAGGGATGTGTGATGTCGCCTTGGTTGTTTAATATTTACATGGATGGTGTTGTAAGGGAGGTGAATGCAAGAGTTTTAGGTGGTCTGAGTCTGGTAAATGTTGATGGAGGAGAGTGGAATCTGAAGCAGCTGCTGTTTGCAGATGATACTGCACTGGTGACTGATTCAGAGGAGAGATTGAGACAGTTGGTAGAGGAGTTTGGAAGGGTGTGTGAAAGGAGGAAATTGAAAGTAAATGAGAATAAGAGTAAAGTGATGAAGTGTACGAGGTTGATAGATGGTAGGGGAATGAATATAGTTTTGAATGGTGAGTTGCTTGAGGAGGTTGATTGTTTTAAATATCTAGGGTCACATGTTGCTGTGGATGGAAGAATAGATGCAGAAGTGAAGTTTAGAATAAATGAAGTAGGAAAGGTGCTGGGAGGAATGAAAAAAGTGTTTAAATGTCGTTCGCTTAGAATGGATGTAAAGAGAAGGCTGTATGAGGGTGTTGTGGTACCGACTGCGTTATATGGGGCTGAAACATGGAATATGGGTGTAGCAGAGAGGAAAAGTTTGAATGTAATGGAGATGAGATGTCTGAGGAGTATGTGTGGAGTGACGCGTATGGATCGAGTGCGAAATGATGAAGTGCGAAGGAGAACTGGAGTTGTTCGGGAGATGGCTGGTAGAGTTGAGCAGAGGGTGTTGCAATGGTTTGGGCATATGGAGAGAATGGATAATGAGCGATTGGTGAAAAAAATAACTAGATCTGATGTGAGAGGTGTAAGACTGAGAGGAAGACCACGAATAGGATGGATGGACAGTGTGAAGAGAGCGCTGGATGCGAGAGGGATGTCTGTTGAGCAAGGAAGAGTGGCTGTGCGTGACAGAAATAAATGGAGAGAAATTGTGAATGAATAAGTGATGACGCAGCCCTGAGGGGATATTCTCCCGCATTTGGTCTGATCAGCTAGTCAGGTCAGGTGCGGGTAAGGGGATGGGTCTGTTATGATGTGGCAGGGGTAAACCAGTTCTGCTGTCGGGCCCTGCTGTGGATGTCACTGCTTGCATTGCGCAGTTGACCCTTGTGCGGTGTGATGCGGTGAGGATCTGTCCGTTCTCCCCTTTGGGGCTAAGATGCGAATGAATGCGTTTGAATGGATGAGTAAATGGAGAGTGAGTCGTCCTGTCTCGGCTACCTCCCTTTCCTTGGGGGAAGCAGCCTAGGTATATAAAAAAAAAAAAAAAAAAATTCTGTATTGAACCATTTCTGTATTTTCTTATCTGCTTCTTTGTGCTGTGGGAAGTACTTCTGGACTCCTATTTCATAAATTTCACAAAAATTTTTATATACAGCATTTAAATCTTGTCCTCTAAGCTCATTTTCCCAATCAACTTCTAAGAAATACTTCTTTAGGTCTTGATAATTTCCCTTTTTTATAGTTTAGGCTCTTTTTGTAACTGTCATTGCTGTTTACTATGTCATATGCTATCCTGAAGTTATAATTTAGTACTGCATGATCGCTTTTGCCGAGTGGAGGGTGATATATTATACTGTCAATATCATTTTCTTGCCTAGTAAATATTAAATCTAGCACTGAAGGTACATCAAGTCCTCTTTTTCTGGTGGTTTCCCTCACATGTTGCGTTAAGAAAAACTCTTGTACGAGATCCAGGAGCTTTTGGTCCCAACATCTTTCTTGGCTATTTATATCTAGAGTATTCCAATTTATATTTGTATTGAAGTCCCCAGTTAGTATAATTCTTTCCGATTCCTCTTCCATTTTATGTAGCAATGATCTTATACTCTGAACTGTACTCTCTGCCAGGTCCTCATACTCGTCTCTTTCCCATGTGTTTGATCTGGGTGGCATGTACAAATTGGCTACAATTACTTTACCTTCAGATGTGTCGATCTCTACTGCAATCAGTTCTACTTGTGATGGTATATCTAGTTTATTTCCTTGACTTTTAGATTTTTCTTAGTTAATATTATAATTGCTCCTCCTTTTTTTAAATTTCTGTCTTTTCTCCAATTATTGTATTCCTCTAAGTTTAGTATGTCATTGGATATCCTTGGTGTTATTTTTGTTTCAGTTAGTCACATTATTTGTGGTTCATTTTCTCTGACATAATCATTCATCTCTAGTAATTTAGATACCATTCCATCCACATTTGAGTACATCAACTTTATCATCTTGTTTATATACTTGTCATGACATGGTTCTACTACCTTCCTCCTTTTTCTTCCATCCTGTTTGTGTACCACTTTCGTACCTGCAATCCTATTACTTTGTAAAAACAATTTCTTCTTCTCTTCTGATCTTCCTTCATTTTTTGTTTTTGCTTCCTCTCTTTTCTCTTTCAGTAATTCCAGTTCCTCTTGTGTTAGGCATCTTTTTATCCATACATTTTTGAACTCCTCTTTTTCCATAAGATTCTTTGCATTTTTTAGTATCTCTTCCACAGTGTTTACACTCTGGAAAGTCACCTTTAAAGGTCTTGTCTTGCTTTTCTCGTATTTCCCTAACCTTTTGTGTTCCTCTATGTCTTTACTACAGATTTCCTCTGATACTTCTTTCAGTAAGTTCAGTAAGTGTGTGTGTGTGTGTGTGTGTGTGTGTGTGTGTGTGTGTGTGTGTGTGTGTGTGTGTGTGTGTGTGTGTGTGTGTGTGTATTCAGTTTCAGAAATGAAAGAAAGAAATTGAATAAAAATACAAAGACATGCCTAATAATAGTAGGCTAAGCGAAAACAAAGCAGTCTTTCAGATAGAAATAACGAACAGAATCAGGCTCAGTGTTATGCGCAATGTGCCATTGATGAGCTGAATGATAGACAAACAAAAGTGCTTTGAAAATCAACGAAGATAGTGGGGAAAGCATATACAAAGTTAATAAAAAAAAAAAACTACAATCGATCTCATGAAAAGAAGAAAGGAGGTGAAAGAAAAAGAAAACAAAGGTGAAACAGACATAGCGGAATCAAAATTGTTTATCAAGAAGCGAGAGAAGAAGAATGAAAGAAAAGTATGGATCAGATCGAATAAACAATTTAAAAAAAACAAGAATGTCTGAAACAGGTCCGAATTATGATGGCACTAGGAAAGCAACAAATTATATCACTGAAAGCCAAAAACGGAGAAATCATTAAATGCAGAGGTAGGATGGTGAACAAAGTTGAAGTATTTTCAAAGAACTGTATGCATGAAAGACAATACTACTAATAAGCTGCTTGTTTAGGTGACAAGCGTGAAATAATTGAGGTGATAATAGATAAGGTAAACATTTAAGTATGAAAAGAGCGAGGGCCCCAGGAGAACGTGGAGTAGTAGCAGATTAACTGTCGGATGCAGGAGTATAATTGGAAAACAGACTCGCCCACTTAATTACCCAGTGTATAAAGAAGAAAATTCTCAAAACATGGTGTAGTAAAACAGTTATTTGGCTTTACAAAAAGGTACCTCAAAAAATCTTTGTAACTATTGACCTAGTAGCTTATTATCAGCTGTTTACAAGCTCTTCATTTAAGTCCTTACGAACAGAATAACAACAAATTTGGATGAAAACCAACCTCGTTAACACGCCAGATTCCAAAGTGAGTGTTTGACTACTGATCCTCTACACACAATGAACTAGCTAACTGAGAAAACTACAGAATATAATAAACCACTGTGCTTATTTTTTTTTTTAATTATGAAAAAGCTTTCAAATCAGTGGAGAACATAGGAATTACAAATTCACTGTGGGAACAAAAAGTAAATGAGAACATTGTAAAACTGCTCAAAACTATATAAAAGAGACTTGCTACAGCTTTCCATCCAACTGTAATGCATCTTTAAGTTTTGCTATCATGATCTTTCGTTAGTTTTATTGTTTTGCCCCAAGTAAATGTACAGTCACTCATAAAAGAAAGTACTCTCCTTGTGCTTAGGACCTGGTAAGTTGCAGTATTCATGTGTGGTAACAAAGATGGGGTGAAGAGGTTTCGGAACACTGCTTCACCCCTACCGCACCCACCCAAACACACACCTTTGAGTCACGGTTCAGCATGGTTACAATGAATCTGTTTCATTTAGTACATAACTCAATGGATTTTGTTCTGTGGGTAAACATGATTACATCTATTAAACCCTTCGTGCAAGATGACAACGTGAGTCATAAGCCTTGCAATCTGAAGAGTTACCGATGATTCAACATGACGCACCTTCCCTATAAATGGTCATAGAAACTTTTCCTGTGGATGGATTTGCGTCAAATTTGGTTGAGTCAAAGCTGAGGGTAGCCACATCTAAGAGAAATATATGGCAACAGCTGGGAGTGGCCTATATTTAGCTCAGTATTCTCCTAACAGTCAGGGTCGAAGAGTGTGTAAGCACACGTCTGGGCATTTAAACCCACATTTCCTACTACCGCACCGTCCACACCTTACGTGTGTATAGTGATACTGTGTTATATATAGTGCAGTGTGCTTGTGAAGAAAGTTTGTAAGTGTTTCTTATATGTTTTCAGAGAAAGCCAGATTTGAAAATTCCTACCCGATTTTTACTGTTCCCGTTCTATTTTACACTAAACCTACAATGTCTCGCAAGGGCTTATCAGAGAAAGAGTATGAGTACATGACAACTGACACCACTGCCATCACTCCTATGACAAATGACACTACTGACATCACTCCAATGACAAATGACACCACTGCCATCACTCCTATGGCAAATGACATCATTGCCATCGCTCCTATGCCAACTGACACCACTGCCATCACTACTATGACAACTGACACCACTGCCATCACTCCTATGACAACTGACACCACTGCCATCACCTATGACAACTGATACCAGTGTCATCACTACACACACACACACACACACACACACTCGCACATCACAAATACTCACACACACACACACACACACACTCGCACATCACAAATACTCACACACACACACACACACACACACACACACACACACACACACACACAGGCTGTAATCGTACGTGTCCTCCTCTCTGCAACTCCATCTCCTCTCAAGACACACTACAACACTGCTAGAGGTCGTGAGTAACCAGCTTATTTGTCTAGTTTTAATACAATTGTATTGTATGGTATAAAATGTGTTTAAAAAATTTTCTCATGGGGAAAATGTGGTGGATTTCATTGATATTCTCTGTCATTATATTCGTAAAGTATAGGTCACATCAAAATCTGAAGAAAGCCTCATCTAGCTAATGATATCTTATGCATACTTTTGTAAAGCAAAGTAACTCATGTGTGAAAATAAGCGGGGAAAGGTTATGAAAGACGAACATACTCAGCCTAGAGGCTGGAGCAAAGTTGCTGTCACCGCATGTAACCCATTGTAACTTTTCAAAATTAACTCCTTCACACACGATGACACGTTTGTCGTCATATGGGTGTGGCTGTGACTATCCTCATTGACGCTTTTGGTGTCATTAAAGCATAAAGACTTTTGTCAGAGGAAAAGTTTTTGGCCAATCAGCGTCATTTTTGGAGGCGTCATAGCTTCCCTGCTCCTCGTCAAAAGTAATGAGTCGGCAACTGTGGGTCCCAATACCAGCACAAGAGCAGACAGATTATTCAGTACCAAATAAGCTGTGAGTGGGGAAGATACTGCACGGTTCTGTCCCTTAAAATTTCCGCTCTTACTCCCGTCCCGTCCATGCGACACATTTCACTATACCAGTAGTGCTTGTGTATAGTGTTTGGGCACTGTTGTGATTAGATTTGATGTTTTCAATAGGAAATTTGGTGTTTGTGAAGCAATCCTGGTCGTTATCAGCCGTTGGCCCAACGAAGATTATGCTATTGTTTCCAATCAACTGCACTGCCTCTACCCTTCAGCAAATGTGAGTATTCAGCTATAATAATAGTGATAGTGAATCATGTGAACATAGTGTGAATATCTGGTGTACAAAGAATTGATGAATACATGCAGTAGCTTAGAGGATGGCAGGAGACTGCCCTACAGTCATGACACGGTATGGGTGCACCATAGTTTT
>NC_136983.1:34792735-35130235 GCF_032717465.1 Coenobita brevimanus | reverse complement strand
TGTCTTTCCCTCCCTTTCTTCCTCCCTGGCCCTTCCTTTGTCTTCCCTTCTTAACATCCCCTTCCTTTTTCTTGCCGTAAAAATTAACCTATTATCTTCTCACCCTTAATCTCTACTTTCCCTCCGCAAATTTTTCTAATTTCTCTGTTTCTCTCCCTCCCTTTTTACATGAATGTCATTCGTTTTACTCAACCTCAATGCTTTCGTCTTATCCTGCTTAGTTCTTTCCCTGCGTCCTTGCCAGAATAACAATTTTTTCCTACTTTCTGTTACACTGCCTTCTTTTCTAATTTTCCTCATTCTCGTTCTCATTATTCCGTTCCGTAGCTCTGTTTCCCACTTTCTTTTTTATTATCCCTGTTTCTGTGGTTGCTCCGTTCCCATTTCCTCTCAGCTGCCTCCCCTTTTGTCTCTACTTCCCTGTCTCCCGGACTTTCGATTCACATCTCCCTTTTCTCTTTCCCTTTCACGTTGCCTGTATCTCATTTCACCTCTGTCACTTCTCACTCTGTCTCTTTTCTTAACTCTCGTTGTTCTTTCCTTGCCTCTCCCCTTTTTATTTTTTTCGTAACTGCCCTCTCATTCCAAATTTTTCCATTCGCTCCCCCTCTGCGCCTGTCGCTCCCTGTCTTTTTAACTGTATGTGTGTGTGTGTGTGTGTGTGTGTGTGTGTGTGTGTGTAGTAAATCTTCTAACTTGGTTTATATTTACTGTACTATCCCTTTATTTGTTGTTCGGACTACACGTAATTAGAGAGGTGCATGAAGTACTGAAACCCCAAGCTGGCTGCTAGCGAGAGTACGGGGTCGGAGAGAAAAGTGGGGGGGTTTGGTGGGAGTGTGGGACTATGAGGAAGGGAGAGGGAGGGGATAGTTCTCCATCGAGTAGTGTTACAAACACCTTAGTCCACGGAAAAGGAAACGAACTTATTCCGACGTCTGTACATATAGCGTGTTTTTTTTTTTTTTTTTTTTTTTATCGTGTGGAACAAACATCAACGAATGGGAATATGTGGGCTTTATGGCAAAGTAAACATGTTTGGGTGGTGAAAATAAGCTGAGAATACACATTTTTGGAGTGCGCAGCAGGCAGGGGGGGAGGGGAGAAAAGCGGGCGTGTCATGTCCCACACAACTTATTAACTTATCCGCGTGCGAAAGGGTTACTTTTCTCCATAATAATAAGAGTTATAACACTGTGAATTATATCATGGGCTTCCTTAACCTTTGGGCTACAAAACTGGAAACAATTTATATATATGTTTGTTACAGTGCAACTAACAACATACAAAATAATAAACAAATCTGATGTTTTTAGGCGATTTTCTTAGTTTTTCTCGATTTACACAAAAACTATTGGACGTATCATATTGAAACTTTCACAGATGAAAGATCGCGAAATTCTGCATATAGATATGTCCTTTGCAACTGCGCCTCACTGGAAACATTTTTCACGATGATGTTGGTATGAGAAGCTAGTTTCATGTAAATTAGGTTTATTCAGGCATCATTTCTGTACATTTATTCATCTGTTTTATGTTCTCTGTTTTCTTATCTGATAGTATAAACATCAACGAATATGATGGGAGGTGACTATCTTACTTCTGCGAAGGAACACATTCCACCCATTTCTCCTTTATCTGAAATCTCCATTCTAGATTTCAATGTTCACCACCACCTTTGGCTCTCATCTTTCACTGATCCACCTGGTGAACAAGCCTACATCTTTTCTATCTTTAATGACCTAGAGCAGCTTGTGTTCTGGTGCCGACATAGTTTCCACATTGGAATTATGTCTCTCGCTACTATACACACTATGTTTATTCATATTTAAAGAAAAGGTGTTGTAGTATTGAGATAAAGATCCAAATGCCACTTCAGTGTAAGCGTGGTGTGGGAATAAGATGAGCGCCAGATTTGCGAAAGTCAGCATTTTCGGACGTAAACATGAGGGTAAGGGAAGGTGATAGAAGAATATGAATTGTACATACGTTTAAGTCTTGGGAAAACACATATAACCTGTTGGTATATTGTACTTAATACTGCCTTGTTGAGGTGTCTGATGTACATGGTAGAGTTGTAATTCACTTTTACTCATGTGCAAATCCCAGAATGTCTAAGAGGTATGGCATCTCTATAACAGCTAACCTCAGGGCCACTCCAAGAGTGGAGCAGGGCGGATGTGCAGACTGCACTCAGCCTTCAAGAGAGAGAAATACTCTCTTGTCGCAGTTGTATCTTTCTGTGGCGAATAGAGATAAAAACATATCTGCTCCCGTTTCTGTTCCCGCACACGCTACCAAGTCTTCTAATCACAGGATCTACACCAATAAAGTGCTAGTTGTGGAACTCAGTGGAGTCACGCCAAGTGACTACATGAAGTTGGTGGTTAGTTGTGATATTCCTACACAAGCCAGAACATGTAAAATTGGTGGTTATCTGTGGGATTCCATAAGATGGTACATATGAAATTGGTGGTCCAGTGCTGGGATACGAAAAGGTGCCAAAAGGATTCTATTAGTGCAATGAAACACTTGGAAAACAGCTCGTTGATCCTTCAGGTGAATAATAGAAAATCTTACTTTCACTTTTGCAGTGGGACTAACTGCTGTATGAGATAAAGTGGGAGCAGAAAATATCAGAGTAGTGAACTCATTCTCGTTCTCTCAAGATTATCTCTACCTTTTAACTGAGACTGGTGAATCATCTTGCTCCGGTGTGTTAGAGAGCGAGATCTCGGCAAGACTCTTTATTTGCAAGATAGACCGAGGCCAGCGCGGTGAGGGGTGGTGTCATCTGTGCACATCTGGCAACCCCATGAGGCAGGCGAGAGGCGAGTGAGTGAGGCTGTGTGCAGCATCCCGCAGGCCAGTCACCTCAAGGTGAGCAAAGAGGGAACATCTTCATGTGGTTGGAGAGATGGAAAACCTGGCGAAGTGTGTGGAGTTCCAGTACGTATCTACTGGGAACCTCAGCATCATCTGACACCTAGGTAGTGTACATGCATAGTAACCACATGACATAAACTCTTTAAACAACACACGTTAGGCAATATGTGTAAAACTAAATTTTTTTTCAGTTTCCCCTAAATAGATACGTTTTCTGTGTATCTTGTCTGTGTCCCACTTTCTGTTGCTAAAGACATAATTAATCTATTTGTGTCAATTTAACCTCCTGCGACTGGGAAGGGAATGATCACTGGCAGGGATTAGGTGGATAAAGTGAAGAAGTGGGGACAGAAATTAAGGGAAGATACTAAGATAAGCCAATCACAGAAGGAGCTCTTTCCTTGGAGTCTAGTGAATTAGGCTCAGAATTTTGTTAGTGGACTGAGACATTAAATAAGAGTATTCAAACTTTACATGATATGAGTGAAGGACATCTTGGGGTTGAAAGTAGTCAGGACACTTCTAGGGAACTAGATGGTGAAGACTTGAACACTTTGCATTTGCGTTCTGGTTGTACTTATTCCACGGTTCATGAGCATCAAATTACCTCCGAAATGGCCACTAGTCTCTCTGAAGGCACACCCAGTGTAGAAGAGACTGGGGATATTCGGGAATAGGCTACCACAGCACCCTTGGTCTCTCAAGAAATGCAAGGTCCACTAATCTCTGATATTAACCCAAGGCGTCCCGTCGACGTATGGGTACATTGCAACATTTTGCAGTTGCCAGTCCCGACAATGTACTAGTACGTCGCGCAATTGCAAGGTTCATAATTTGCACAATTTTCAATTTTTGCGCGTGATTTTTCGTACGTATACACGGGACACCTTCCTCTATTCTTCTACAAGATGCCAAGCAGGGAAAATGCCTTACACCGCATAACCTCCCCCCCCCCACCCTGCACGCCATTGTCTCGGCAATTCACCTGTTACCAGTGACCTGGCCAATAAAGACATTCAGGGCCAGAGTGATTCCCCAATCGATGACAATGTGGAGGACAAAGTTGACATAGCATTAGAGGAAGAAACAGTCAGAAATGATGATCAAGTAATGTGGCAAAAGAAGGTCAGGTATGGTGATGAGTTAGTGAGTGAAACAATACTTATAATGCCTATATTACTGTTTGAAAACCAATATACTCTCGTACTACATATAAATTTGTACCAAGTAAATAAATAAATACCGTTTATGAGTGGTGTGAAATAGTTACCCTCCCATAGAACTCGTTTTCTTTGGTGACAGCCTGTTAGAAAACCCAGTCAGGTAAGGAGGTACTGCTACCTGGATCAAGTATTTTAAACCTTAGGTGACCGATTGCTCTATGAATTTTCGATGTTTCTCACCAAAACTGGAGGTTTTAGCCAAAAAAAAAAATTGCAAAAATACCTCAGGATTGGAGGGTGTCGGAGGTGCGAAATAGCTCGGAACGTGACGGGATAATGTAACCACTCGCATACCCACATACACCTCAGGCATGTTCAGTACATCATTAACCTTAGGACAGCAAAGGCAGTATAATTTATTTTCTGATGTTCCTAATGCTAATCCATGGGGCATGAATACTAACAGTATTGGCATGCAAACTCAGGAGAATCCTCCTCCCTTATGGCATACACCAAGTATGGCAACTACTAATCTGACATCTGCTAGTGTACCTCAGACCTTAAATCCTGTAGCACCAGTTAGGCAATCTCAGTGTCCCTTTGTCGCACAATCACCTTTGAACTCGGACTGTATAAAAGTGGTACCTACAGCACAACCGAGTATACAGTTTACTGGGGAAGAGGAGTACGATATCCAAAGATTTTTAAAAGATTGTGAGGCTCAGATACACAGGCGATCTGGCATGTTAAAACACACAGTAAACCAGATTCCTCAGCAGCTGAAATGCTTGAGGCCTCACTGTTCCAAACTGGCCCTACTGCTCATGAATATGAGAAGTTTAAGGAGGCCCTAATTAACACCTTTGAAAGTGACTGTTATATATCAGATGTGTGGGTGTTTAGGTTTGTAAACAGGAAGCAGCAGTATCCTAATTGTACTGAAGGCCAGGTATTAGCAAAAGTGGGCAGATGTTATGCAGAAGCTAACAAAGCCTTGCTAACTTCATGTTGGGGAGACACGACTTAGGGATTGAATTTTGAAAGGGTAGCTAGGCTCTTAGAATACCTTCAATATTTGCTTTAGGTGTAGCAGAGAGGAAAAGTTTGAATGTACGAGTAATGGAGATGAGGTGTCTGAGGAGTATGTGTGGAGTGACGCGTATGGATCGGGTGCGAAATGATGAAGTGCGAAGGAGAACTGGAGTTGTTCGGGAGATGGCTGGTAGAGTTGAGCAGAGGGTGTTGTGATGGTTTGGGTATATGGAGAAAATGGATAATGAGCGATTGGTGAAAAAGATAACTAGATCTGATGTGAGAGGTGTAAGGCTGAGAGGAAGACCACGAATAGGATGGATGGACAGTGTAAAGAGAGCGCTGGATGCGAGAGGGATGTCTGTTGAGCAAGGAAGAGTGGCTGTGCATGACAGAAATAAATGGAGAGAAACTGTGAATGAATAAGTGATGACGCAGCCCTGAGGGGATATTCTCCCGCATTTGGTCTGATCAGCTAGTCAGGTCAGGTGCGGGTAAGGGGATGGGTCTGTTATGATGTGGCAGGGGTAAACCAGTTCTGCTGTCGGGCCCTGCTGCGGATGTCACTGATTGCATTGTGCAGTTGACCCTTGTGCGGTGTGGTGTGGTGAGGATCTGTCCGTTTTCCCCTTTGGGGCTAAGATGCGAATGAATGTGTTTGAATGGATGAGTAAATGGGGAGTGTGTCGTCCTGTCTCGGCTACCTCCCTTTCCTTGGGGGAAGCAGCCTAGGTATATAGATAGATAGACAGATTAGCTTTAGGCGAAATCAGGTACTTAGGGAGACAAAAAGACCTCCTGAAATAGCCTTGCATGACATGAGTTTCAAGTTAAAAGTGAAGGCAGAAGGAGAGGGCGGTAGTGTCTTAGCCATGCATACAGAGAAAAACCCGGCTGGAATATTCTTCACTGTGTTTAAAAAGGCTGGTCACACAGATAAAAAGTGTTGGCATTCTAGAAAGGCGGCATACCAGGCAGATAAGGCCATCTCGATCGCCACGTCTGGACCTAATACTGAAAAGCAGGTGGGCAACAAATAACCCAGTACTAGTCCTCCACAGCAAAACCTGGCCAAGGCTGTAAAGCCAAAAGTGCAAAGATGGTGTATCATCCATGGGCAGTGTCCTCATTCTTCGGACTATTGCCCAATTATTCTTGCCAATTGAGAAAAACTGGGCAACCAAGCTAGTTCAGGGAAAGCTCAGGGCCGCATGCAGAAGTAACCCGAAGGATATTACAGTCCACCGATGCGTGTGTGGCAGCTATTAAAAAGGTGGATTTGCTGTCGATCCCTTGGATCATAGGAAAAAGCCATGTGTGTTTGATAGTGGACACTGGGGCATGTGCGAACATTATTTCTAGTAAAGCGCTGGAGAGGCTCGAACATTTGATGCTTCATACAAATTGGACATTATCAGCACCCGATATCATTTTGACAGGTGTGACAAGGAGTAAAATGAAGATTGTAAGCCAGGTTCCGTTGACCTTGAGGGCGGATAAACGATCTCCTGTATTACGTGCTACGTTTTATGTGGTTGAGGACTTCCCTCTACCAGCTGATGGGTTAATGGGTCTTGAATCCATGGAGGAGTATAACGTGATTATACACCCTCAGAGACATTCCATTTCCTTTAATGGGAAGGAGTTTGTAGGCCTTCTTCCCTCAGCAGCCAAAGCTAGAGATAGTGGCGTCCAAAATGGAGCCATTCAGCCAGTTGTAACCCTGACAAGTGAAGCATCAGGGGAATCATCAGACGAACACGAAACGGAGGGTATGGACTGGAAGCAGGTCAGGGCTATGGTGAGTGGGAATCACCACTTACCCAGTCGAACTGTTTGGAAAATTCCTGTCCAAGAACCTGATGTGTCGGAGGGAACTGAAGTGGCATGCTTATTGGAGACCATAAAACATAAGGCATTGTCGCTGGAATCCACCCTGACCAGTGTCAGACCAGACCAAAACATGCCCCTCTTCATTGCAAATATGAATGGTGGCGCAGTTAAGCTCAGAGATGGTTGTTATGTAGGCAACTTGATATGCTATGGTGTCCCCGTAAGGGAAGTCAACGAGGTACCGGTGATCTCTCCTGTACTTACATCACAAACATTGACTCAGTTAGAACCTACACGTCTTGAGAGAGAAAAGTTGCTAGAACAGTACGTGAAGGTAACAGACAATGTTGACCATAAAATGTGGTTGCTAGCATTTCTTAACCCCTTAACTGCGAGGATGTCGGGAGTGTGCCTTGCGTGTCCTGCTGGGATAATTGCACTCCGACTGACTTTTTAAAAATATTTGCCCAAAACCAGTTATTAGCCCTAGAATATTATCATTAAGTTTGCATATGGCACATATATTCAGCTTTCTCCTGGGATGTTTGTTGAGCCTTCGTCGACTACCGTAGGACTTGTGGAGACTTCTGAAGTTGGGTAACGTAATCTCCACTTTACACTTCCCGATACCCAGTAATATGGTTACCACTGCCTGATATTATAACTACAAACATTATTCTATGAATTTCAAGTAGTTTGGAATCCATATTCCAATAAAAAAAAAAACACTGTGAAAGCAATGTAAATTACGAGCACATATGAGCTTTCCACCTGCGCCCATTCCCCGATGGTATTCTGAGGCGGAACTGTCATTTATTATTTATAAACACACTCACACTTTATATTCCTACTACTTGATTACACTTATTTATATATACAATATTTATCCATAAGTTTCTTTCAGTACTAGTAGTTTATTATCACTCCAGGCATTCACTTTCTCGTTCAGTAAAAGAGCGTAGAGAACGAAGCTTTCACTTTCACTTTCATTACTCCTAGTATTTATACATGCTAGAGCGAAGCTTTCACTTTCATTTTCATTACTCCAAGTATTTATACTCCTATTCTCATAATACTAATTATTTACATTTCTATTTACGTTCTGTATTTTATTTGCATTATTTACATTTCTATGGATCAGTTGGGTCAAGGATTATGTGGGTAAGATTGAAAGTTGGAATACAAAAGTGGGCGATTGTGTGCATGTAAGCGCCAACGCAAGATCGTGCAAGCAGAGTGAGAGAAGACTTCTGGACGAATGTGGAAGTGTGCATGGAAAAGTTTGGAAGGAATGAGAGAGTGTTTTTAATCGGTGATATGAATGGTAAAGTATGGAATATGAAGGTGGATGGAATACTTGGTGAGTGGGCTGTGCCTGCTGAGATAGATGAGAATGACAGTGCGTTAGTGGACATATGTGCCGGGAGGGGGTTAGTGATAGCCAATATTCTCTTCAGGCACAAAATGATCCACAGGTATACAGGCCGAATGATGAGATGGGTGGGTGGTGAACTGAATGAAGGAAGGCAATGATTGATTATGTGTGTGTGGATGAAAGGATGCGAAAATGTGTAATGGATGCAAAAACTTATAGAGGTTGGAGGAGTGGACTTTCTGACCACTACTTGAAGGTGGCCAGAATCAAGATCCAAATAAGATGGAGGAAGGAGTAGTTGCAAGGACAGTGGAAAGGTTACAAGAGGATGAAAAAAAGGCAGCATATAAGAGAGAAGTGGAGGAACGATTGGGTAAATATGAACTGGACCAGATGAGGGACATGGAAGGTGTGTGCAGGATATTCATAGAAGAAATATGTGCAGCATGTGATGTGACCTGACTAGCTGATCCATCCCCTATTATGATGTGGCAGGGGTAAACCAGTTCTGCTGTGGGGCCCTGCTGCGGATGTCACTGATTGCATTGTGCAATTGACCCTTGTGCGGTGTGGTGCAGTGAGGATCTGTCCGTTCTCCCCTTTGGGGCTAAGATGCGAATAAATGTGTTTGAATGGATGAGTTAATGGAGAGTGAGTCGTCCTGTCTCGGCTACCTCCCTTTCCTTGGGGGAAGCAGCCTAGGTATATAGATAGATAGATAGATGTGATGTGGTGTGTAGGGTGAAAAGAAGATGGAGGGGGGTGCAAGGAACAGTGTGGTGGAATGAAGAGGTGAGACAGGCTGTGGCAAAAAAGAAGAAAGCATACAATAAATGGATGAGAAATAGGGGCGTGGAAGAAGTTGAGAGGCGGAAGAGAGAGTTATATGTAGAAAGGAAGAGAGAGGTGAAAAGATTAATAAGAGAGGGTATGAAGAGTGGATGAGGAATTTGGAAGGAATTTCAGTGTAAAGTGGAGGGACTGTAAGAAAATGTTCTGGATGAAGGTGACGAGAGTAAGACAGGGTGGCAGTGAAGTTAGCAGAGGAGTGAAAGATAAAACAGGTAGATTACTAGTGGAGAAGGGAGAAAATGTGAGCAGATGGAGAGAACACTTTAAGGAATTGTTGAACATAGAGGATGGAAGTAATGCGAGTATAAGTGGCTGGGGAACGGCTGGGAGAAGGAGGGAGATGAGAAGACAGGAAGAAATCAGTAGGATGGAAGTTGTGGAAGCAATGAAGAGAGTCAAATTGGGGAAACCCCCAGGAAATGATGGAGTGTGTGGTGAAATGCTGAAGCATGGGGGAGAGATAGTTGTAGAGTGGATGTGGAAGATGTGCAGATTGGCCTGGGAGGAATGTAAAGTCCCGGATGACTGGAAGTCAGGTACAATTATTCCCTTGTACAAAGGGAAAGGGGAAAAAGAAGTGTGTGGTAATCATAGGGGCATTTGTCTTCTTAGTGTAATAGGAAAAGCGTATGGCAGGATACTTATTGACAGAGTTAGGGATATAACGGAGGAATTAGTTGGAGAAGAACAGGGAGGCTTTAGGATGGGAAGAGGTTGTGTAGGTCAGATATTCATTCTTAGATCTTTAGTGTAAAAGTTTCCAGAGTAGGGAAAGAGGTTGTATGCGGCTTTCATGGATTTGGAGAAAGTATATGACAGGGTGGATAGACAAGGATTGTGGAGAGTGTTAAGAATATATGGAGTAGATGGGAAGTTGTTGAATGCTGTGAAGAGTATGTATGATGGTGCTAAGGTTGCTGTGCGTGTGGATGGTGAACTGAGTGATTTTTTTCTCTCTCACGGTTGGGTTGAAACAGGGATGTGTCATGTCACCATGGTTATTCGATCTGTACATGGATGGGGTAATAAAAGAGGTACAAGGTATGGCAGTGGATGTTGGAGTGGCCCTGGTGAGAGAGGGTAGTGTTTGAAAACTCCCTGTACTGTTGTTTGTAGATGATACAGTGTTGTTGAGTGAAGACGAACGGGAGCTGCAAGGCTTGGTGGATGAGTTTGGGAGAGTATAAGAAACGAAATCTAAAGGTGAATGTAGGGAAGAGTAAAGTGATGATCTTTAGAGAGGTGAAGTCTGTGAATGTACAGTGAGGTTGGATGGTGAGGAAATGGAAAATGTGAGTACGTTTAAGTACTTGGGTAGCGTGATGATTAGGATGGAAGTTTGGAGGGTGAAGTGCTTGAAAGAGTACAAGGAAGAAAGGTTGCTGGTTCCATGAAAGCAGTGATAGGAAACAGGGAAGTGAGCATGGAAGTGAAAAATATACTTCATGGCAGTATTGTGATACCAACTCTAACGTATGGAAGTGAAATTGGAAGGACACTAGTCAAGAGTGAGTGCAGTGGAAATGAGTTATTTAAGAGGAGCCTGTGGAGTTACATGGAGAGACAGGCTGAAAAATGAGGATATAAAGGAGCGTTGTGGTGTGGATGTGGATGTGATAGGAAGCTTTAGGAGGAACACACTGGGGTGGTTTGGCCATGTGGAGAGGATGGAGGGTGAGAGACTGAAGAGGAGAGTGTATGTGAGTGAGGTGGAGGGGGGGAGAGGACGGGGGAGGCCGAGAATGAGATGGAGGGATGGAGTGGAGAGGTATATGAGAGGGGGGGGGGTGAGTTGGGAGCAGGGCAGTGTAATGGCAGAGGACAGGGTGACGTGGAGGCGATTTGTTTGTGGCCACCCCGTACGGGATTGAGGCGTCTGGCAATAGAGAAACAGAGAGATAGACATTTCTATTTTTTTACGCTATGTTATGCACTGTCACATGCAGAAACTTATAAAACTATTTTCCACTGTTCATTTATATTTACATTCATTGCTTTCACTTGCTATTTACACATTATTTACATTTCCACTTGCACTGTTTTAGAGTCACCAGAAAGATCGTAGTCACTGCCCATCATTATCATTGATAAATTAGACAGTTCACGTTCCACAGCAGAGTCACTTAGCCTTTTACTCCTTCCCACACGAGGTTTAGTAAGGGTAGAGGTCACAGGGCCCTTTGCAGGGGACTAAGAAGCGGCGTCATTGGACAGGCGCGAATCCGAGATGGTTTCACCTTGAAAGACGACGGTAAACTGAATGATGCGACCTAGGGGCAGGGAAGAGTTGACAGTGTCAATGTGGTGACAGCTGCTAATTTATATGCTATGAAATAATTGGCAGGAAATCTAGACAATACAGAATAAATTAGGTAGTTCCAGGTGAATGTAAATATCCTTTAAGCTTCTCCCTTCCTTTCTTTTATACATTTTTGTTACGAGAATAGGTCATACAGCATATTTCAAGGGGAAATAAACAAGGAAAATTAGCGAACGAGTGCACGTGGGGTGTTGCCTGGTGATAATTAGCCCATTCCAGGTGTATGGCAGTATCAATTACCTTTTCTCTTTCTTTTATATATTATTTTGTATAAGAATAGGGCATAGGGCACATTTCAGTGGATAAAATGATTGGAAAAATCCGTCCACGATTTGCGTAATGTAGCGCAGCTGGGTAGGCAGGAGAAGAGGGTAATGGAGGGGAGGTAAGGAGGGGAGTCAAGGACAGGGGAAAAATGGCTAAATTGTCAACAGTGGATGGGAGTACAGATGACATTAGCAGAACTGACTATAGCTGGACACTGGTAGTACTAATAGATGATATAGGCCACCACTTGAAAGCCTGGGCGAATTCAAAATAACACAGAATCACAAACGTGAGGTATGATCCCTTGCTCCTGAGCGTCACTAAAGTGACGCCCCACGGTTAAGGGGTTAAAGAATTCTCCGACGTAGTGGCAGTTCCAGGAGAACCGCTGGGTAGAATGGACAGGGTGAGGCATCATATTGGTTTGTGCCCTGGTACAAATCCGATATATGTGCCTGCATACCGTCTACCACACAGCTAACAGAAAGCAGTGGAAGAGGAAGTTGAGAAGATGCTTCATGATGAAGTCATTCAGCCTTCTTCTCGCCTTGGAATGCACCAATCTTTCTGTTGCCTATAAAAGGATGGTGGTGTGAGATCTCTTGTGGATTTTCAGCAAGTGAACAAGGTATCTGTGCTGGATCGTTATCCGATTCCGCATCTCAGAGACTTATTACAGTCCCTGGGTAAGGGAAATATCATGTTCACCTGCCTGGATCTAGCATCAGGGTATTGGCAGGTGAAGCAGACTGAAGAGTCGTGTCCCATCACTGCCTTTAGCACTCACCGTGGGCACTTTGAATTTCTCTGGATGCCTTTTGGACTGAGTAATGCTCCTTTGACATTTCAGAGGATGATAAATCAGTTGTTTGGTGACATGACTGGGCAGGACGTCTTAGCATACCTAGATGACTTAATGATTGTGAGCAAGGACATGGACATTCATTTTAGTAAGTTAAAACTAGTGATGGAAACCTTAAGATCCACAGGTCTGGAAATCAAGCTATCGAAGTGTGAATTCCTAAAATCAAGTGGTAGATTTCTAGGGCACTTAGTTAATGGCGATGGCATCAAGGCTCTTCCAGATAAGGTTACAACCATGGTAAATTTCTCTACACCCAAGTCCAAGGATGACGTTCGCTTGTTTCTTGGACCTACTGGCTTCTACAGGAGTTTTGTCCACAAATACGCTGCTATCACATCACCACTGACGACACTACTTAAGAAGGATGCTGCATGGATTTGGGGATTATCGGAAGAGAAAAACTTCAAAGACCTCAAGAAAGCCATGACAGAGGCACCCGTGTTAGCATCCTGATTATACTCAACCTTTTTTACCTGCGTACAGATGCCTCAGGTTCGGGACTGGGAACGGTGTTACAGCAAAAGGATGAGGAAGGCAAAATGCACACCATTGTGCATGCCAGTAGGGCACTAAGACCCCCAGAAAGGATTTATTCGGCAATGCACTTGGAGACATTAGCAGGCATGTAGGTGTTAGGACATTTCCGAGATATCATTTTTGGCTACCGGATAATTATTGTTTTAACTGACCATGCACTCGTACATGACTTGTTCAAGGGGAAGAATTTGCACGGTAAGGTCGCGCATTGGTACAGCAAGGTAATGGAGTTTGACCCCGATGTCATGTATTTACAGGGCCGTCAAAAATGTTGTTGCCGATGCGCTGAGTAGAAACATTGCTGCTGCCATGTCTGAGGATATCCCTCTTTCTGGGTATTCCCCGGACATGGTAAAAGTGGAACAATGTAAGGATACGATGTGGTCTCAAGTCATCTATGCCTTGGAGTCTGACGACGAGGCTTGTCTACCTGAACTTCTGGTACCGATGACTCACTTCCATCTTCAACAGGGTCTTTTGTATAAGAAACCACTGGGGAAGGACACTCTGTATTAGTTGGTTGTTTCTACTACACTACAGCAAGCCGTGTTACAGTTGGTTCGTGACATACCTCAAGTGGGTCATCCCAGATGCGAAAGATGCATACGTGAGGCAAGAAAGAAATACTATTGGCCGACCATGAGGTGTCAAGTGTGAGGAATTGCGAGGAATGACTGGACCTCTGACTCCCATCTTGGGATACACTCTCCACTGATCTTTTAATGTTGCCAAAAAGTCAGCAAGGCTCAAGCTATGTATTGGTAGCAGTGGACCATTTTTCGCGATTCACTGTTTTAGCACCTTTCCAGACGAAAACCGCAGAGGAGGTGCTGCACACTTTGGTAACCTCAGTGATCTGTCATTACTCTACACCGAAGGTATTGCCTAGCAATAATGGCAGTGAAATTCATGGCCAAGTGTTACAGGAAATCTGTCTTACGTATGGGGTAAAGCAAGCCTTTGTAATGCCTTGCAGTCCCAAGAGCAACAGCCTTGTGGAGAGGACAAACAGGAAGTTATTAGAAGTCTTGAGACCAGTAATCAACTCGTTGGAGGATAACTGGCAAGACTGGTTACCACACATAGCGGCGGCCATCAACTCCTCAGACATTTTGTCAACTGGGAAGTCTCCTCATTACATCCTTTATGGAGAGGAGAAAGTGTTACCCTGCGATTTGCTAGCTGGAGCTCCTAGTCCAGTATATAATCAAGAGGATTATAACAAAGTTCATCTTGCAAAGTTCCAATATATACATAGCGAAGTATAGAAAAGATTAAAAGCCTCAAGAGCGGAGATGATGGCAAAACAACACAAGGGTAGTCAAGAAAAGTCGCTGGAGGTAGGCCAGAAGGTTATGATCCATAACCCTGAGAGAACTTCCAAGCTCAGACCTAAGTTCCGTGGACCATATACCATTGTGGAACGAGTACATGGACATACTTATAGAATAAGGAATGATGCTAATGGAACTCAGGAGATACTACATGCTGACAGGATCAAACCAGTAGGTCAAGAGGTAGGCCTAACTAACCAATCGTCTGATGTGTTGTCCCCTCTGTCTTCATCGCAGTCTATGTCGTAGTCCGTACCTGTCCCTAACCAAGAGTATTGCAGCAAGCTATGATCCCACAGCAAGAGCGATTAAGGGATATCTTCTCCTGCAGAAAATGTGGCTTGAGCTTTTGCTTCTTGCGCGTTGCTTGGGGTGGACTTATGGAACGACGTCGGACATGAACATGACTGTGCTAATGCCAGGAGTCTTGAAGAGCTCACTTGGAGAAGTCGTGGTAGTAGAGGATGCAGTATGTGTCTACTATCCAATGGACAGCTATCTCCGAGCTCCAGATACTGTGAAGGAGGTCTTTGAGGGATTATTCCACCTCAAACAACAACCGTTAGGAATAGGAATTTTACTTGACCTGAACCCACGGCTGACGACCTCGGACAGTAGGGCTTTCATACCAACCTTGCATGTCATAGTCAAGCTTCAAACTGGTCATATAGATAGGCTCACAGACAGGCTCACTAAATTGCATGTCGCTTTACCTAATGCTGATTCTGATCTTTACCAGTGTGTCCATGCACGTAATAAGAAAGGACTTGTGGGCCTTCTAGGTATCCTGTCTCAAAAACTCTTTGGTACAGCGCGAGACAAGAACGTAGTGCAATTGGGTAAACAGATGCATGATTTGGCATTGGCGGCTAAGGCAAATAACAAGCTAATTGTGCACGGGTATAAACAATTAGGTAAGCTCACTAAAAAAGCTAATGAGATAATTGAGACTACCAACCACCTTGAGGAGCTGTGAACAACATCCAAACTAACCTATCAACCCTATCTAGCTTAGTGTTAATCGCTGAGTACTTACATGCTCTTGATGAGTCAGTCACCGTTTTGGAGTTGCATGCAGCCAATATGGTGGACAGTTTATTTGAAGCAAATCTGAACACGGTTAATGCCTTATTGCTTCCTACTCATATTCTAACCAATGCTCTTGACGTAGCTATGTGGAAGCATGGACTTACGCCACTTATTGGTATGAGACAACTGGAATATTATTACCCATTGTTAGAGGCCCAGTTGACCCATGATGGCATCCTGATGTTGGTACCTATGAGGAATGCTATAACACACCATGTATGGCAGTTCATTCCTTTCCCTTTTGCTACTACTAAAATACACTTGTCATTCTGAATGAGGGACCAGAAGTGCTAGTTGTGTCAGATGACAAAGGGTATATGGCAGAAACGACTGTGGAAGAATTTGAGAAGTGTAAGACTTCCTTTCTTGATCTCCATATATGTCCTGCTTTCCATTCTGTGTTTATACCGTCAGATGTAGATGCGTGTAAGATGGCATTGTTGGACTCAAACACTTCCTCTACGTTGCAACATTGCAGTTTCCAACCCATTCAATTGAAGTCAGTGTAACATTGAATGTGCCTCAGAACACCAGTTCTTTAAGTTAAGGGGTTACTACATTGCACCCGATTTTTGTGAGTTGCATAGTAAAGAGATAGCAATTCTACCTAACAAGCTACACCTAGCCTTGTCGGTGAATTTCTCGTCCCAGTTACGACACTTTTTACCTTCATTCAGTGTTTCTCAGTTGGATGTGAATAGGCTGTCTCATGTGTCAAAAAGAGTAGAGTTCCTCTCTTATTTGAACAAGACTGATTTAGAACCATATGTACTGTCCTATCTCCCTTCATACCTTTCTCCTTCCTATTTTGGTCCTGGCGTTGGTTTCTACTTCTTGTGGTCTTCTCATGTCTTTGTGTTTGTGGCTGCTATCTGAAAGGCCGTAGAGTGAGAAACCCACTAAAACCAGGGGTCCGTACTTGTGGATTGCAAGTGGACTTGCCTGAATAGTTTTTTTTTTTTTTTAATAACAGATGAGGAAGAAAAAACAACTTAATCAAAAAAAATACATACACCAGATTACTGGTGTCCTCCGTTCATATATATGTAACAGTTAGACTTGAACAGCTGCAGGTTGAAGTTTGGAGGGAAACAACTGTGGGGAAGCGAGTTCCAAAGGCATGCAGTACGGGGAATGAAAGAATTCTGATAGGCAGAAGTTCTGCAATATGGCTGAGTGACATTTCAGTCATGAACGCTACCAGATGCCCATGTAGCACGAGGGAAGGCATGGAGAGGTGGTACCATGGACGCAACTTCGTCTGAGCATTTGCCATAAAAATATCTGTAAAATAATGCAAGGGAGGCAACATTCCTTCTTCCTTGTAGGGGAGGTAGTTTATTTGTAATGGCAGGGTTGTTAATAATTCTAACAGCCTTGTTCTGAATTTTGTCTAGTTGTTTTAATGCAGCCTCTCCACATCCATTCCACATGGGTGAGCAATATTCAAGCTGAGAGCTCACATGACTCTTATAAATTATAGCTAGTTGCTCGTCAGTGAAGAAGTTATGGACTCTGTACATTAATCCAAGTTTCTTTGAAGCAGTTTTAGCAAGTGATCTAACATGAGAGGTCAGCTGAGGGCATTGTTAAGTGAGACACTGAGAATTTCAATACTTTTGGAGATGGGAATATTAGTAGTACTGAAGGTAATATACGAATCTGGCAAATATCTGTCTATTAGTAAATTGTATATATTTAGTTTTACTAGCATTAAATGAGACAAGGTTGTTTTGTTCCCATTCACTGATCGGAGATAGGTCTTGATTTACAAAGATGGCTGTACTGAGTTAAGAGATAGATATATTAGCCTTTGTAAATGAGTGTCTGAGTGTGAATGAACCATGTAGTGTTGAGTCATCTGTATATAAGTGGATGGGATTGTGGGTGACAGATAATAGATCATTAATATGAACCATGAACAGGGTTGGCGCCAGAACTGATCCCTGCGGCGCACTGGCGTTAATTGAGTGGAAATTGGAATATACATCATCTACTTTTACTCTAATTTTCCTGTCACTGAGATATGAGGAAATCAAAGGAACTAAAGACGTACATCATAGCAAAGGAGTTTGGACAGCAGGGAACGGTGCTTAGGCTACACAGTAGTTAGGACAACATCGACGGGGTCGTTGAAAAGGTGTGGCCGAGCAATGTCCTGGTGCCAACATCATTTCCACATTGGAATTATGTCTCTCGTGACTATATCCATTATGTTTATTCATATTTAGAGAAAATATGTTGTAGTGTTGAGATAAACATCCAAATGCCACTTCAGTGTAAACGTGATATGGGAATAAGATGAGCACCAGACTTGCGAAACTCAGCATTTTCAGACATAAACATGAGGGTAAGGGAAGGCGATAGAAGAATATGAATTGTACATACGTTTCAGTCTTGGAAAAACACATATAACCTGTTGGTATATTTTAATGTACTTAATACTGCCTTGTTGAGGTGTCTGATGTGCATGGTAGAGTTGTACTGTTATTCACCCCTACTCATGTACAAATCCCAGAATGTCTAAGTGGTATGGCATCTCTAAAACGGCTGACCTCAGGGTCACTCCCAGTGCAGAGCAGAGCAGGACAGATGTGCAGATTACAGTACACTCAGCCTTCAAAAGAGGGATATACTCTCTTGTTGCATTTGTATCTTTCTATGGCGAATACAGTGAGATAAAAACACATCTGCTTCCGTTCCTGTTCTCCTACATGCTACCAAGTCTACTAATTACAGGATCTACACCAATAACGTGCCAGTTGTGGAACTCAGTGGAGTCATGCCAAGTGACTACATAAAGTTAGTGGTCAGCTGCGATTTTCTTACACAAGCCGGATCATATAAAATTGGTGGTCAGCCGTGGGGTTCCATAAACCAGTACACTTGTACAGCACCCTGGCCATATTCCTGACTGCCTTGGAGAGAGCCCCAACATACTTGACCTCTTCCTTACAACTAATCCTTCAGCTTACACTGTTAATCTTTTCTCTCCGTTGGGTTTCTCCGATCACAACCCTATTACCTTAATCTGTCCTATTGCTCCTGTATGGCTTGCGGACCCTCCAAAGAAAAGGCAATTGTGGCACTTTGGAGCTGCAGATTCGGAGGCCCTCAGGCAGTACTTCTTTGATTTTCCCTGGAATGATTATTGCTTTCATGGCTGGGAGTCATCTGAGTGTGCCTTGCACATTACAGAGGTTATTCTCTCGGGCATGGAAGCATACATTCCTTTCTCATATCTTTTGTCTAATGCAAGAAAGCCTTGGTTTAATCGTACTTGTTCTAATGCTGTCTGCAACAAGGAGAGGGCCTATAAAAGGTACTGGAGCCAACCAATCCTTGAATCACATTTTATTTATGTTTCTGCCCACAGTCGTGCTAAGTCTGTTCTTCGCTTTGCTAAAAAGAATTTCATCCGTACTAAATGCTCTCAACTCTCCAACTCGAATTCTTCCTGCTCGTTCTGGCATCTTGCCAAAAACCTTTCTAACAACTTCACCTCATCATCCTCCCCTCTTCTTTTCTACTTTGATGGCCCTGTAGCTCTTTCCTCTACTGATAAAGTGGATCTCTTCACTCAGACTTTTTCCTCCAGTCCCACCTTAGATGATTCTGGTGCTGTTCCTCCATCACTTCCCCCCTCTGACTTCCTCATGAGTGTTGTCCTCAAGAACTGTGCTTCAGTGCCTACACCCTGCCTAAGTAAACTCTTTTGCCTTTGTCTTTCAACTTGTACCTTTCCTTCTTGCTGGAAGTTTGCTGTCATTCAGCCAGTCCCAAAGAAGGGTGACCATTCACAACCCTCAAACTATCGTCCAATTGCTTTAACATCGTGTGTCTCAAAAGTTTTTGAGCCTATTCTTAACAGAAAAATATTAAAGCATCTTTCCTATCACAACCTTCTTTCTGATCGTCAGGATGGGTTCCATCAGGGACTGTCCATTGGCGATCTTCTCACCTACCTCTCAGACTCTTGGTCATCCTCCTTTTGGGACTTTGGCGAAAGTTTGCCATTGCATTTGACATCTCAAAGGCTTTCAGTCGAGTCTGGCATAAATCTTTTTTTTCAAAACTGCCCTCTTACAGTTTCTATCCTTCTATCTGTGCCTTCATATATTTCCTTTCTGGTCGTTCTATAGCCGCTGTTGTAGATGGCCATCGTTCTTCTCTTAGATCTATCAACAATGGTGTTCCTTAGGGCTCTGTCCTATCACCAACTGTCTTCCTTTTATTCATGAATGTTTTTCTAAACTGAATAGTAAGCCAAAAAAGTCGTGTCTTCGTTCCGAACCCCGTAATTATTCGAACAGATAAGTCGAAGCAGCAGGGATACCTTCACAAGTCTGGCAACTGTGTCAGACCAGACGGTGGTGGGGGTGGGTAGTTTGTGGTGCCATGTATTACTGTCGGGTGGAAATTGTTGGGAATAACATGCTGGGTAATAGGGTTATAGTCAACTTTTATCACTATTATGTCACTAAATGTCTACATATGCATCATCATGAGTTTACATGTAATCAAAATATACTGCAGTTTCATATAAATGGGTTGTCATCCAATTCATCTTTGATATTTGGAATACTTCAGAGGACGGAATAACGGTGGAATACGTTTCATAACAAGTGTTTGGAATTTAATGAAACGCCACGATTATTATATAAAACAGCGTTTATTAATGATAACTAGAATCTCCCCTCTATTTCTCATCGTCCAGCATAGACAACTGAATGACATTGAAAATATAACTATATGCTGGTGGGTGTATATCTTGGTTTCGTCACTTTGCGTAACACCTGTGGCTAGGTTTCCCCACAGATACAAATGCGACTAGATGCCGCATCGGCCATTCTTCAGTACAGCAGCGGTGCGTCTGTGCGGCCGCCATCTTAGAGCGGTCAAGCATATAACAGTGGGGCTTGTTTTAGAGTGAATTCAGACTATGAGAATGAATGTTGTTGTGGAGGAGGTGGTGATGGTGGTTATTGTTGTGGTGATAGTGATGGTGGTTTTTGATGTGGTGGTGGTGATGGTGGTTTTTGCTGTGGTGGTGGTGATGATGGTTACGGTATTGGTAATGGTGGTTGTTGCTGTTATGGTGGTGGTGGTGATAGTGTTTTTTGTTGTTGTGGTGGTGGTGGTGATGATGGTGATTTTTGTTGTTGCGGTGGTGATGGTGGTTTTTGTTGTTGTGGTGGAGGTGGTGGTGATGGTGATTTTTTTTGTTGTGGTGGTGATAGTGATGGTGGTTTACGTTGTTGTTGTGGTGGTAGTGGTAATTGTTGTGATGGTGGTGACTTGTGTTGGTGGTGATTGTTGTGGTGATGGTTGTTGTTGTTGTTGTTGTTGTTGTGGTGGTGGTGGTGGTTGTTGTTGTTATGGTGGTTGTTATTGTTATGGTGGTGGTTAGGATACAAAAACCCACACTGGCAGTGTTTCCGTCTGCCAGTGTGGGTTTTTGTATCCTATTTCATGGTCACGATAGTGTGACTCTTCAGCCGCCTATGGTGGTGGTTGTTGTTGTTGTGGTTATTGTTGTCGTTGTTGTTGTTGTTGTGGTTGTTGTTGTTGTGGTGGTGGTGGTTGTTGTGGCGGTGGTTGTTGTGGCGGTGGTTGTTGTGGCGGTGGTTGTTGTGGCGGTGGTTGTTGTGGTGGTGGTTGTTTTGGTTGTTGTTGTTGTGGTGATGGTTGTTGTAATGATGGTGGTTGTTGTGATGGTGGTGGTTGCTTTTGTGGTGGTTGTTATGGTGGATATTGTGATGGTAGTGGATGATGTGGTGTTTGTTGTGGTGATGGTGGTGGTTGTTGCTATGGTGGTGGTTGTTGTTGTTGTCGTGGTGATTGTTGTTGTGATGGTTGTGATTGTTGTTGCTGTTGTTGTGGTTGTGGTGGTGGATGTGGTGGTGGTGTTGTGGTGGTGAATGTGGTGGTGATGGTGGTGGTGGTTGTGGTGGTGGTTGTGGTGGTGGTGGTTGTGGTGGTTGTTTTAGTGGTTGTTGTTGTGGTGGTTGTTGTTGTGGTGATAGTTGTCGTTGTTGTTGTTGTGGTGGTTGTTGTTGTAGTGATAGTTGTCGTTGTTGTTGTTGTGATGGTGGTGGTGTTGTGGTCGTGATGATTTTTGTTTTGGTGGTGGTGGTGGTGGTTGTTGTTGTGGCGGTGGTGACAGTTGTGGTGGAGGTTGTTATGGTGGTTGTGGTGGTTGATGCTGTTTCTGTGGTGGAGGTTGTTATGGTGGTGGTGGTGGCTGTTGTTGCTGTTGTGGTGATGGTTGTTGTTGTTGCTGTTGTTATTGTTGTTGTTGTTATGGTTGCTGTTGTTATTGTTATGGTGGTGGTTGTTATGGTAGTGGTGGTGGTGGTGGTAGTGGTAGTGGTTGTTATTGTGGTGGTTTTTGCTGTTGTGGTGGTGGTGTTGGTGTGTTGTCGTGGTGGTGATGGTGGTTGTTGTTGTGGTGGTGGTGGCATTGGTGGTGATGGTTGTTGTTGTTGTGGTGGTGGTGGTTGTTATGGTGGTGGTGGTGATGATTTTTGTTGTTATGGTGATGGTGGTGGTTGTCGTTGCTATGGTGGTGGTTGTTGTTGTTACTGTTGTGGTGGTGGTGGTGGTTGTTGTTGTGGTAGTAATGGTTGTGGTTCCTGGTTCATCTGAAACGTGAACTCAATGGACTGCAGGTTTAAATATCCCTTCTGCAACCCACCATCCTCCTTTCGGGGGATTGGGAAGCAGCTAAGGGACGTTTGCATAACCAGACAGTTGAGCCGCTCATGCTATCGGTGTCAGTCTTGATATATTCCGAAGCTTTCTACACCCAAAAGCAGCAGTGTTCCAGCATTTCTAGGTAAATGGTGGTCAACTTTGTCCTTTGTCAGGAACACGACATCGTCTGCCTCGACCGTTCCAAGATGGTGGCCAGGCAGACGCATCTCAAGTAATGTCATGCGGCATCTAGACTTATTTATATCTATGGGTTTCCTTCACCCCTTTACCAAAACACTAACCACTTGTGGAATGCGTTTCTCATTATTACTGTGAAGGCACTGGATAGGTCTCCCACACCACACATGGTATAATTATATACAATATATCCTTTCATGTTCAGAAGGTAAACTACTGTAAAAACACAGCTTTCTGTCGTTTATTCCGATGTCATGTGGCTTGTTGATACCCAGCGGAGGGGGTGTGGCAGGAAAGTGGGGAGGGGGCGGGGTTGCACCTCGTCGTTCCATTTAACGTTTGATTGGCTACACGATCTAGGCATTATTTCTGGTTGACGATACAAT
Source organism: Coenobita brevimanus (assembly GCF_032717465.1). Taxonomy (NCBI): domain Eukaryota; kingdom Metazoa; phylum Arthropoda; class Malacostraca; order Decapoda; family Coenobitidae; genus Coenobita; species Coenobita brevimanus. Next base: position 35,107,402 of record NC_136983.1, on the reverse strand, counting down.
TTATTATTTACAGGTAGTAAATCACATTTAGCACCTTTACTGTGCCGTGTAATGCTAGACTACACTGCCAACAACAACTACAGCACACACATCCTTCATTACCCCACCTCCACCCCTAAGTCATTCACCCCCACCACCGTCTGGTCTGACGCAGTTGCCAGACTTGTGAAGCTATCCCTTCTGCTTCGACTTATCTGTTTGAATATTTGCGGGGTTCGGAAAGAAGGCACGACTTTTTGGGCTGAATGTACATTTAACCCTATCCACTCGTATGCTGATGATTCCACCCTTCACCTTTCCATTCGGTTCCCGCAACGTCCATCCCAGCAGTTACTCCAACAAACATGGGATGAGGCTATGGCACACTTAATGGCTGACCTGGCTCTTATCTCTTATTGGGTTAAAAATGATCTTGCTGTTTTTAATGCATCAAAGACTCCGTTTTCACACCTATCAACCTGACAAAATCTTCCACAGGAGTACCCACTAATGTTTAATAATATTTAGCCCAATCCAGCACCATCCTTGAACATGCTTGGGGTTTCATTCACTCGAGATTGATCCTGGAAAGATCATATTACATCTCTGGTAATATCTGCTTCCAACAGATTAGGTGTGCTAAGTCGACTCTGGACCTTCTTTACCCCTGCACAGCTGTTGACTTTATGCACAGGATTTATTCGCCCCTGTGTGGAGTACAACTATCATGTGTGGGGAGGCTCCCCACATACAGCTCTTCCTAACAGGGTGGAGTCAAAGGCATTTCGTCTTATTAACTCTGCTCTTCTTACTGGCTCCTTTCAACCTCTGTCTCTTCGCTGCACTGTTGCCTCTTTATCTCTTTTCTATTGCTACTTCCATGGTCATTGCTCCTCTGAACTGTCTGCTTGCATCCCTCCACCTCTACGATAGGTGCGTAGCCCCCGTCTAGCATTAAACTCTCATCCCTTTTCTGTCCAGCTCTCTAATGCAAGAGTTAACCGTTACTCCCAGTCCTTCATTTATGCAATAGGTCAACTCTGGAACTGTCTCTCTCTGTCTGTATTTCCTACTTCCTATGGTCTCCAGTCTTTGAAACGCTGTGTCCAGGCATCTCGAAATGAACTCATCTTGAATTTATCTCTCTTTGGTATTATTTTTTATTTTTCTTGGAGGGAACCTTTTTACGGGCTCTTAGCCTTTGGTTCCTTTTTCCTCGCATTAAAAAAAAAAAAAAATTAGCCATAGAAATTTTTCCCTTTGCGCACGAGCAGAACCAACCTGAGCAAGGTTTTGATTCTGTGTGTGGAGTAAAAACTCATTGAAAACTTATGGTGCACGAGTGTTTAATAATACGTTATAAAGGATATCTATATAGTGCTGATTACAGTACAAATCCTTTCAATATTTAGCCCAAAACACTCGAACCTGATATTGTAGACATTATATAAGCATTAGTATATATCTCATAAACACAATGCACAGGATGCATTTCAAACATCCTCGTAGTCCAGACGACCAAGAATTCATGACGTATTCAAACACGTGGAGTAACCAGCCCTAGTCGGTTAGTCAACGTGAATGGAAATCTAACAGACACGACATCACACCACACATCCTCTCCAAGGTGTATATAATGTTGGAGAGATTCCCTTCAGATGAGAAAGGGGAGAGAGGGGCTAGAAAGAAGGCCCGACACTAGGGTCATGAGGACACTTGGCCATCATGCTCCGTTATGCTGTAGCTCACTATTGATATAACTGTACAGTAAACTCTGTAACCCAAGAGTGCTGTAACTCACCTCATTGACACTACATCTCACGACTTTATTCTGGCTGTGCTTGACGACCCACAATCGACTATCCTATTTCCCTACAAGTAGCTACGATTACGCTATCGAGATTTGTGGCAAGCGGTAACAATGAACCGAACTACAGTACAATCAACACACCTTAATATAGTTTTACGTTATCGAGATTGGCAGCAGCAGTAAACTATGACAAACTACGCTTTATGAGTTTATACAACACTTATCGATATTCGTTTATATATTCATCGATATACGCAGTAGACTACTCTCCTGAATCGCTACAATGGTAAACTACGATATCTACCTCACTATGTTCACCAAGAGTGGTGGCGAGCTGTAAACGAAGCTTATTAACATCTCAATCAAAGCAATCTACGACCCCTCTACAAGCAACAATTATCAATCAAACACACAAACAAGACTTGCTCCTAATCAGCTCAACCGCAACTTCACGATCTACGAGAAACAGTAGCAGTGATAAACTATATCTATCAACAACTCTACAAGCCTACAAGTTAATCACAACAAGTAAGGAAAATCAAACACTACCTGTATAATTTAGGAAGAACAAGTGAACAAGCAAAAGTCAGAAAGAAGGAAGTGCATCTTTACTGTGCTAACAGTGTTGACCCAGCATGGTGATGATTCAGCACATCTGACCTCCATTCTGCCCTCCTCCTTGAACCTCCACCACCTTCCACCACCACTTCCACCTTCTCCAACACTACCACTACCACCATTTTCTCCACCACAACTACCGGACTGAGGCAACTACTCAGCAGTGTGTCATCATTAGCTGAGTGGGGACAACGACACCGAGTGCTGACACAGTCATACCAGGACCCTGACCTACCTCAGTCAAACCCTACCAACATTCTTCAGCCAACATCACTATCATCAGCAGCAGCACCCTAACCAGTATTCCCACCACAGGTACTATCAGTGAGTCAAACATTGACTCTATTAGTTTAATACATACTTCTTTTACATACAACCTTACGTATATACACAGTGATAGAGAATATATATCTTTTCATGAACATATACTGTACAGTAATACATACGTATGTAAATCTGGTAAAACCAGAGAATCAAAATATAAGAACACATGAATCCTTCATATTACAGTGACAAGGAAAATCAAGTGAAAATGCCTAACACAAATGGAGCTAGCAACAGTATGCTATACTCAACCACACACATTAGTACTTGCAACCTATACCTGAAGATTAAATTAAAAATAAGCAAACATATCAAGTTGACTTCACATTCTTTGGAGGACTGTAGCATCAAGTGATGTGCGGTAAAAACGAAACTAAGTGGATACTATATATTATTTATCTACTTTTATATAAAATAACAAATTATGGGGTTACATATATTATTCAGATAAACTGTGAAACATAACTAAGGTAATACACCTGTGGTGTCTCACATAACTAAGTAATACACCCATGGTGTCTCACACAAACTGTGCAACGTAAATAAGCCAATACACCTATGATGTCTCAAATAAACTGTGCAACATAATTGAGCCAATACGCCCATGGTGTCTCAAATAATAAAGCACATCAAATATGGCTGATACATGATATGATTGTATTGCTATTATTCTATTAGTTGTATACATATGTATCAGTTATATAGCTACAATGACCACACTTGTGATTCCTGCAATTCTGTTACAACTGCTTCATTTATGTAACTACAAACGCTTGCATTACTGCAATTATGTTATAATTGCTACATTTATGTAACTGCAAACAACAGCATTACTACAATTATGTTACAGTTTCTACATTTATGTAACTACGATTTTATGGCCAACACAATTTTGTAACAGTTGCATTAACAAGATATAACTACAATTTTATGGAAATCACAATTATGTAACAGTTGCATTAACAAGATGTAACTACAGTTTTACGGCAAACACAACTATGTAACAGGTGCAGTAACACAGTATTATGTTACAATCATATTTTTGTAACAGTTGCATTAAAATGATGTAACTACAACAGCATTAACACGATGTAACTGCAATTATACAATATTCATACAATTATGTTACTCTTCAATATTATGTATTTCACTTAATTAGCTAATAAGTTGATTGTAATGTGTATATAGTATGCATTAATTTGTTATGACACTATTTACTGTCGTTGGTACGACAGTGGGCGTGACCGAGCAATATGTAGACATTATACAGGCATTAGTATATATCTCATAAACACAATGTACAGGATGTAGTGTCTGCTGGAGACATACACAGCTTCTCACTAGGAATGTCAATTCACATAATGTCTTTCCACGATCTTGTTGTTCCAGACCATCAAGAACCCTTAACATATGATGTATTTCAAACATCCTCGTAGTCAAACCGACCAAGATTTCATGACGTATTCAAACTCGTGGAGTAACCAGCCCTAGTCGGTTAGTCCACGTGAATGGAAATCTACCAGACACTAGATCACACCACACATCCTTTCCAAGCTGTATTATAATGTCGGAGGGATTACCTTCAGGTGAGAGAAGGCCCGACACTAGGGTCATTAGGAGACTTGGCCGTCACGCTTCGTTACGCCACAACTCACTATTGATATAACTGTACAATAAACTCTGTAACCCAAGAGTGCTGCAACTCACCTCGTTGACATTACATCTCACGACTCTATTCTGGCTGTGCTTGATGATCCACAAACGACTTTCCTATCTTCCTACAAGTACCTACGACCATGCTATCGAGAATATAAAATGTGCATAACACCACCTAGTTCATGCTTTTCATCCCCTACCCCCTGGTGGGAAGCAAGTCTGGAGGTTTTAGGTATATCTTATGAAACTTGCGTTAAGGGATAAGGATTATCTTTTACTTAAACGTGGCAGTTCTACTGCATATTTTGAACGGACACGCCACTCATGCATGTGTGTTCGTGAGTGCATTGGCAGGAATGTGGTTCATTGCTAGAAAGGATCAGAGACAGAGGCAGAAAGTGAAATTCGTTAGAGAAATTATGTTCTTGACTTTGTTGGTAGGAATCTGGTTCATTGCTTCAAAGGATCAGAGGCAGAGAGACAGAGAGAAATTATAATTATAAACTTGTGAAAGTTCAGGGCATTCAGCGCATTAATACTGTGGGAGTGGGAACGTGTGATTGCTGAAGAGTTGTTGTTGGTTTATGACTGTGAAAGTTTAATACATATATCAATTACAGCTGCGATTGATTCGAAATACGACTTGAAGCCATATTTTGTGCTTAAGAACTCCCCGCACCCCCCACCCCCCACAGATGCCATTCCCCGCCCCCATCCCTGACATAGAATGCAGTGTTATGAAACCTGAATGATGCGAGTTACAAGGCCTCTCGTAAAAAGCAGGTACTTTCTTTTATGAGCGACTATTGGCCTACTCCTCGACTTCAAGAATTTCTTAACTTATTCTGATGATGCTCTTTGGTGAGTTTGGAGTAAACATTTTTTTTAACCTGGTTCATCTTTAGCCCTACTTAGACTCTTTCTCTGTTTAGGTCATTTAACATTTTTTGCAATGTCTCTAATGTTTCTAAGATTAGGACAATACAATCTGCAAATCTTAACCCATCACATTCTGAGCTATTTCACACCTCTGACACCTCCCAATCCTGAGCTATTTTGGAAAGAAAATTTTTTGGCTAAAACCTCCACTTTTGGTGAGAAACATCGAAAATTCATAGAGAAATCGCTCACCGGAGGTTTAAAATACTCGATACAGGTAGGAGTACCTCCTTACCTTACTGGGTTTTCTATCAGGCTGGCTCCAAAGAAAACGAGTTCTATGGGAGGGTAACTATTCCACACCACTCATAAACGGTATTTATTTATTTAATTGGTACGAATTTATACGTAGTACGAGAGTATATTGGTTTTCAAACAGTAATATAGGCATTATACTGTAAGCATAGTTTCACTCACTAACTCATCAACATACCTGACCTTTTTTGGCAACATTACCTGATCATCATTTCTGACTGTTTCTTCCTCTAATGTTATGTAAACTTTGTCCTCCACATTGTCATTGATTGGGGAATCACTCTAGCCCTGTATGTCTTTACTGGCCAGTTCACTGGTAACAGGTGAATTGCCGGGACAATGGCGTGTGGGGGGGGGAGGGAGGTTATGCGGTGTAAGGCATTGTCCCTGCCTGGCATCTTGCGGAGGAATAGAGGAAGGTGTCCCGTGTATACATACGAAAAATCACGTGTGAAAATAAAAAACTGCAAATTATGAACCTTGCAATTGCACGACGTACCAGTACGTCGACGGGACTAGCTGTGACAAAATGTTGCAACGTACACATACGTCGATGGGATGCCTTGGGTTAAATCATTTAGGTTTTCTCCATGTATACTCTTTTGTTCTCCCGGTGTAGCCTTTTAAAAATACTTTCTAGGCATGGTATGATTATGGTGAAATTGTATCTCCCTGACACACACCCTTTTCAGTCTTATTATTTTTCCTAAGTCTTTATTTAATTTAACTGTAGCAATTTCCTCTTTATACATGTGGCCCTGCACGCCATAAGGGGCAAAGTACAATGCCAGCTGAAACCTGTTCTTTTCCACCAGCTGCTCTCAAACACAACCCCGTGACTGCATAAAGTCACTTTTCTTATTTCTGTTTAGTGCAGTAAGGGTGAGTCTTAAGTGAAAAAAATGCTTTTGCACAGTCATAGTGTAGTGTTTGAGGGAGCAGCTGATGGAAAAAAAAAAAAAAAACAGGCTTCAGATGGTATGGCGCCTTGCCCCTTGTGGCGTGCAGGGCATCAAATGCTTTCAAGCAGTTTTACAATGTTCGCATTATACTCGTTGTACCTGCAGTGAATTAATAACTGCTATGTGATGCAATGAGTCAAAGGCATTTTCGTAATAAGCACCATCTAAGCACAGTGGTTAATTATATTCTGTAGCTTTTCCAGTCAAGTTGGGTTGGTGGAGGATTAGTGCCCCTCCCTGTAAAACAATTAACTCTAAGCCCTTGGCCACCCCGTCTGGGATACATAGCGTCTGGCAATGAATGAATGAAGCTTTTCCAGTTAGGTGATTCATTGTGCGTAGATGATCAGTAATCGAATACCCACTTCAGAATCCTGCCTGTTCAAGAGGTTGGTTTTCTTCCAATTATGTTGTTATTCTGTTTCTAAGTACTTTAGTGAAGAGTTTGTAATTAAATGGTAATAGGCTAATGGCTCGATTGTTGCTAAGTTCTTCTGAGTTACCATCTTTGTAAAGCACAGTAACTATTGCATTACACGATGTTTGGAATGTTCTTGTTCTTTATACATTGAATAAATAAATGGATAAGCCTGTTTTGTAATTCTACTCCTGCATCTGACAGTAATTATGCTACTATTCCATCTTCTGGTGCCTTCCATCTTTTCATACTTTAAGAGAAATAATTATTTTATGTGGAGTTAGCTCTGATATTTCACTTGTGTCAACTGAGGAGTTAGCTATTAGTAGGGGAGACCGGGTCTAGTTGTGAATTTTTTTTTTATTTTTCCTCATTGCATCATAAGTTAATGGTATAATATACTTATTTTTTTCTGGAAGCAGGAAAATATGTCATTTTGTTATAAATATTGTCAAAAAGTGAGATTTGCCAGTTAGATAGGGAGGAGCTTCTTGACGTTTCCTAATGTTTACGGTAGGGTGGTTCCGGTACGAGTCAGAGCTGTTAGTTTGCCTGCTGTTTGTGAACGTAGTCGTTTCGTAAATTATGCATTAATTTTTGTGTTCTTTTTCTTTAATAACGTTTGAGTTACGGTATGTGATTGTTAAATTATGCAATTCATTTTAAGTTTGTATGCTAAATAAATTATAGTGTTAGGTATTGTAAGAAAACTGGCATGTTTTGGCTGTCTCCAAGTTGGTAACTGTGCTCTCTCTGGAATACACCAGAACTGTGGAGAAGTAGATGATTCTAGTGCAATGCAAGCTTATATAAGGATGGGGAAGAGACTAGAACGGAAGTAACACTGGTGTCTGAAGTGGGATTTTTCAGGGCTGCAGTGAGGCTAACCTTAGACATGGAAGCAGGAGTGCAGACAAGGTCTCGAGCTGGGCAGAAGGAAATGTCCCTGGCGACAATTGTGATGCTATTACAGGCACAGAAGAAAGAACTCAAAGAACAATTACAAGCACAAAGTGCCCAACAACAGGCACAGAGTGAAGAACAGAAAGAGCTCAGAAACGAATTCAAAGAACAATTACAAGCACAAAGTGCCCAACTACAGGCACAGAATGAAGGACTGAAAGAATAACTGCAAGCACAGAGTGAACAACTAAAGGCACAATGTGAAGAACAAAAAGAACGTTATGAGCAACTTGAAGAGGCATTACAGGAGCAGCAGAGGGAATTACAAATGAGGATGCAAGGACAGCTGGATGCTTTCATGGTGGAAATTAAGGAAAAACAGGAACAATTGAAGAAGGTATATACTGAACTACGGCAGCAGAAGTATGAGGTAAGTAATAATGTGACTGAGTGCAAACAGCATGTAGATGACCAGTTGAAGTCAATTAGTGAGGAAATAGTGACGGCATGCAAACAGCATCTGGCCAATCAGCTGAAGATTAGTTAGGGACTAGTGATGGAATGCAGACAGCATGTAGATAACCAGCTGAATCATACAGTTGACCTTGTGAAGATAATTAGTGAGAAGATTGAGGCTGTAGAGAAATATTGCACTGCTGAGCCTCAGGTTAGTGTACAGGGGGCATATGAAAGGAATGGACAGTGTATGGTGAATCCTGACGGATCCTAGGCATCTAAAGGTTACAGGGATGAATAATCAGAATGTAGGAGATTTATGTCCTGGCATTAATTCTGATGCTCCAGTTTTTAGGTCCCAATCAGTGAAGTGTATGGCTATAATGGGGATCCAATTAAAAAGGAACCTCAGGAATTTGATGGTAGAGTATCTGGGGAAGCTTATCGTGCACAATCTGAGTTACTTGCAGATCAGAATGGTTGGGATGATAGACAGAGGGCAGTGCAGCTTGCTACTAGCCTTAAGGATGCCACAGTGGAACAGTTATCAGTCCCTAGTAGAAGTGCTGGAGTACATATATGGAACCATGTACCAGACTGAGGTTTACAGAGCAAGATTCCAGAGCCGTGTACGGGTTCGAGGAGAATCCCTACAACAGTTTGCTCATGACCTGGAGAGTATGGAATATTAAGTATACCCCAGAGCTTCACCTAACCTGTTGGCTATTCTTCTGAGGGACCAGTTCATCGATGCTCTTGACAGTGCAGAGATGAAAGTGCAAGTGAAGCAGGCACGACCAAGAAGCATGCAAGAAGCACTAGCCAGAGCTCTAGAGTTTGAGTCCTATATCAGGTCCACTACGTCCACTTTTCAAACAGGTCGAAGTGCAGAGTTCAAGGCAAGAAAGGGGTAGGTATGTGAAATGAAAAAATTTGAGAGAAGTTGCTGGTACTGTGAAAAGCAAGGACACAGAAAAGAGGACTGCTGCAAATGGAAGAGGGAACAGAAGAAGACTGGTGGAGGCTTCTGGTTCTGCGGGAAGCCAGGGCACAAGAAGGAGGATTGTCACAAATGGAAGAAGGAGCAACAACAGAGCAGTGCAAGGAAATCTTCAGCTGTAACAAAGGCATTTTGGACATGTGGTGAGGTGGGACACTTCAGTTCTGAGTGTCCGAAGACGAAAAAGGATGATAAGAAGAAGGTTGCAGAAGACCAGAAAGAAGTGGAAAGCTAGTGGAGGGTAGTCTGAAGGGCAACCACCAGCCATATTTTCCCAAGTAGCTCCACCACCGAGAAAATGCAAGAGAACGGCAATCGACAGTGTGCGAATAGACAGAAGGATAGATGGAAAGAAGTGTTCCCTGATGATTGATTCGGCCTCAGAGCAGACTTTTGTGAGGCCTGATGTGTTACGTCATTGGTATCTGCCTGTGTCATCAGAACAACTGTGTGGCATAACTGAGCACCATGCAGAACTGAGCGGACCCCTGGATGTCCAGATTGAAGCAGCAGGGCAAGAGGCTACTCTACTGTACCAGTCTATGTGGCCGACATGGAGGATCCTTGCCTTCTGGGTCTGGACTATCTTATGTCCATGGGATGTGAGCTGGACTTATGCTTCATGAAGCTGAAGGTTCGAGGAAGGTCAGTCCCCCTCACGGCAGTGAAATGTACCACTTCTGGTGACGAGGTGAGGGCGCTCTGCACTACAGGGATACTTCCAAAACCGGAACTGTTGCTCCAGTGTAAGTTGACTGGCTCTTCTGACAGCCGTATAGGGGTAGTGGAGCCTGATGTATGGTGCAAGACGAAGGCCGGAGTGATGGTGGGGAGAACACTGGTAGAAACAGGTGCAGGTGAAATGCCGATTGTGGTGGACAAATTCTCCTGTGAGCCACAGATCAGCAAGGGAGAAATTGTGGGACCGTGCCAGGCGGTGGACCCTGAGTGGCATCAGACGAAGGCCTGTAAAAGGAGCATAGTCAAGGAAGACGGGTACGTGCCAGAGCATTTACAAGACCTTTTCTCAAGGAGCTGCCAATGCCTGGATAGTTCACTAGTACTGAAGTTGAGGCAGCTGCTGACGGAATTTGCTGATGTCTTTTCCACAGGAGACATAGACCTGGGGTGCATTGATCTGGTGGAGCATAGTATAGACACCAAAGATCACCACCCGATTAAACAGCCAGTGTGGAGAATGGCACCAGCCCAGTGGAAAGAAATAGAAAAGGTGATGAAGAATCTCCAAAGTCAAGGAGTAATGGAAAAGTCCAGCAGTCCTTGGGCATCAGCAGTGATTCTGGTGAGGAAAAAGGATGGCTCAGTAAGATACTGTACAGATTATCGAGCCCTGAATGAAGTGACAGTCAAGGATGCATACCCCTTGCCAAGAACTGATGACACCCTGGATGCTCTGTCAGGTGCTAAGTGGTTCTTCACCCTAAACGTGAAGGCAGCATACCACCAGTTCAAGGTTGCAGAGGACAAAGAGAAGACAGCCTTTTCATATGGACGGGGTTTATGGCAGTTTAAAGTGATGCCTTTTGGCCTATGCAATGCCCCAGCTACTTTTGAGTGCCTCATGTACCATGTATTTGAAGGCCTGCACTGACAGACGGTTTTCATCTATCTGGACGATGTAATTGTGTTTAGGTGGACTTTCGACCAGGAACTGGAGCGGCTGTCGGAGGTGCTGAACAGGATCGGTGCAGAGCATCTCAAGTTGAACCCCAAGAATTGCTACTTTTTGTTGGGACATTTTGTAGGCAAGAGCGGCGTCCGTACTGACCCAGAGAAGGTGGCAGCTGTGGAAAACTGGCCAGTTCCAACTTCTGTGAGAGAGCTACAGAGTTTCCTGGGCTTGTGCACCTACTATCGACCATTTTGTCAAAGACTTTGCAACGATACCTGCACCTCTTCACAAGCTGTTGGAGAAAAGGCAGAAGTTTGCATGGACAGCAGAGACTCAGGAAGCCTTCAGTGAACTCCAGCATGCATTGGCAAGCTCTCCAGTATTGCCATACCCAGACCAGACTCAACCATTTATCTTGGACTGTGACGCTAGTGACCATGGTATTGGTGGAGTCTTGTTGCAAAGAGTATGTGGTAGCATATTACAGCAAGAAACTCAGCCCACCGGAGCGTAACTACTGTATGACCCCTAAGGAGCTCTTGGCAGTGATGAAGAGCCGTGATTTCTTCCATCCCTACCTGTATTGGTCAAACTTCATCATCAGGACAGACCATGCGGCATTTAAGTGGCTAAAAACGCTAAACAATCTGGAAGGACAACTAGAACACTGGCTTGGGAAGCTAGACCAGCACAATCATGAGGTGCACCACCGTCCTGGGAGGGCACATGGCAATGCTGACAGCTTGAGCCGTTGGCCTTGTGATCCGAAGTGCCAGCAGTGTAGTAAGAAGGAAGATCATAGTAAGATATACAGCCATACTGCAGTGACAGGGCCAGCATCAGATGAAGACCTGAAGAGGATGCAGATGGAGGATGCAGATTTACAGCCAGTGCTAGAGTGACTGCAGTGGAATACAGTACGACCATCTTGGGAAGAAGTTTCCAGGTTAAGCCCTGTGACCAAGAGCCACTAGAGTCAGTGGGACCTTCTTCGCTTGAATAATGGACTACTGGAGTGTCAGTGGGAGACACCCAGTGGCCTCACCAGGTATTGGCAGCTAGTGATTCTGAAGAAGATGAGGTCTGAGATCTTGAATGAGCCCCATAATCAGATCACTAGTGGGCACCTGTGAGTGAAGAAAGCTCTAAGCCGATGTGACAGAGGTTCTACTGGATTGGCATGCGTCAGGATGTTGAAGAGTGGTGTTGGTCCTGTGATATGTGCTGTGCTAAGAAGGGACCCAAGAAAAATGGGTTGCGCCCCTCTCCGGCTGTACCAAGTGGGTGCATCAATCGAAAGAATCACGGTGGACAATGCTGGACCTCTGCCACTCACTGATAGAGGAAATTGGTATATATGTGTTGCCATGGACTACTTCACAAAGTGGCCAGAAGGCTGTGCCATCCCCGATCAAGAGGCGGCGACTGTTGCTCAGGTGTTGGTTGACCAGGTTTCTGTCGTGTTGGGATGCCACAAGAGCTACATTCAGACCAGGGTAGAAACTTCGAGTCTGCTGTGTTCTGTGAGTGCTGCAAGTTACTGGGGATCAAGAAGACCAGGACGACCCCCCTAAAGCCACAATCAGATGGGATGGTGGAGAAATTCAACTGGACCCTGGGACAAGAAATGGCCAAGCACTGCATTGATGGACAAACAGAATGGGACCAGAAATTACCTGCATTGCTGATGGCATATAGCTCTGCATCCCATGCGAGTACCGGCTATACCCCTACAAAACTGATGTTGGGCCACGAGTTACACTTACCTGTTGACTTGTTAATGGGAAGACCACCTGGTGAAGAGCTGCCTACAGACACCACCAGCTATGTGAAACACCTTCAGGAAAGGCTGGCTGAGGTACATACTAGTCCTGTATGAGACAGCCCTAGCATGTATTCAGTATGGACGGTGGGTGTTAGTGCCGAAGTGGTGACATGTGGAGGTGTAGGAGGACTACTGGGCCTTGGGATAGGTCACTGCCCCCAAGAAATAGGCCCTGAAGCCTTTGCCCAGAGTCAGACACGTAAAAAAAAAAAAAAGTGCGAGGAGCCCTCAAGTTTTCAGGAGAGGTGATGAATTGCAAGTATGATGGCAAGGCAAGTGATATGAGCTTCCAGGATCGCGATCAAGTTTGGTTATACAATCCTCAGCGAAAGAAGGGACAGTCACCGAAGCCTCAGAGCCCATGGGACAGGCCTTAACACTGTGCTGGACCACCTATAAGACATAACGTATCGGATTCTTGGAGGCAGGAAGTCTCGCCCAAAGGTGGTATACTTGAACCGTCTTTGGCAGTACCATGGGCCAAGACAGTACAGCTGGGACATCTCCAAAGAATCGTGCTCTTCTGCAGCCAAGGATGTTGAGGAGGACCAAGGAACTGAAGTGTAAGAGGATGGTGACAGCTCCTCAAGAGAAGAGGGCAAATTAAGAAGAGGACCAAGACATTCCTGGAGGAGTGGACTGTGTGGAGGAGCAAGGATGCCATCGGAAGCAGAATAGAAACCTAATAAGTTGAAGGATTGTTAGTGTATATTTAAATGTTTCATTAGGATTAAGGTTTATGTTTGTATATATTGTGTAGTTTTGTCGGGACGACAAAGAACTAGGGAGGGGGTAGTGTTAAGAGGCGAGATTTGTCAGTTATGTAGCGTGGAGCTTCTCGATGTTTCCCGATGTTTACAGTAGACTGGTTCTGGTACGAGTCAGAGTTGTTAGTTTGCCTGCTGTTTGTGAGCGTACTTGTTTTGTAAGTTATACATTAATTTTTTTGCTCTTTTTGTTTAAAAATATTATAGTTATGTGACTGTTAAATTATGCAATTCAAGTTTGTATGCTAAATAAATCATAGTGTTATGTACTGTAAGAAAATTGTCATGTTTTGGTTGCCTCCGAGTTGGTAACTGTGCTCTCTCTGAAAAACACCAGAACTGTGGAGTAGACGATTCTAGTACAATGCAAGCTTATAAGGATGGAGAAGAGACTAGTGCAAGTTTTAGTCGGCTTTCAGGTCAGTTTGAGTGTCAGTTTGTAGCCTATATTTTCGATATTTGTGAAAACAGTGAAGAGTTACTGAAGTTCGTATATATTGTGAAAATAGTGGTGTTGTCAAGCATTAATTGAAATAGCAGTTAGTAAAGTTTGTTTAGCTCCAGTGCTTGTGAGAATAGTGAAGTGAAGCTGGAAAGCATTATTAAGTGGAATTATTTGGAAAATGAAGACAGTGAACTTTAAGAAGCCAGTGTTTATTTTTACCTCATCTGATCTTGTGTGCAGTACACTTAAAGGCTGACCATAGGAAGAACAACTCACTGGGCAACGTCCATCCTGTACTGTACTACTACTGTTGGAGCCTGTGGCAGTGTGGGATGACGTGGACGTACCGTAACAATATAAACAAAATAAAGGAAGACATTTTCGTCATATGGTTATTTAAAGGTTTATGATGGCATGTCATTCGTTACAATTTACCCTAGATACGGGGCAACTTGTTGCGCACCCCGGGGTTAATTGATATGCATGTTATAGAACCCAAATATGTCCATAATTATTTTATTGTCATTAACATGTGAATAAGGTTTAGCGGCATACTGCTTGTGTAAGTAAAATTAAATTATATCACTATCATGCATTCATTTACTCATCACAACCTCTGTCAGTGACTGAACCATTCACTTATGCAACTGCTATCATTCAATTACTCCCCCACCGTCATCAGCACTCACTGAATCACTCACTTGTTCCATTTCCACTATTTATCGACGGAGAGAAAGACAGAGAGATACATATAAATAGCCTGATTAATATAGACAGACAGATTGATTGATATAGATATATAGATGAAGGAATAAATTGATAGTTTGAGACAGACAGATAGATATAGAAAGATACAGTAGGTAGATAGATTGATAGACTGACTGACAGATAAACTCAGATACCACCTAGATCTACATAAGGTTACCCTTATCACTGGTTCATTAACTAATATAGTACTTTTACAGTACACTATACTGATCTGCAACACTTTTATATAATAATTTTCCATAATTCGTTTGACTGCTTCCTCCATGACAGTCTGTTTTCCATGGGTAATTCCAGGCATGGTTGAAGTGATTAACTGAAAATATTGGGATGATTTTGTACAGCTGTTTTCGAATGGGTTATATTGATATTGTAACAACTAACCCATAACAACAAAACCCAACATTGGTGTTCTGTACACTTGACCATTTTATATTTATAAAAATGACGCCACCACCGTAAACCTTTTCTAATTTCATAGCCTCGTCACATGTATGGTTCCACACACCATGTGACTCAGCTGCATCGACATGTGACTTTGATATATCAAATAACTTTGAACATGGAAAAGAGTTTTGACAGTTAAAATATTTATTTTTTCCCTTAGCTCTTATTCAAGTAACGCCTTCAAGTTCCCACATCAGGCTCTACTTTAGCATGAAAGCTACATAACATGGCGATGACCACTCCCTCCTAAATAGACTAAATATGAGATATTGAGGGTATAACAACCTGCAAATGTAACAACTAGACACGGTCTCCCCTATTATCGTCCTTGATGCTTACAGTTCTTTGTAAAATTTTTCAACTCTCTTCATCATCCTCTCTCTCCAGTTAAAGACTTTACCGTTTTTGGCTTTCAAATAATGTAATTTGTTGCTTTCCTAGTGATATTTTACGTTGGACCTGTTTCAGACTTCTTCCTTTTTTATGGTTTCTTTGATCTTATCCATACTTTTCTTACTTTTTTATTATCCCTGTCTCGTGTTGATAAGTTTATTTAATTCTGCTTTTTCTATTTCATCTTTCTTTGTTTTTACTTTCATCTCTTTTCTTCTTTTCATGAGCTCGAGGGTCAGTTTTGAATATTTGTTGGCTTTAATTGTATCAAGTTTCCCTACTACCTCCGCTGATTCTCTTGGCACTGTTGTTATTCCATCATTTACCCTGTCAGTGTCATGTTTAGCATAACTTGGAGACTAAAATCTGTATATTTTTTTCTGAGAGGCAGCTTTGTTTTCGCTTACATTATTGGGCATATCTTTTAATCAACTTACTTTTGTCACTTCTGAAATTGAATCTGGCTGTGCAACCCACCGTTCTATGGTCACTTCCTGTCTTTGCATTGTTGATAAATGTCACATTTATGATCGTGTTATTCTTATCTGCTATAATGAAGTCAATTTCATTTTTTGTTTCTCCATTTGAACTTCTCCAGGTTCATTTTCTCCATGTTCTTCTGAGAAAGAATGTGTTCATTAATCTCATGTTATACATTTCAGCAAAAATTATCACACATTTAACGTCTGCTACTCCTTTTTCCCTCTCCGAATTTTCCCATATATGCTTTTCCATTTTTCGATTTGTCAACTTTTGCACTGATGTCCCCCACGAATATAGTATATATGACTTTTTTCTTCTTCCACAATACGGGAGATGTCGTCATTGAGTGTTTCTTTTTCTTTCTCTTAACTTTGAGAGGTCGGTGCAAATGCTTGTATTACTTTTAGGCTGCATCTTTTGCCTAGTCTAATTACAGTCCATGCTACTCCGTCAGATACAGTACTGAATTTAACAATGTTCCTTGCAAGATTTCTGTTAATTACAAATTCTACACCACTAACTTTCATGTTGCTTTCCTCTGTAGTAAAATTGGCGGTTGCTGTCTTGGAGCTTAATTAATCTTCTTTTCTGTGGCTCTCACTCAGACCTACAATATCCCAACTAATGTTCTCCTATTCATTCATTAAGGTATCAAATTTGTAATCTTCTGTGAGGCTTCTTATACTGTACTTGTAGATGTTCATGGATTTCAGTTTGTTTAATGCCACGGTCTCTGATTTTTTAGTGAAAACTCCAAAACTTAGACAAGATTTCTAAGGAAACAATGTACCATCAAATACTGAGGGTCAGGTGGCAGATCCCTGGAGTGTGAGCCAGTGCAATATCCTGTGTGGCCACACCCTGTATGATTTTAAATTGGGTTTTATTTTGTGTGGCACTGAACATTCTGTATCACCTTTTCCTTAACGATTGCACTGCAAAATTTACTTTAATATCCTAAAAATCAGTATCTATGATTGTTACTAGCTAAGCAATTTTTTTCAAATTACATCAAGGTAATTTGTCATCAACTGCCATATTATAATGATCCTCCATATATTCTTACTCTGACCATGCGTTTTAACCCAAAATTTCATTAGCCCATCATTATTATTTTCTTACAGGAAGGTGTGATTTTTATGTTGGACGAGGTGCCTTTCTTCCAGTTATGGGTTCCATGGCAGGCCCCAAAGGGAGTCCAATTGTGGATGCACTTAGCCACAGGTGAATAGTTATAAGTACATGCTGGATCTGGAATAATACTGTAGTTTTAATGGTATGCTGCCCGCTGAACCAGATCCAACGTTGCTGTTCACTGTGATACCTCAGTAATAGGTCCAACTTTGTTTTCCATAACTTCGTCTATGGAACAGGTTCCTTCAGTCACCTTCTCTTCGCCGAACTGTTGCATCTTTATTCTATTCCTGCTTCAATGATCCTTGCCTCTCTGAACTGTCTACGAGTACTTGCATCCATTCTCCATTACGACTGGCTCGTAGAACCCGCCTGGATACAAACTCTCACCCCTTTTCTGTCCAGCTCCCGAATGCAACAGTTAACTGACACTTCCAGTCCTTCATGTGAGCAACAGGTTAACTCTGGAATTGTCTTCCTCTGTCTATAGTTCCTTCAGCCTTTGACTTTCACTCTTTCAAACGCGATGTGTTCTTACATCTCGAAATGAGCACATCTTGAATTTGGCTATCTTATTTTTTTTCTCTGAGGAAATATTTTTCAGGGTTCCATGGATAAAGAAAAAAGAAACCTATAGACTATTCAGTTATCTCTCTCTCTCTCTCTCTCTCTCTCTCTCTCTCTCTCTCTCTCTCTCTCTCTCCTTTACATTATAGCACTGGAAAGCCGTATCTCGGCATTGTTACCTCTGGCTCAATAAATGCAATTTCAGTGGACTGATGGATGGAGTTGCCTTTAGCCTACAGTTCACCATCCTCTTGTTGGGGGATAGGGAGGTAGTTGAGGGACGTTATTAAACCGGTCAGCAGATATGTCAAGTTATATCAGTGCCACCAAGTGCAGGCATCCCTTTCCACACACATAACATGTGTGTGGAAAGGTGTATCCCCAACGCACCAGATGGTGTGGTGACAGTGATTTTTGCTCAGTAATAGCAGTGATATTCGCTCATTGGTAACAGCTATTTTTCCTCAGCGGTGACAGTGATTTTTGTTAAGCACAGAGTACTGGTATCCAATCGTCTCCAAAGGATTATATTTACTAACGGATCTGAATTTTGAAAGTTATAGTCTTTGTATTCACGTCCACATAGAAATATATTGGACTTAGGTCGTTTCTATTCATTGTACAATGAATATATACTATACAGTTTATCTTTAATTTGGGCCGGATTTTCGTTTTTTTGCAGCTTATTTCACGCAGCTCAGTAGCAGACAAAGCAATACTGTAGTTCTACATCCTTTCCATAGCACTTCTTTGTGACTAGCATCATATTCTGGTGTTGATCTCATTGCAGCTCAGTATTCAGTGTGAAGAGATGTCAATTTTAGGTCACGCTAAAGTATAAAGGGTAGCCTATACTGTAGTTATGCTCTTAATGCGATTGGTCTAATTTCTTTCATATTTAGATCTGAGACTATGCCAACACCTTACTGAAGATATATTATTTCAAATTATTTAAGTACTGTATTGTGGTATTTGGGAGTTATAAATATCTTTTGAACTCTTTGGCCAGTATTCTCGTCGGTTAAAAAGGCTCCCTAACGCCTCGTCCTTAGTTACAGACATAAAGGTTATCATTTTGCACTGCACGGCGTTGGATGAAGTAAACTTTAGCCTGTAAGAAGCTCCTTCTTTATCAAGATATCTTGTGATGTTTCAGACAGTGCACAACCCTGATTCTTTACAGGACTCCCACTAAGCATACTATCTATCTTTCCACTGCCAGACGCCTTAATCTCTTACACGGGATGGCCACAAGCAAATCGCCTCCACGTCACCCTGTCCACCGCCATTTCCCTGCCTTGCTCCCAATTCACACACCCCTCTCTCATATACCTCTTCACTCCATCCCTCCATCTCATCCTTGGCCTTCCCCTCCCTCTCTTCCCCTCCACCTCACTCGCATACACTCTCCTCATCAGTCTCTCACTCTCCATCCTCTCCACATGGCCAAATCACCTCAGTGTGTTTCTTCTAATGCTTCCTACCACATCCACATCCACACCACAGCGCTCCGTCACATCCTCATTTGTCAGTCTGTCTCTCCATATGACTCCACACGCTCCTCTCAAATAACTCATTTCCACTGCTCTCACCCTTGACTAATGTCCTTCCAACAATGTCCAAGCTTCCCTTCCATACGTCAGAGTCGGTATCACAATACTGTCATGTGATAACTTTTTCACTTCCATGCTCACTTCCCTATTTCTTATCACTGCCTTCAAGGAACCAGCAACCATTCTTCCTTGTTGTACCCTTTCAAGCACTTAACCCTCTAAACTTCCATCCTGACTCATCACACTACCCAAGTATTTAAACGTACTCGCATTATCCATTTCCTCACCATCCAACCTCACTGTACATTCACTGACTTGACCTCTCTCGAGGATCATAACTTTACTCTTCCCTAGATTCACCTATAAATTCCGTTTCTTTCATACATTTCCAAAGTCATTCACAAAGCCTTGCAGCTCCTCTTCGTCTTCACTTAACAACACAGTATCAACTGCAAATAACAGTACAGGGAGTTTCCAAACACTGCCCTCACTCATTAGGGCCACTCCAACATCCACTGCCCTACCTTGTATCTCTTTTATAACCCCATCCATACACAGATTGAACAACCATGGAGACATGACACATCCCTGTTTCAACCCAACCTTCAAATAGAAAAACTCACTCAGTTCACTATCCACACGCACTACAACCTTTGCACCCTCATACATACTCTTCACAGCATTCAACAACTTCCAATCTAATCCATATATTCTTAATACTTTCCACAATCCTTGTCTATCCACCCTGTCATATGCTTTCTCCAAATCCATGAAGGCCGCATACAACTGCTTTCCCTTTTCTAGACACTTTTCCACTAAAGATCTAAGAATGAATATCTGATCTACACAACCTCTTCCCTTCCTAAAGCCTCCCTCTTCTTGTCCAACTAATTCCTCTGTTATTTCCGTAACTCTGTCAATAAGTATCCTACCTTATACTTTTCCTATTGCACTAAGAAGACAAATGCCCCTATGATTACCACACACTTCTTTTTCCCCTTTTGCTTTGTACAAGGGAATAATTATACCTGACTTCCAGTCATTCGGGACTTTACATTCCTCTCAGGCCAATCTGTACATCTTCCACATCCATTCTACTACTGTCTCTCCCCCATGCTTCAGCATTTCACCAAACACTCCATCAATTCCTGGGGCTTTTTCCCCATTTTGACTTTCTTCAGTGCTTACACAACTTCTATCCTACTGATTCCTTCCTGTCTTCTCACCTCCCTCCTTCTCCCAGCCATTCCCCGGCCACTTATACGAGTACTTGCATTACTTTCATTCTCTATGTTCAGCAATTCATTAAAGTGTTCTATCCATCTGCTCATTTCTTCTCCCTTCTGAACTAGTAATCTACTATACCATTTTTATCTTTTCACTCCCCTACTAACTTCATTGCCACCCTGTCTAACTTTCTTTACCTCTTTCCAGAACATTTTCTTACATTGTCTCCACTTTACACTCAAATTCCTTCCAAATTCCTCATCCACTCTCTTCTTACTCTCTCTTACTAATCTTTTCACCTCTCTATTATTTTCTACATATAACTCTCTCTTCCGTCTCTCAACTTCTTCCACGCCCCTATTTCTCATCCATTCATTATATGTTTTCTTCTTTTGTGCCACAGCTTGTCTTACCTCTTCATTCTACCATGCTATTCCTTGCACCCCTTTTTGTCTTCTCTTCACCCCACTCACCAACTCACATGCTGCACATATTTCCTCTGTGAATACCTTGTACACAACTTTCACGTGCCCCATCTGCTCCAGTTCATATTTACCCAATCGTTCCTCCACTTCTCTCTTATATTCTGCCTTTTTCTCATCCTCTTGTAACCTTTCCACTCTCTTTACGTCTACTCCTTCCTCCCGTCCTTCCCTTCTTCTCTTTCTCCATTATACTTGGACCTTGATTCTGACCACCACGAAGTGGAGGTCAGAATCAAGGTCAGAATAATGTGTACAATGACTGTGAAGTTACTTTTGGACTTAGATCAAACAATATGGATAAATCCGATATCCACTCGTACTATCACTTTGCGAGGTTTCAGTTAAGTCCGCAAATGCGCATTTGTGGCTAAATTAAAACTCAAATTTAAAGTTAGTAAATAAGGAAATTCAGATAGATACCATTCTGTCATGGAGAGAGCCTGCTATCAACTTGAAGAACGGACGGAGGACGCAAGGCTTGATGAACTTACCAGTGATATCACCGATCTGAAGTTGATGTTGTAATCACCTGACAGCACTATTAATTGCCGTATTGCTGCAGTGTAAGCGTATATTGACCAGCAGGTTCAAAGCACTGCATAACAGCAGATTTCTTAGAGGTGGAACGCCGGGAACGTGAAACTAAATTTGAAAGGTGCTGGATGTCCCGAGGAGGAGCAGCAGCTGGGAGTTGCCTCAACCGATGATGACAAACGGAACTAGATACCGAACACAATCGGCTAGAGAATAGATAATCTCATTAGATATTTGGCGAGACGAGCAGCAGCATCTTGCACCGCAGGCAAAGATATCAAGAAAACAACTATAAGAAACCCATACTAGTGTTGGTGGAGTGCAGATCTGCAGGGATTGAAGTGATGGATAAGTCGGAAAAAACTGTAGGAGGCTGGCGGTCAGTACAAGTGAATTTATATCAAGCGCAATGTTGCGATGCTCACACTTGCATAAGAAATGAACTGAAATGTTTGTGCACCGTGGAAGCAACGGAAAAAGCCAGTGCAAAAAATGTTGAATGTGATGCTCGAGAGCACAAATTGCACTGTACAAAGACTGAACAATCATTAATAGATGGAAACCACAGCCTTATAAAATGTGCCACAGATTTGTAATATACGTATTGTTGCATGGAACGTCAATGCTGTTCACACAAAATGTGAAAAAAACAGACGTTCATACAGTAGCTTATTATGTAATTTTGATGTAATCTACATGAATGAGATTTAAACACCATTAGATGCTGGATTTTCTGAATATGTACCTTACAAAAGTATTGATGGTATTGCTGGGCAATGAGGTGAAATGGTAGTGCTCATTAAACAGTATCTGTATAAGTATACTGTATTACATATGTTGGTACTAATGTTAATGATAACGTATGGATGCATATATCCTGTTTGCCAGGTGTGGTACTGGGCTCCTACTATGTGTCCTCTGCAGACTTGCCCTATTGTAACCCATATTCATTTAGTGTCATACAGGAGAGATTCAAAACTTCCACGAGTAATACAATGCTTTTTTTATTGGTGGCATGAACGTTAGATTCGGCCTTTTGGTTCAGCAGCTGGTGGCTAGTGCCGCAGGTCATCCATTCATATGAGTATAAATTTTTTTCTGTACACAATGAAAGAAGTAAAGGCTAGTGGCCAGCAAATTGTTCCCGTCAAGAAAATAAGAAAACTAAGATAATAGAAAGCGAAATTCAATATCCATTCCTCTCAAGATGCCTGGACACACTGCATTTAAAAGACTGAAGGTCTTAGGTAGTAGGAAATACAGACAGAGGAAGACAGTTCCACAGTTAACCTGTTGCATACATGAAGAACTGGAAGTAGTGGTTAACTCTTGCGTTAGAAAGCTGGATGGCAAAGGGATGAGAGTTTGCTGCTAGACGGGTGCTATGCGCCTGTCATAATGGTGAAGGGATACAAGCAGACAGTAAGAGGAGCAGTAACCATTGAAGTAGCGATAGAAATAAGATAAAGATGCAACAGTATGGCGAAGAGATAGAGGTTGAAGGGAGCCAGTAAGAGGCAGAAAGTTAATGAGACAAAAAGCTTTTGACTCCACCTTGTTGAGAAGAGCTGTATGTGGGGAACCTTCCCACACATGAGAGTTATACTCTAAACAGGGGCAGAAAAATCCTGTGTATAAAGTTAACAACTGTGCATGGATAAGTAACGCATGGAGTCGGCTTAGCACAACTAATCTTTTGGATGCAAATATTACAAGACAGGCAATATGAACTTTCCAAGAGAAATCCCGAGAGAACGAATTTATGAAACCCCAAGTATGTTTCAAGATGATGCAGGATGGAGTTGGTCTTTGTTAAAAATTACCGGGAATTCATGTTGTTGATTTTAACGGGTCGAAGATGTAAAAACTAAGTTTTTGGTGTATTGCAATCAAGATTACTTTTACCCCAATCAGAAATGCATTCCAATGAAAATCAATGAAGTATTGCCTAAGGGCCTCCCAATCAGCAGCTCTAAAGTGCCAAAGCAGCTGCTTCTTGGGAGGGTCCACAGCATTTCTGGAGATAGGACAGGTTAAGGTGATAAGGTTGTGATCAGAGGACCATAAAAGAAAGAATAGATTATAGCATTAGCAGAAGGATTAGATGTAAGGAAAAGGTCAAGAATTTTAGAGTTCTCTCCAAGGCTGTCAGGGATATGGGTAGGGTACTGTTCAAGCTGCTCTACTGTAGGTCATTAAGAATAGAAAATATGTAGGACTGTTCACCAAATGGATCAATGAAAGAAGAGGAGAGCCAGTGATGGTGGTGAACATTGAAATCATCTAGAAGGGAGATTTCAGAGAAAGGAGAAATTGATAGGACGTTTTCCATCTTGAAAGTAATATAGTCAAAGAACTTTTCATCAATCAATTACTCAATCAATCACTTCCTGTGGCACCCCACGGGATGCATAGGGCCTCAATGAACACTCTCCACCAATATTTGTCTCTTGCCATCTTCTTCAGGTCGCACCAACACACCTCTCCTGCTTCTTTTTTCATTGTCCTCAACCAGGTTTCCCTCGGCCTACCTCTACCTCTTCTTCCTCTAGCAGTCCACTCTGGCACATCCTGTATTAAACTACCTTCTTTTCTGAATATGTGCCCCAGCCACTTCCAGCGAGACAGTCTCACATATTCATTAACTGGTTCCACTCTCGTAATATCCCTCACTCTTGCATTTGTAACTCTGTCTTGCCACTTTACCCAAAGAATCCTTCTCAGTATTTTATTCTCAAATCCTAATACTTTCTGATTTGTTGCAATTGTACTGTACCATGACTCATGCCCGTAAATTAAAATTGGTCTAACCATGGACTTGTAAATTTTCACTTTC
This sequence comes from Coenobita brevimanus, assembly GCF_032717465.1. NCBI lineage: Eukaryota > Metazoa > Arthropoda > Malacostraca > Decapoda > Coenobitidae > Coenobita > Coenobita brevimanus. Next base: position 35,082,988 of record NC_136983.1, on the reverse strand, counting down.
GTATGTACCGAAAGCATATTATTATTCCAAACAGATTTCAACATTCCAACAGCTCGCCAAGCCTGTCTAATCCTCTCCTCAATTTCATTGTTTAATGATCCATTAGACGATACAATCGTTCCCAGATATTTAAAGTTTTCTACATTCTTCACCACATTATTCCCAATTACACAATCGATTTGGTTCTCCACGTTCATATTAATAATTTCAGTCTTTTCACAATTTATTACCAATCCCACTTTTTCTCCTTCCTCCACCAGACAATCAAGCACCCTCTGCATCTCATAAATACTTCCGCAAATCAGTACAATATCATCAGCATAGTCCAAATCCATCAGCTTCTTATTCTCTTTCCAGTTAATTCCTGCACCTGTTCTCCTTACAACCTTTTTCATAACATAATCCATAACCAAAACAAACAACAATGGCGAAAGAACTCCTCCTTGAATCACTCCTGACCTAACTTGAAATGGATCACTCAAAGAACCACCCACCATTACCTTACAAAAAGTACCTTCATGCAGACTTCTAATAATATTTACAAACTTTTCTGGTATACCATAGAATCTCATAATTTTGAACATAGCTCCACGCTAAACACTATCAAACGCCTTTTCAAAATCCACAAAACACATACTAAGTGGCAGTTTCATCTCATTAGCTTGTTGCATTAGATGCCATACAATAAAAATCTGATCCTTACAACCTCGACCCTTTCTAAATCCCGCTTGTTCTTCTCTTAAAATTTTATCAATTACCGGCTCTATTCTGTCCAACAAGATTTTGGAAAAGACTTTTGCAACTATAGGTGTCAAAGTTATCCCCCTCCAATTGCCACACACACTTAAGCCTCCCTTTTTTGGTATTTTTATAATCACTCCATTTTTCAACTCTTCTGGAATTCCACCATTATCCCAAGCCACATTAAAAAGTTTCAAAAGCGCATTCATCAACTCGTCATTTTCCACCTTAAGCATTTCAGGGAATATTTCATCCTCTCCTGGGGCCTTAAAATTCTTTAACTCCTTTATAGATTTTGCTACCTCTTCCAAAGTTATATCCCGTTTCTATCTGCAAATCTCTCTCGGCTGGCAAAATGTCCTCTTCAGCTGGGATTGGTCTTTTTAGAACAGATTCACAGTGCTCTTTCCACCTTCCTTTTATATCCAAATCTTTAGTAATCAAATTACCATTTCTATCTCGTGCAGGTATTTCCTTCCTTCTCTTTTCAGTCCCAGTTAACTCCTTTATGGCCTGATACGCTGCTCTTGTGCTCTGACCGTCATTTTTACTTAATTTAATTTCTGTCTCTGTCGCCTTTTCATCATATAGTCTCCTCTTATCACGTCTAACGAGTCTTTTTACTTCAGAATGTAAACTCCAGTACTTTGCTCTAAGTACTTCAACTACCGGGCCATCAACATGTTGTTCTTCACTTTTTAACTTAGCCTCTTTCCTTTTCTGAATTGCATTCCATGTTTCATCTGACATCCACTTTTTCTTTCTCGCTTTTCCCTTTCTCTTAATAGAAACCTTAGCACTCTCATGCAAAACCTCCCTTACCTCTCTCCACATTTGATTAATATAATTGTTCTCAGATACCATCAAAGTCTGCAGGACTAGAAACTTTTCAAAGTCAGTAGAATTAGGTGAGAAGTAAACAGCAAAGATATATTTAGTCAGAGAATGACAGGATAGCCAAAGCCAGAGAGTAGAGAATTCAGATGATTCAAGTTTCGGAAGAGAACAGCAAGATATGCTGTTGCATACATATACACAACAGTCACCTTTAGCTTTGAAGTGACTATAGAGAAAGTAGGAGGATACAGAGAAGAATTTGTCTGTCACCTCAGACAGTTGGGTCTGAAAAAGGAAAAGAAAGTGAGGATTAGAGGAAGACATCTGGTGTCCAAAAGTTTTGAGGAAATGCTGCAAATGTTACGGAAATGAAGAAGTGAGTTAGACAGTGATTCCAAGCATCTCTTTTAGCTGTCACCGGAAGAGGGATAGTTGATGGTGGCTTTTATGGTCTCTCCCCCCACTGGGGACTCCGAGGCTGCGTGTTGAAATGCCTTTTTTTTTTTCTTTAAATTTAGGAGAGGAAGTTTGATGTGTAATATGCATATAGTTTGGTGTTGATAATTGGAGGAAATTGTGTAGGAGAGTATTGTGGCCTACTCTGTGCATTACTAAAACACTGAAAAAGTTCAGCAAAGGAGGATGGTCCGAAGCTAGTCCCGAGGACCAGATGAAAGGCGCTTTCTCTATCCAACCACCTCGGGAGTACTGTTCTGTTTGGCTGGTGCTTCAGTCTACTCCCCGTTTTACCCATGGATACCTGATAAAAGTAGTACCCATGAAAACTATGCATATAATATAAGGTCATTTTGCAAAGACTGGTTTGTGGTTAATAATTTACAAACCTGATCAAGGCAACATAAAAGCAACTTGACATACAAGAAAAGAAATGCGGTGGTGCCAGAGATAGATTCCTGTGTAACATCCGCCAGTCTTCATGATCATCTGGGTAATTTTACTGTTTACCAGGACCCCAGCCGCCCTCAGATCATGGCTCCATTACCGGTTGATCTTCATATTTCACCTGATGTAAAGCAGCTTGTCTCAAGGGCCACGATGCTGGAAGAGCACGCTGTATTAAGCAGTCTTCGATCAAAGCAACTCTTAGAAAACATATTACTTGGTTGAAAGGCAATACAGACGAATTTTTATCCATCCTCTCCCAGCATAATACCAGTTTCAGTATTAACACTGTTGATGTCTTTGTCGCAAATTTAAGTGACGTGCTGTACTACGAGTGCAGTAGGGCGTGTCGCTGCAAGGCAGTCACTTCCTCCTGTGACTCAGCACTGGACAGGTGGGAGAGGTTGTTGCAGGGTGGGGATGACGGGAGGGTGTGGCGTGCGACAAATTGGCGCAGGGAGCTTGCACAGACAAACCATCCTCATGATACCTCCTCTGATGTGGATCATAAATGTGCTGATATATACAGTCATATAATCAGTAAAGTCGTGGAAATGATAAGAAAAAGAAATACTGAATGTTTCTTTTTATAAGGTCCGCAGACAGTTAATATGACAAAGATCGCATTCATTGCTTCATTTGACTGGATCCGCTTCTTGTACTGTGCCTTGTGAGTTGACCCGCCCAGAGAGATACATTAAGAAACAATGATTAAGAAACAATGATCATCATCATCATCATCCGGACCTCCTTTCCCACCCAAGGACAGGGTGAGGAGTAGCAATGTCCAGACAGCCCAAAATTGCCCAATCCAATGGGCCACGCTTCCATTCACTCATCATTCAAGCCCCTGGAATCCTGGCTCTATCGGATACGCCAAAAACATTCATCACGTTCTGTAGCTACACATATCGTATCCGACAGAGTCAATCCAGACGCTGCCATGTTAAAAAAGGGGTGCCAAAAATCCCTGATCATTCATATCTCCTCACAAAATTCATCCAGCCAGCTCGATCTCCTGTCAGTTCCCTAGCCTCACCGACTTCCAAACCTCTCTTCCTCACACATTCATCCACCATATCTCTCCACCTTCTCCTTGGCCTACCTCGCCTCCTCCCTCCTTCGAATTCGCACAGATATACTTTCTTCACCACTCTATTGTTATCCATTCTCTCCACATGACCATACCATCTCGTACACTCTCTTCAATTCTGGTGTCCACCGACTTCCTCACTCCGCATCTTTCACGAATCATATTATTTCGTATCCTATCCACCCTCTGTACTCCACATACATTCCTCAGCAGTCCCATCTCCACTGCCCTTACTCTTGACTTTTCATTTTCATGCCACACCATAGTCTCACATCCATATGTTAAAGTTGGCACTAACACTCCTTCATGTAAGCCTCGTGCAGCTACTCAAGCCTCTGATTTTTATCAAGGCCTTGTTTGCACCAGCTACTTTTCTTCCTTGTGTCAATCTACTTTCAACTTCTTTTGCACATTTTCCTCTCTTTTATATCACTCTACCCAGGTATTTAAGCTCTCTCACCAATTCCAGTCTCTCTCCATTCACTGTTACATTGCACTGGGAGTCACTTTCTCTCTCAATAACCATCACTTTACTCTGTTCTACATTTACTCTCAAGGAACGACGCTTACAGACATCAGAAAAACTCAGTACTAGCCTACCAAGTTCTTCTCCGGTACTTCCAAGCAGTACTGCATCATCAGCAGACAACGAATTTGAGATATTCCATTCATCACCATTCATTACCAATGCCATCCCTCTCTCCATTACTAGTGTTTTCACTTCTCTCATCACCCCATACATATATACATTGAACAACCACGGGGACATCACACAACCCTGTCACACGCCTACACTGATTGTGAACCATTCACTTAGATGCCCATTAACCCTGACATATGCTTCACTACCATCATAAAAACTCTTGACGGCACCTAACAGCTTACCCTCTACACCGTACAAGCGCAAAACTTTCCACAATCCTTCTCTGTCCACTTTGTCATATGCTTTTTCCAGATCCATGAATGCCATAAACACCTTATGGTCCTTCTCACAAGCCTTCTCTACTATCTGTCTCACTGTAAATATTTGGTCCACACATCCTCTGGCACTTCCAAAGCCACCCTGTTCCTCACTCACTAGCACTTCTGATATCTCTCTTACTTTCTCGATAATAATTCTTCCATATACCTTCCCTACAACACTCAGTAAGCTTATGCCACGATAATTCTTGCACTCACTTCGTTCAACTTTATTTTTGTACAGGGGTACAATCACAGCCTTTTTCCACTCTGCAGGCACAGTTTCACTCATCCATGCCTTCTTACATATCTCCAACAAGCACTTCATTCCATTCTCTCCACTACATTTAAGCATCTCTGCATACACCTCATCAACCCCAGCTGCTTTCCCATTTTTCAGCCGCATCACAGCACTCTTCACCTGTGCGAGTGTCACGTCTCCTGGCACTGCATTTCTTCTCTGCACACCCCAAAACCGATCATGTTTACAGCTGCTCTGCTCTCTCTATCCTCATTCATCAGGCTTTCAAAATATTCTTTCCATCTGGTCCTTACTTCATCTCCATGGGTTAATAATCTACCACCTGCATCCTTCACACCATCCCATTTCTTACCGCTTTCACTTCTATATTTCCGTACCTCTTTCCAGAATAACTTTCTATTTTCAAAGTAGTCTGCATTCATTTTTCTTCCTAGATCCTCATTTACCTCCTCCTTTTTCCTCTTCACTAGTCTCCTTACGTACTTCTTGTTCTCAACGTATTCAGTTCTTATTTCAACTGAACCCCTATCCTGTAACCACTTTAGCCAGTTCTTCCTCAATGATAAGGTTTAAAATTATGGGCAATATCCTCCCTGGTAGTGAGGTTAAGACATATTACAGTGAGTGACAAGTGCTCGTGGGCTCTTCGGGCCACTCGCACTTGCTTCTGCGGAGGGCTCTCGTGGTGCTGTAGTTTATTATAGTCATACCTATGGGCAAAAAATTATACGGAGATCCTATGCCAGGCGCCAGAAGCGGCGTTTTTTGTCAAAATGTGATCGCATTAAATATAGTAAAAGTTTTTCAATCGTGATGGGACCAAGGTTTTTCACATCAGCGAATTTTTTGCGATTTCTGTGCCAATTTTGGTGCGATTTGAATGTGTAGTTTCAGCTGCCCAAAATACACACACACACACACACACACACACACAGCTAGTGGTATAGTATATTAGATTAATATCACAGTGTGAGCTATATTATAGTGTAGTATTATAGCGTGAGTAATTATTATACAGTGAGACTAATATTACAGTGTGAGTAATTTTATAGTGTGAGTAATATTTTTATGTGAGTAATATTATAGAAGTGTGTGGTAATCATAGAGGCATTTGTTTTCTTAGTATAACAGGAAAAGTGTATGGTAGGATACTTATTGACAGAGTTAGAGAAAAAACAGAGAAATTAATTGGAGAAGAACAAGGAGGCTTTAGGAAGGGAAGAGGTTGTGTAGATCAGATATTCATTCTTAGATCTTTAGTGATAAAGTTTCTAGAGAAGGGAAAAGTTGTATGCGGCTTTCATGGATTTGGAGAAAGCATATGACAGGGTGGATAGACAAGGATTGTGGAAAGTGTTAAGAATATATGGAGTAGAGGGAAAGTTGTTGAATGCTGTGAAGAGTATGTACGATGGTGCGAAGGCTGCAGTGCGTGTGGATGGTGAACTAAGTGAATTTTTCTCTTTGAAAGTTGGATTGAAACAGGGATGTGTCATGTCTCCATGGTTGTTCAATCTGTACATGGATGGGGTAATAAAAGAGGTACAAGGTAGGGTAGTGGATGTTGGAGTGGCCCTGGTGAGAGAGGATAGTGTTTGGAAACTCCCTGTACTGTTGTTTGCAGATGATACTGTGTTGTTGAGTGAAGACGAATGGGAGCTGCAAGGCTTGTTGGATGAGTTTGGGAGAGTGTGTAAGAAACGGAATCTAAAGGTGAATGCAGGGAAGAGTAGAGTGATGGTCTTTGAGAGAGGTGAAGTCTGTGAATGTACAGCGAGGTTGGATGGTGAGGAATTGGAAAATGTGAGTACGTTTAAGTACTTGGGTAGTGTGATGAATAAGGATGGAGGTTTGGAGGGTGAAGTGCTTGAAAGGGTACAGCAGGGAAGAAAGGTTGCTGGTTCTTTGAAAGCAGCGATAAGAAACAGGGAAGTGAGCATGGAAGTGAAAAAGTTACTACATGACAGTATTGTGATACCAACTCTAACGTATGGAAGTGGAGCTTGGACGTTGTTGGAAGGACACAAGTCAAGAGTGAGAGTAGTGGAAATGAGTTATTTAAGAGGAGCCTGTGGAGTCACATGGAGAGACAGGCTGACGAATGATGATATAAAGGAGCGTTGTGGTGTGGATGTGGATGTGATAGGAGGCGTTATGAAGAACACACTGAGGTGGTTTGGCCATGTGGAGAGGATGGAGGGTGAAAGACTGACGAAGAGAATGTATGTGAGTGAGGTGGAGGGGGGAAGAGGAAGGGGGAGGCCGAGGATGAGATGGAGGGATGGGGTGGAGAGGTATATGAGAGAGGGGTGTGTGAGTTGGGAGCAGGGCAGTGAAATGGCGGGGGACAGGGCGACTTGGAGGCGATTTGTTTGTGGCCACCCCAAACGGAATTGAGGCGTCTGGCAATAGATAGATAGATATTATAGTATCAGTGATTAATACTACCATATAGTGTGAGCGATTAAAATTGTTGTGTGAGTAATACTATAGTGTGAGTAATATTGTACTGTGAGCGCTATTACCTGTATATTGAGTGACTAATAAAACAGTGAGTGATTAAAATTGTATTGCGATTGGTTAATGTTATAAATCAAGTTTCTGTCAACAGAATAATGCAGGCACTGGAAGCTGGCCTTTATGACCTGTGGGTTAGAACATACACACCCAACTACACCGCTTGTTTAAACCCCCCAAAGAAAACTACTGTTCGCACCACACTCGGCCTCACCAACATCTGGGTAACTAAACATCTGCGTCACTAAACATCTGGGTAAATAAACATCTGCCTCACTAAGTATCTGTGTCACTAAGCATCTAGGTCACTAAGCATCTGGGTCACTAAGCATTTGCGTAAGTAACACTTAGGAACTGTAGCATGTAGGCAGGAGGAGTGGCGGGTTGGAGGCGAAATCCGAAAACAGGGTGGAGGGATGAACTGTATGAGTATGTGATTGACGATGCCTGGAACGGTGAGGGGAACTGTAACGACAGGTGATAATGAGACGCATGCGGATCTATCTATCTATTTATCTATCTACTTATTTACTCATTTATTTATTGATATCGAGGGGGAGAAAATTTCAGGGAACATTCTATTTGATTTTGAGAAAACAGGTGTAATAACATTCACAGACAGAATACATAACCAGTATAAACCCTATCTTTGTTTATTAGAGAAATCATTTTAATCATAATTTCAGTGTAGTAAATAAGATACATTAAAAACAATAGATCTGTTCTATGTCTCTGCTACTCGTGCAAATTCCTCCTGTGTCCCTCCTCTGCGTTGCCACCCATGGTTTGTGAACCACAAGAGACTAATTCACATCCTCCATCACAGGGGACGCTGGTGGTGGTGGTGGGAGGAGCAGTCATCAGTCTCCACGTCTTCTTCCTTGAGCTCCTCTATTCCTGCCTCTCTCAGTGACGCATTGCCTGGTATTCTCGTCTGTTATGGAGCCGCCCTTAACAACTCTTCCTTTGCGATTTATTTTTGGATATGGCTAGTTAATACCCTTTTCTACGTTATTTTTGCAGAGTACAGTGTGACGATATGGGGAAGGATTTATGTAATACAAGAGAAGAGTAGGGTGTAACAGACAAAATAAATCGCTTAGGGAAAGGTGTCAGGGAGCTTCGTAAACCGACGACAATATGGTCCTTTCACAGTGATCTTGTTCGTACGGATATCATACATGCTGTCACGAATATACACGTTCTCCCTTTCTGCTGACATCTTTACTTCTCACTGCATTTTGGTGGACATTATTATGCTGAGACTGGCTTAGTATAGTTCCCTGTCTGGCGAAAAGCATCTGAAAGGAACCATAACTGAAATGGCACGAGAATGAAGAAGGCCCAATGAAATATCTGAGAACTTACGTCTAGAAATTGAACCCATCTGAACCCATGCCTTGCCTGATATTTAAACCGGCAGTTGGCGGTAATGTTCATCTATTATTTAAGGGAACAAAGAATGCGAGGGATCAAGAACGCTTAGGGACGTATTTTAAGAACCTTTTAAGATTTCTTAACATTTCTTTTGCGTTTTATTCAGCACACTGCACCTCAGTATTCTCTTCTATATCACTGATGAAAGCTGTATCCCCTATTAAAACGGTATAAATATCATAAAACAATGTTAAAGGATAATGTTCAAAATCTACCCCAGAGGAAGAGCAGCTAGACAGCCGCTTATGCTATTTGTAATACTACTAGGATGTTAAACAAAGTCTGCTCCCCAGGCCAGAAGGTGGATAGGGGTGTAAATAGGGGCAACTCCCATAGTGCAATTTTGTGGAAATAATAAAACTTACAAATACTAAATTATATATTATTGAAATCCTCATGGAAAATTAAGACGACCATGTGAAATAGACTTATTACTAATTCACCAAAGTGTGTCGAAAATTTCAAAAGTATTTAGGAAATTATTACAGCACTGAACCAACTGAAGTTATTCATTTGACTGGGTATCCAAGAGAACGTAATATTTGCCTTTTATGTAGAAAATCAGGAATAATTATCTTAGGAGACATTATGTACGACCGATTTTGCCTGCTGATGTCTGGTACCATTGCCACCACTGACACAGGCTTGGCGTTAGTTGCAAGTCGCGACTTGTTGACTTGATTTTCTTGGAAAGCAAACAACAAAACAAAAATCAAGTGAACGAAATCAAGAGGTGAACGATAATGGAAAGTGGTGAATTTGGATAACATTTGAGCCAAACATCATTTTCATCAGTATCTACTTGACTCATACACGGTCCACACATTAGTGTTTGCACCCTTTAGGCTCTACTGAAATCATATACAGATTCTAACGCGCACAGACATAGCCAATACAACACTTCGATATTCACTTGCATCACCCTTTCTACAAATAACTCATTCCTATTCGCATTTCCTGCTTCTGGCTACGACTTCCTCTGTAAGAACGTCCGGTCATACCGTGAACCTAGTATAGATTGATAAACACTCAGTGACGTCATGATCACTGTAGTGGAGTAGTAACATCGTATAAGGCTATGTGATGCCAATGAAATTAGGTTGGTTTACGTAAATTCATGCCCATTCACATCTACTTACGTTCAGTCAGGTCATTTCAGTTCCAGTCAAGGTCTGTTCAGTCCCAATCATACTGTCATAGGCTTGTTCAGTTCCCAGTTAGATTAATTCACAAACCACTAGGCCAGATCAGACCCATCATATCCATTACAGATGTCAGGATAATTCCGTATGTTAAATTCATTTTATATACTTGTAAATCTGTTATCATCGATTTACAGCCCACATTAGATCCATCCTAATTATGGAAATAATCTCAGACTTGGTTTACTTGGTGACAGATGAAAATACAGATGCTGATTAGAAGGGAGTCGGAAACGTTTTTTTTTTTTTTTTTTTTTTTTTGTGGAAGGTTACAAGAGGGCGCTAGCGGATGGAAATGTAAAAAAAATATATATAAGCAATTGGTTAAGTCTGCATCCATCTTCCCCTGTTTGACTTTCTTTTCTTCTGCCAATTTCCTCGTACCACTGGACTGCAGAGTGTCTGCGCATCTAGATATGACAAGTTCACGAGGGTGGTTCGTTTTGTTCATTATTTTATGAACAACTTGTGCAGGTTTTCAGACTTGGTCCTTAAATGTTTCCTGTAGCAACACTCATCGTGAACTTTTCATTCGTAAATCAACGTAATAATACTTCATCTGTTTAGGAGTTTTATGACAATCACAATCACAAAAGGATGTATTCCTCACCCGCTGTGGGAGAAGCCTTGTAATTAACGGCATTTAGGTTCGGTAACAGTGCATCTGACGTCAGGTATAGAGGTGAGACTGGCGTCTGTGCAGTGCAGGGGTTGATCTGAACGAAACAGTGCTTTATGCCATGTTTCGAAACAATCACAACTATATTTGTAATATATAATATGCCTTCAAAAGTGAATGGGAGTGCGTTAGTGGACATTTGTGCTGGGAGGGGGTTGGTGATAGCCAATACCCTCTTCAGGCATAAAATGATCCACAGGTATACATGGCGAGTGATGAGAAGGGTGGGTGGTGAACTGAATGAAAGGAAGGCAATGATTGATTATGTGTGTGTGTGGATGAAAGGATGCGAAGATGTGTAAAGGATGCAAGAGTGTATAGAGGTTGGGGGAGTGGACTTTCTGATCACTACTTGGTGGTGGCCAGAATTAGAATGCAAGTAAGATGGAAGAATAGAAGAAGGGAAAGACGAGAGGAAGGAGTAGTTGCAAGGAGAGTGGAAAGGTTACAAGAGGATGAGAAAAAGGCAGAGTATAAGAGAGAAGTGGCGGAACGATTGGGCAAATATGAATTGGAGCAGATGGGAGACGTGGAAGGTGTGTGTAAGATATTTACAGCAGAAATATGTGCAGCATGTGATGTGGTGTGTGGAAGGAAGAGAAGACGGAGGGAGGTGCAAGGAACAGCGTGGTGGACTGAAGAGGTGAAACAGGCTGTGGCACAAAAGAAGAAAGCATACAATGAATGGATGAGAAATAGGGGCGTGGAAGAAGTTGAGAGGCGGAAGAGAGAGTTATATATGGAAAGAAAGAGAGAGGTGAAAAGATTAGTAATAAAGAGTAAGAAGAGAGTGGATGAGGAATTTGGAAGGAATTTGAGTGTAAAGTGGAGGGACTGTAAGAAAATGTTCTGGAGAGAAGTGAAAAGAGTAAGACAGGGTGGAAGTGAAGTTAGCAGGGGAGTGAAAGATAAAAATGGTAGATTACTAGTGGAGAAGGGAGAAAAAGTGAGCAGATGGAGAGAACACTTTAAGGAATTGTTGAACGTAGAGGATGGAAGTAATGCGAGTATAAGTGGCTGGGGAATGGCTGGGAGAAGGAGGGAGGTGAGAAGACAGGAAGAAATCAGTAGGATAGAAGTTGTGGAAGCAATAAAGAAAGTTAAATAGGGGAAAGCCCCAGGAATTGATGGAGTGTGTGGTGAAATGCTGAAGCATGGGGGAGAGATAGTAGTAGAATGGATGTGGAAGATGTGCAGATTGGCCTGGGAGGAAGGTAGAGTCCCGGAGGATTGGAAGTCAGGTATAATTATTCCTTTGTACAAAGGAAAAGGGGAAAAAGAAGTGTGAGGTAATCAGAGGGGCTTTTGTCTTCTTAGTATAATAGGAACAGTGTATGGTAGGATACTTATAGACAAAGTTAGAGAAAGAACAGAGAAATTAGTTGGAGAAGAACAGGGAGGCTTTAGGAAGGGAAGAGGTTGTGTAGATCAGATATTCATTCTTAGATCTTTAGTGGAAAAGTTTCTAGAGAAGGGAAAGAAGTTGTAGGCGGCTTTCATGGATTTGGAGAAAGCATATGACAGGGTGGATAGACAAGAATTGTGGAAAGTGTTAAGAATATATGGAGTAGATGGGAAGTTGCTGAATGCTGTGAAGAGTATGTACGATGGTGCGAAGGCTGCAGTGCGTGTGGATGGTGAACTAAGTGAATTTTTCTCTTTGAAAGTTGGTTTGAAACAGGGATGTGTCATGTCTCCATGGTTGTTCAATCTGTACATGGATGGGGTAATAAAAGAGGTACAAGGTAGGGTAGTGGATGTTGGAGTGGCCCTGGTGAGAGAGGATAGTGTTTGGAAACTCCCTGTACTGTTGTTTGCAGATGATACTGTGTTGTTGAGTGAAGACGAATGGTAGCTGCAAGGCTTGGTGGATGAGTTTCAGAGAGTGTGTAGGAACCGGAATCTAAAGGTGAATGTAGGGAAGAGTAAAGTGATGGTCTTTGAGAGAGGTGAAGTTAGTGAATGTACAGTGAGGTTGGATGGTGAGGAATTGGAAAATGTGAGTACGTTTAAGTACTTGGGTAGTGTGATGAGTAAGGATGGAGGTTTGGAGGGTGAAGTGCTTGAAAGGGTACAGCAGGGAAGAAAGATTGCTGGTTCTTTGAAAGCAGCGATAAGAAACAGGGAAGTGAGCCTGGAAGTGAAAAAGTTACTAGATGACAGTATTGTCTCCAACGTACGGAAGTGAAGCTTGGACATTGTTGGTGGGACACAAGCCAAGAGTGAGAGCATTGGAAATGAGTTATTTAAGAGGAGCCTGTGGAGGCACGTGGAGAGACAGGCTGACGAATGAGGATATAAAGGAGCGTTGTGGTGTTGATGTGGATGTGATAGGAAGCGTTATGAGGAACACACTGAGGTGGTTTGCCCATGTGGAGAGGATGGAGGGTGAAAGACTGACGAAGAGAGTGTATGTGAGTGAGGTGGAGGGGGGAAGAGGGAGGGGGAGGACGAGGATGAGATGGAGGGATGGGGTGGAGAGGTATATGAGAGAGGGGGGTGTGAGTTGGGAGCAGGGCAGTGAAATGGCGGGGGACAGGGCGACTTGGAGGCGATTTGTTTGTGGCCACCCCAAACGGGATTAAGGCTTCTGGCAATAGATAGATAGATAGAAAAGTGAAGTTTATTGAAAATGGCAGAGAGGAGATTACGACTGACAGCCATAGCTGATACATCTCCTGCTATTGCCAGTGACCCGTCGAGAGGGGTGCTACCTTGGGGATGGAGAGGCAGTGTTGCTTAGTTTCTTTGGGACTCCTAGCGGTCCTGAGACTCGGGATGTTACTGGGCCAGGAGGTGTGGCTGTGCATGGTTCTGCCTACTGTATGCACAGCGACGTCTCACAGCCCGGGGACGCCAGGCAAGGAATCCTTTGAGTCCTGGGGAGCTAAACACCATTGTGGAGATGTGCACCGGAATGGTGAAGGCTTTTTGAGGGGATGACAAGCGGGCTTTGGGAGCGCCAGGCCCGGCAGCAGCGGCCTGCTGACCCCCCGTACAACACCGTGGAAAAGGCTATGGTTGGATTCCCCTCTCAAGAGGCAGACTGTCACCCCAATCACCGACCCAGCTCCAGAAATGGACACGGCTCAGACCACGGCCAAGTTACATCATCTGCCATCAGAGAGTGACGAGGGGCAGGACTCCTCTGACACCACCTCCATGGCTGAGGCAGCGTTGACCAGCTCCACGGCCGAGGAGGAGGCCATTGAGTCCTCCCCTTGTCCAGTAGTAGAGGGCACCCCATCTGGCCCTCCCATCATGGACCACAAGGATCAGCTAAACATAGCCTCCTACCAACACCTCCTGACCCTCAACTCTCACACCCAGTCGTACCAGCTCGGAGCTACAATCTACACCAACCTTCATGATCTGCTCCGGGCTGCCAACCAGGGTGAGGTAATCCGACCAGTGTTCCTCGTGAGGAGTGAGGAGGTGTGTCTAGCTGACCTGTGAGCATTTTATCGTATGCTTCCTCCATGCCTGGCCCCCTAGATCAGCTGTCTCATGTGGTGCGGGAGTGATTTATATTATTGTGAGACTGAAAAGGTTGGCCTAATACCTCTCACTGCCGATGAAAGCCATTAGAAAACAAAAATTTCAACATCATACGCCAACAACATTATTCTCCAGTGACCACACGTTCCCGCTCCCACAATAATTATGTGTTGAATTCCCTATGCCTTTATAAGGTTTTTGTTACTTTTATATCTGTTTCTGATCCTCTGAGGCGATGAGACCCATTTATGCCAACGCACTCACGAGCACACATACATCAGATGTGCGTCCAGATACGCAATACAACTGTCATGTTTAATTAAGAAGATAATTCCTATCCCTTAATACTGGTCGGATAATATTTGACTAAAACCTCCAGACACTGTTTCCCACCAGTAAGAGAGAGGAGGGGAGTTGCAAGGCATGAACTAATTGGTATCATCTATCTATCTATCTATTGCCAGACGCCATGATCCCATAAGGGGTGGCCATTTGACTTCGAGTTATTTGTTTTATGGGGAGGGGCACTAACCCTCCACCAACCCACTTGCTGACACGTAAGGAGCACGTATGGTTTGGTTATATGGTTTCTTGGCTTACAGGAAACCATTTGGCTTGTCACTCAATGTGAAGCCACCTGTACAGGAAAGAAAAGCAATAGGAAGTGACAGGAAAGACGGGAGAAATAGGATAGAGAAGGGTAAGCACAGAAAAAGAATGATATAGGCTAAGAAAGAAGTAGGCAGCACTACATCAAGTGAGTGGATGATGGTCACCAACACCTACCATGTACATCTTATATCATGGACATGTTATATCACGCCCGAGTGTTTTAGGCCAAATATTGAATGGGTTTGTACTGTAATTCAACATTATGTAGATATTCCATTATAACGTAATATTTTATAATGTAATCGTGTTTACTCAAATGACTCAGCCTAGAGTGAGTTATGTATTAAATGAAACAGTAATTGCAACCACGCTGAACCACGATTCCAAGATGAGTTTAGGGAAGGGGGAGATAAAGCAGTGTTTCTTGCAGATCAGTTTCCCCCCTCCCCCCCAACATCAATCTTCACCCCCGCATCCCTGACGTCAGGTTAACTTTTACCAAACTTGAATGCCGCAAGGTACTGTACAGTCATCAACACTGTTAGATGGTCCAAAGGACAGGGTAATCTGCCACTAGAGGTCAGGTTAATTACACGCGTCTACCCTCAACTCCATCTCTTTAACCCCCCACCAAAGAATTAAATTTTTTAGACAGAGGGATCGAAGTTATGTGGAAGGTTACACTCATGTCTTGCCGCATGTAATGTTTCTTTCATTTATCCTACTGTTAGTTGTATTATCACATCTTAAGTTCCATGAAAAGTAATTATATCAAAATTTTAGCAGATTTCACCACAATGACCCAAATGTACGGAGTTTGCTTTAAAAACATTTGTCTAATGTGTTCTACGCAATATAATACAGTCAAATTCAAGTAACAGGGACATAAGTCTATCTCCTGCCTTGTCATCAGGAGAGCCACATATCCACCCACCTACTCATCCACCTACCCACTCAACCCATCTAACACAACCCATCGACCTCACACCGCCCACTCACCCTGCCCAACCACTGGGAGACACATTCAGCCCACCAATCCCGGACATCTACCCTGTCCACCCACGAAGCTCATCCAGCAATGCCATTCAATACATTTATCCACACACCTATCCACCCTGAACCCATCCACCCACCCAACCCATCAACCCAACCACCCAACCCACCAACCCAACCACCCAACCCACCAACCCAACCACCCACCCACAACACCTCAGCATGTAATCATCTCAACCACCATTGAGAACCACCATGCCTACTCACTCTGGCAACCCACCGTGGCCAGTCACCCTGGCGACCACTCTGCCCACAAACTCTGACGACCTATCTTGCCCACCAACCCAAACCACCCACCCTTCCCAATCACAAATTCCGCCCACCCTGCCCACCCAACAATGCCATCCATCTCATCCACCCACACATCCCTCCCACCTCTCTCTGAACACTCAACCACCCTGCCCACTCTTCCAGCCATGCCCACCCACCCTCCCTATCAACCCATTCCTTCCACCAGCACACCCTCCAGTCCACATGCCCTACCACTCTTCTTACCGAACCACGTCCACTCCCCCATTCCATTCACTAATTTGAACCGACCTTATCCACCAAAATCATTCCATTCAAACCTAACTTACCGACCCCTCCCCGACGACCCATATATCCAGTCACTCACCCATCCAGCCGGCCCCACGCACCCACTCACTAACCCATCTACCCCTACAACCCATCCCGAGCAACTCCACGTACCTCATCCAAACAGCCCACTCCCTTATCATCTTGCCCACCTACCTTGGAGATACGCTGAGCTACCACCCAACCAGTTCAGTTTCATTCCATCCACCCAACCGACTCCAAAAAACACACACACACATACACACGCACGCACACACACACACACACACACACACACACACACACACACACACACACACACACACACACACACACACACACACACACACACACACACACACACACACACACACTGAAAGAATTATACTAACTGGTGATTTCAATACAAATATAAATTGGAAGACTCTAGATATAACAAGCCAGGAAAGCTGTTGGACCAAAAGCTCCTGGACCTTGTGCAGGAGTTTTTCCTAACACAGCATGTAAAAGAAAGCGCCAGAAAAAGAGGACATGACATACCATTAGTTCTAAATCTTATATTTATTAGCCAAGAAAATGATATTGACAATATATCTTGTATTTACTAGGCAAGATAATTATATTGACAATATAACGTTTCACCCTCCATTCGGCAAAAGTGACCATGTAGTATCAAGTTACAACTTCGTGATTTCATATGACATAGTTAACAGTAATGAAAGTTACAAAAAGACCCTTAACTACAATAAGGGCAACTATCATGACCTAAGGAAATACTTCTTAGAAATAGATTGGGAAAATGAGCTTAGAGGACAAGATTTAAATGTTATACATAGAAAATTCTGTGACCTTTATGAAACAGGAGTCCAGAAGTACATACCACAGCACAAAGAAGCAGAAAAGAAAAGAAAGAAATGGTTTAATACAGAATGAAAAAAATCAAAAGAAAAAGGGGATTTGTTGTGGAACAGATACAGAAGACACAATAGTGAAAGTGCATATAAGACCTATAAACAGGAAAGAAACGATTATACAAGAATAAGGAGGGAAGCCCAAAAACATTTTGAGGAGGACATCGTAAATAAAAGTAGTGATCGACCGAAGCTATTTTACAGCTACATCCGAAGCAAAACCAAAGTAAAAGATAAAATACAATCCATTACAAATGAGGGGATCACCTACACACAAGAGAAGGATATAAATACTAAATAAGAATTTCCAATCAGTTTTTACAGAAGAAAATAATTTTGAGAGGGATTATATAGAACACGCATACCCACACATACTATCAGATAGGCTATACAAATATCAGAAAAAGAAATACGAAGGAATTAAGTAAATTAGACAAAGGAAAAACAAATAGTCCTGATGAAATTTCATGTTGGGTGCTACATGAATGTGCAAAGCGGTTAGGTAAACCATAATTTTTAATTTTCAAGGAATCCTTGGGACAAGGTTAACTGCCTGACATTTGGAAGAAAGTAAACATTGTTCCCTTATTCAAGAAAGGGAATAGACATAATCCAATCAACTACTGACCAGTATCACTAACCAATGTTGTAAGCAAGATAAGAAAAGTCTGGGTGAATCATCTAGAAGAACACAACGTGATAACAGAAAGACTGTATGGTTTCAGAAACGGAAAATCATGTGTTACTAATTTGTTGAGCTACTGTGATAGAGTACCAGAAACATTACAGAAGAGAGATGGATGGGTGGACAGTATCTATTTAGATTTCAAGAAAGCATTTGACAGAGTACCACACCAAAGACTTTTATGGAAACTGTACCATCAAGGAGGAATACAAGGCAAACTGTATTGTTGGATGCAAGATTTTCTCAAGAAAGGGAAACGAGAACAGTACAAAAGGGAAAATACTCATCATGGAAAGAAGTGACTAGCGGAGTTCCACAGGGCTCAGTGCTGGCACCAATTATGTTTTTAATATATATATATGATATAGACAGTAACACTGGAAATGAAAGCTATCTAAATATGTTTGCTGATGATGCAAAAATACAAAGGAGAATTACTAACACAGACTCATGTAAAGAGCTACAAGAAGAATTAAATAACTTCATGAATGGAGCAATCCATGGCAAATGGAACTGAATGTGGAGAAGTGTACTCTAATCAAGTTTGGTAAAAGTGGAAAAAAGACCCGATTGGGATTATAAGTTAGGAAGGAAAACCCTACACACATCAGAAAAAGAGATGGACCTAGGTGTGATTATCAATAACAGACTATCTCCGGCTGACCACATCAGTGAGAAGGTACGTGACATGTATCTGTTTGCAAATATGAGAACAGCATTCACATACATAAATGAACACATGCTAAGAAAGATAATAACATCATTCATCAAACCAACTCTGGAGTATGCGTCAGTAGTCTGGAGCCCTCATCTCAAAAAACACATACAGGTAGATAAGACTGAAAAAGTTCAAAGGGCCACTACAAGATGATCACCAAGCTTAAGGGATCTAAGCTACGAAGAAAGACTAGAAAAACTGAATCGACCTACACTACATGAGAGAAAGAAAAGAGGAGACATGATTACGATATACAAATGCATATCAGGGAAGGAGAAAGTAGACATCAATGATTACATAACCTATGGGGATACATCAGCAAAGAGGACACTGCAAAAAAAAAAAAAAAATGCATAAAAAGAGAGGCGCTAAAGACGTAAGGAAAGTTAGTTTCCCAAATAGGGCAATTCATCAGTGGATTGCACTACCGAATGAAACAGAGTGTGCCAAAACAATTAATAAATTCAAGGATATGTACGATAAAAATGGTTTAAGACACGGGACAGTACGAGCTTGACTCATTCCTATAAAGATACAAGTAGGTAAGAACACACACACAGGCACGAGAGAGAGAGAGAGAGAGAGAGAGAGAGAGAGAGAGAGAGAGAAAGAGAGAGAGTAAAACACGAACACTAAGAACAACACATAAACAGACAGACACACGCACTCACACAGACACTCATTTACTGTACACACACAGACATACGCACACTGGAAAACGCACACACGAAGACGCGCACACTAGCACAGACACACGCACACTAGCAGACACACGCACTCATACAGACACACCCACACTCACACAGACACAGATGCACACACACACACACACACACACACACACACACACACACACACACACACACACTGAGCAAAGTATTATTTAAATCGCACTTTCGTATGTGTATGGGAGTATACAGTAAAGAGATATCACGAGCCTGTGATTAGAGGTGGGGAGTTGTGTTCAGCACCTTTAATGTGGGGAAAAGGGAAAATAACTCGTGTGGTCAGTGATACAGGTTGTAGTCACTGTGTGCTAACTGCTACGATACTGACCAGTGTTTTGGAGGAGTTAGCCTCAGAGATCCTTTCAATTTCTGCTGATATGCCATCTCTTACACACTGAATCGACAGGCAGGTTACACAAACCTACCAAAATTTATGTCAATATAATTATGACTTAAATCATAAAGGTTGTTGACATTAGTAACATAAAATTCCTGTCGTAAGAGACAATTGGTGTGATGCACATAAGATTGCTGGGCTCCAGGCAAGTTGTTTGAACTATGTGGCATAATCTATGCTCATAGTCGACCCCGTACCTTCTTTAACCCTGCGCAGTCGCTGACTTTATACGCGGGTTTTATCCGCCCCTATGTAGAGTACAACTCTCATGTCTGGGGAGGTTCCCCACATACAGCTCTTCTCAATAGGATGGAGTCAAAGGCTTTTCTCCCCTCCTCTTACTGGCTCCCTTCAACCCGTCTCTTCGCCGCACTGTTGCATCATTATCTCTTTTTCTATCGCCACTTCAATGGTCACTGCTCCTCTGAACTGTCTGCTTGCATCCCTCCACCTCTACGACGGGCGCGAAGCACCCATCTAGCAACAAACTCTCATCCATTTTCTATCCAACTCTCTAATGGAAGAGTTAACCATTACTCCCAGTCCTTCACTTATGCAACAGGTCAACTCTAGAACTATCTCCCTCTTTCTCTATTTCCTACTTCCTATGATCTCCAATCTTTCAAATGCAGTGTGTTCAGGCATCTCGAAATGAACGATCTTGAATTTGGTTTTATTTGTATTTTTTTTTCTTGGAAGGAACGGTTTGTAGGCTCTTAGCCTTTGGTTCCTTTTTTCTTGGATAAAAAAATATCCACTTGTAAATTAAGGACTATGTAAAGCATACAGAAGAGTATATAAAGCAACATAATTGTCAGTGATTAGTTGCATTAGGGCCGGATTTAGACATGCGGAGGCTCCTGGGCAGCCTTCGTGTGGAGGCCCCATTACCTTAGATTAAAATAGAGTTGAAGGCATAGTTGAAGTCATTTATGAGGTTTGAAATTGAGCAGTTCCAATTTACCACCTCATATGACGAAAATTTTCAAGCAATCATATTGCCGGAAATATCCTTTTTTTTTTTTTTTTTTTTTTTTTTTCAAGATTCCACATAGTACTGAAAGTTGAAACCTCAGATAATGGTTTTGTCCAATAATATAAGATATGACTAGATATCGTCAGAGGTAATATATGTATTACATCCTAATCGAGCACCTCAACTACGCTGGTCATCGACCTATGTGCCGTAGCTTTTATACTATAAAAGTTAGCCAGGTTTGTAAATCTAAGGTCAAGGAAATTCATTATAAACTAACTATAATTAAAACTGAAGGTTTATATTCAAACTAGTAAAAAAATATACAATTTGCTGAATCTGACAACACACTAACAAAATTATGAAAAATTTATAATACGGAAATCTAGTAAATACTAAATATAAGGGCCTTCAACCACTGATCCAATTAAACTCAGACAGAAACTGATAAATTACTGAAAGACACTTGAAAAATGTACAGTACCCTGTACCTGTATTTACAAACCACGCACTTTACGAGACTTGACCCTTGCAAAGTCTCTGATCAGTTTGTTGAGATCAGTCTATCTGAGAATGTCATATTCAATACCCATCAAGGCTAGATGACTGAGCCTATCGTGACACATTGTAGTACGAAGTCTGTTTTTAATAAACTTCACTTTACTGAATGAATGTTCACCAGAACCGTTTGTGACCATGAGCACCAAGTTCATCGGTAGCATTATCTCGACACTTGATAATGTATTTGCAACCTTCTTGCCCATCAACAGTTTGTAAAGGAAACGTGCCCTCGCTCTCTCATCTTCTTCGTCTTCGAGAAATTGGGTGAAGAAGGGTAAATGTAGGCTGGCTAGGCTAAGCTAAGCTAGATCTACCTAAGAAATGGCATCAAGTAACGCAGGTTAGGCTGTTAAATATAAGAAATAATCAGTCAATTAGACGCAAACATAACTGCGAGCATAATAATGAAAACAAGGGCTAGATGAGCTAGCCCCTTTATTTTCTACTTTTCGTTTTTTCCCAAAAACTTCACCTTCGGCGTATCCTTTTCGTCTACTAATGCCACAAGTGACTTAGACATATTAGTTAACCGTAGGAACAGTCACTGAAACCAATAACATATTCCAAATATATCCGAATTTCTGAAATTAACTCAAACTTACCTGCTTGTGATTCCCTCTGAATTTGTCATCAAACAATTGGACAAGAATACGTTCCGGGGCATTCCACAATGGAATATATATATATATATATATATATATATATATATATATATATATATATATATATATATATATATATATATTTATTTATTTATTTATTTATAATTGAAATTCTCATATTCGTTCATGCTCAAAGCAGTTTATAAATATATAAAATATTATAGTGAAAGTACCAGTCTAATATAGCCTAAACGACACAGTCAGTTGAATTTATTATTTTTACGAATAAAATGTTTCATAGAAAACTTCGTTTTCTTGGATGAGGGGTAACTATTTAACATGCTTTCTTTCCGGATCTCTAGACTGGTGGTAGTTTTCCGTGATAAAATCGAAAAAGGTAAACGCAAATTTTCATTCCTATCCTTACAATAATCTTTAAAGTAATAATAATGATAATAATAATAATAATAATAATAATAATATTAATAATAATAATTATTATTATTATTATTAACAATGATAATAAAATCTCATTAAATGTGTGGAGGCCCCCTGGTTGTGGAGGCCCGTGGGCAGCTGCCCACTTTGCCTATTCCTAAATCCGGCCTTGAGTTGCATACAACACTACCTTCCTTGTGTGAGGCAGGAATGGAAACTTTAGAGTATTTGAAGCAATAGGACATTCTGTAGGATGAGCTGTGCCATACAGAAGTCGGCAGGGCGAGGCAGAAGGTGCGAAAGGAGGGAGGGAAAGGGTGGAGGATTCGGGGAAGCTGAAGGGGGAAGATGAGATGTGGAAGTGTCTAGTAGTGTTTTAATAGCAGTTTGCAAATATATTGACTCATATCTTCGATATACAGCTGTAATATGGATGTATTTCCAATAAGAGTCAATGATATGCTCTCCAGCAGGCAATACGAGAAGTTTTAATGAACGAATACTTTGGTAAAATATTAAATATCATAACTAAACAGGTTCCAGTAATACTTCCTGTTCATACCGTTGAATGATGATTCAGTCAACCATCAAACAATATTTCGTAAGGCATGGGACCAATCTTCCCGAGAGAAAAATCATCGAGGAGGATTAGTTAGTGAATTCATTGCAACCTACTTTCACTTTCTCTCATCGAGGAGGATTAGTTAGTGAATTCATTGCAACCTGCTTTCACTTTCTGTGTGTGTGTGTGTGTGTGTGTGTGTGTGTGTGTGTGTGTGTGTGTGTGTGTTGGAGTCAATTAGTACGGTGAGTGTGGTTAAGAAGGTTGAGTTGGCTAGGGTAAGTGGGCAGTGGTAAAAGTGAAGGAGGGGGGGCGTTGAGTGTCGTGTGTGGAGTGGCTCGAGGTGGGTTGATGGGGTAGATAGGTCAGTGAGTGGGTGCGTGGAGTGGGGTGGGTGGGTGAGTGACTGGACATATGAGTCGTCGGAGAGGGGTCGGTAAGTTAGGTTTGAATTGGGTGAATTTGGTGGATGAGTGGGGTTCGAATGTGTAAATGGGATGGGAGAGTGAATGAGGTTCGGTAAGAAGGGTGGTTGGGCATGTTGATGGGCGGGTGGGTATGTGGGAAGAGTGGGTGGGCAGGGTGAGTGAGTGTTCAGGGAGAGGTGGGAGGGTTGTGTGGGTGGATGCGATGGATGGCATCGTTGGGTGAGCAGGGTGAGTGGAATTCGTGGGTGGGAAGGGTGAGTGGTACGGGTCGGTGGGCAAAATAAAGGTCGTCGGAATGTGTGGGCAGAGTGGGTCGCCAGGATAAGTGGGCACGTTGGGTTGCCAGAGTGAGTGGGCACGGTGGTTGGCCTGGGTGGGTGAGACGATGACATGGCCGGGGTGTTCTGGGTGAGAGGAGGGGTTGGTGGGTTGGGTGGCTGGATGGGCTCAGGATGGATAGGTAAGTGGGTGAATGTGTTGAGTGGCATTACTGGGTGAGTTTCGTGGGTGGGCAGGGTGGGTGGCCGGGATCAGTGGGCTGGGTGGGTCGCCCAAGTGGCTGGGCAGGGTGAGTGGCCAGGGTGAGGTCGGTAGTTTATGATGGATGGGTTGCGGTGTGTAGGTGGATGAGTAGGTGGGTGGATATATGGATCAGCAGAAGACAAGGCAGGAGAGGGACTTGTGTGGCCATATAACTTGTCACTGTTACGTGAATTTAATTTTTTTCGCTTAGAACACGTTGGATTAATATTTGAAAAGCAAACTCTGTACATTAGGGTCATTGCGTTGAAATATGCTAAAACTTCGATATAATTACTTTTTGTGGAACTGAAGATTGATCTATGCACGTGATAATACACCTAACTGTAGGATAAAATAAAGACACATTACATGCGACAAGACGTGAGAGTGAGCGAAACTTCATATCTTCGATCCCTCCGCCTACAAAATTATTCCTTTGGTGGGGCTTAATGAGGGGGGAGTTGAGGATAAACGTGTGCGATTAACCTGACCTCTATTGGCAGATTACCTTGTCCCTCTAACAATGTTCATGACTGTATAGTCAGCCAAAAAAATCGTGTCTTCGTTTCGAACCACGCAAATATTCGAGGAGATAAGTTGAAGCAGAAGGGACAGCTTTACAAATCTGGCAACTGTCAGACCAGACTGTGATGGGGGTGAGTTGTTTGGGGGTGGAGGTAGGGTAATGAAGTATGTGTGTGCTGTAGTTGTTGTTGGCATTGTAGTGTAGCATTACACCTCAAAGTAAAGATGTTAAATGTGATATTACACCTGATTTCATACCTGCAAATAATTAGATGTATCGTCAACCTGAAATAATGCCTAGATCATGTAGCCAATCATGTTAGGGCTCCATATTATAATTACAAATCATAATAGATAGATAGATAAATAGATAGATAGACAGAGCTCAAGGCAAGCCTGGGGAAGGGAAATGATCTTGCAAGTTAACTGAGAAAATGTTGACAATATACAGGAAGTAGCAAGTCAGGGGATGATATAGGTAGTGTGTCAGCGAGACAGAATATGAACAAAGCCTAGTGACCATACATACACATACACATAGGTTTCTAGGACTTTCCAACCACAGTGTAACACACGTGACACGACCCCTGCTGCAACAGAATTTAGGAAGCAGTGCTCAGAAGGAAGCTAGCTAGAGAACCGACAGGTAGTGGAGAGAGTGAACAAGAAGAGGGGTCCAACTGGGCTTACTTAGTGTATTCAGTCTCTGTAATACATACACTGCTCAACTTAAGATTTTCTCTGAAGATAATAAATCAAGATAAACTCCCTGTATTCATCTTTAATTCCTACTACAAGAATCGAAAGTTACATTTGGTTGGCAGCGAACGTACGGACATCGTCTCTGAATCAACAGAGAATTTCTACAAAAGCAGGTGAGACTCTACAAGATTAGCTTCAGTTCTACAGTGAATTCCTACAAAATACAGCCTACAAGTCTACAGAACAACTCTATAATCTTCACGTAACTTCAAGCAGCAGCAAGAAGAATAAAAAACAAAGCAAGTAAAGAAAAAGAAAGACCAAAGCAACAAGCACACAAAACCCCAACACTCTCTCCCGCCTACCTCTTTCGCTGACGCAGAGGTCAAGACACACAGCAAAACACCAGAGCCACATTTATAACGCGTCTTACTCATCTTTCTTCACCCAGGTTACGCATCGCTACTCCTTTACTCACCACAGCTACTAATGTGGGAAGCCAACGTCACCATGTGTATCCGCCGAGACATCACCAAGCGAGTTTGCTGACATAAGGCCGCGCCAAGCAACGTGTGACTGACACCAGGCACTTCTCACCCACTACTCATTACTCATTATTCACATAGCTCCTACTCATACTCATTTATTTCCACAGTATTGAGTTGGAAATTCGACGTTCTATGCTGATGTTTGCCTGTGACAGCTGTTAACCACCACAAGCACCAGGCCATGGAATTTCCTGAGTAATATCGTCCATCAACACAGCACTAGAATTATCAAGAGATCTTCAATCAACCCTGCATTTTTCTTCTGAGATCGACAGTTGCATCGACACGCCTCTCCGATCTGTATCAAGTGGGTGAAATTATATTTACTCATTTCTTCTCAGTGCTAAAATTAGGTATATTCAACTCCTTTACTTATTTCTATATATACACTTATACACTCACTATCTATCATTTATTACAACTCATTTACTCATCTATTTAGTTAGGACATAAATAAAAAAAAGGTGCATTTCATAACACCATATCTTAATGACAGAGATATTTTCACCACCACCCACGTTAATACCAGATGAAAATCAATTAGCTCCAACAACAGATTCACAATTAGGAGAGCAGCAACGCAACACACCCATTGTACAAAACTCAACACAAACTAAAGATCAAGAAACAAATACGTCAGTTCCAGATGATGAGTGGGAACCCCCCCCTGACGTAGCAAGTGAGGACTTAGTTTCTGCCTTGCATACCTATCAGGATATGCTTGATATAGTGCAACGTGCAGGCGAATCATATTCCACCATTCCCTCAC
Source organism: Coenobita brevimanus (assembly GCF_032717465.1). Lineage (NCBI taxonomy): Eukaryota > Metazoa > Arthropoda > Malacostraca > Decapoda > Coenobitidae > Coenobita > Coenobita brevimanus. Next base: position 35,056,567 of record NC_136983.1, on the reverse strand, counting down.
ACAATGATAAACAAGTCCAAGTTAAATTAACAGAGCAAACAGTGAAAATGAATAACGAAACAAATACCGCGGATCAAACATCCCCACCTCATGTTTATGATTACCATGAAGATAAAACTGCCCCAAAATTCTCTGGCACAGAAAAAGATCATATCGTCGTCATTTCATTGGTCAGTCAGTGTGAACAAATGTTCATCAAGCGCCACATACTCGATGAACAAGAAAAAATTGCCATTTTTTCATCTTGCATAAGCCAGGAAAGATGTCCAGCAAGCAATTTGTTGAGATCAGATAAGCTCCTCAAGGCTAGGACATATGATGAATTTAAAACTGAATTTTTGAAGAAATTTTCTGGAGGTATGAACTTCTTGCCAGGTGTAATTCCAGAATTACATAAGATTGTAGATCTTGTAAGGGAGCACACTACAAACCATGTGCTCAGTGAAATAACTGCTGATGTCTCCAAAACCAAAAGAACATTGTTAGTTATTTTGGAAAACTCAAATCAGATAACAGATGATGGAAAGATGTCCCCAGACCTCGTCGTGGACATCACTGGTTATGTAGCTGCCTTGTGTAAATTACCTGATAGGACCCTTCAGATCGCCGCCGAGACGATCGTGTACACCCCAGGCATGTGCTTACTAGACTTAATGAACGAGGTAGAGATGCAGTGCAGTAAAGCAGGTATGGTCGACACACCCGCACATTCTAGTAGAATGAGAGTACCTGAGAGTATCAGCTGTGAAAACATCTACACTGACTCCAGAGAACAAAATCGATCGCGATCCGAAAGCAGGCAGAGCAAACAACTACACGTGACGAGGGTTCGATCACAAACACCAGGCTACAGACAGTTTCATAAGTTTTCGCGCAGCCCGAGCAGTTCTCGCGCCAGAAACAACACTACATATAGGAAGTCACCTCTTAGGTCACAGTCAAGAGATAGGTCCATTCTATGTCATTATTGTGCAAAACCAGGACACACAAGATATGAATGTTTTATCAAAGTAGAAGAGGATAGGCAAAAGACACAAGGATTTGGTCCTTACTGTAGGCATCATAGATACCAAGGGCATTGGACCAGTAACTGCAAAACAGTAGAAAAAAATTGTGTCTATGTTCAAATCGGGGGAAGACCAAGTCATGACAAAAAACGAACAAACGTAAAGAAAAGCAAGTCTAAAATTCACATAGGAGGCATGTTGGGAAATGAGTGTATCTTGATACCAGCTGTATGTGAGGATCAAAACGTTTCCTTATTTTTAGACACAGGCTCTCCAGTGAACTTAATAACACAAGAAGAAATAAATAGAATTCTTAAAAATAAGAAGAAAGTAACTTTTCTGGAAGAAGCTGAATTAGATTTATATACGGTAGATGGAAAGCAAATTACAGTAAAAGGTATGATAAGGTTAAATATCAGTTTCACAGAGACTACAAGACCGTTTTCTGCATTTTTCTATATCGTTGAAAACTTAGCAATTAAAGCTCATATGTTACTGGGCTTAAGATCCATGAGAGCAGAGAACATAACTATACTCCCACAAATGAATGGAATAGACTTTGACAATGAATTCATAGAGGAAATACCATCAGAGCCCTAACCGATTAGTAAAAGAGAACCAAAAAGAATTGGTAATATTAAAATCTTAAACAAACACACAAACAGATGAGTGTATAGATCCACTCCCACCACCAGCCCCAGCCTCCAGAATTAGTGACCCAGATAACAGTACTGATTTATCAGTTTTTCCAGCCCATCTCACCAATGATTAAGTTATACCACCTAATTCCTATATGAAAGTTACCATAAAGAGAAAATTACGGAATAGTACTGTTCTTGTCTTAGAAGAATTATGTAAAGGGATTGTCAGTAGAAAACGCATTATGTCAGATGAACGACGAAGGGCAAACTCAGATATTCATAATTAATCACATGAATGGGGAAGTTCAGTTGAAAAAGGGGACTTGTATAGTTAATACTGAAAAATGTCCCGCCCCTGTGAAGGAAATAACTATAGCTGGAGTGACAAGTGAAATAAATCTACGGATAGAGAAAGCATAAAAGAGAATTTAATTCACTCAGGTGAATTTGATGAAGAAAATGATTTGTTAACCCTGATGGAAAAACATAGGGACACCGTAGCATTACCTGGAGAACAATTAGGGTGTACTAACCTGATTAGTCACAAGATTAATGTGCACCCAGAAACACCACCAATTATCGTACCAGCCTACCGCATCCCACACTCCCAACGTACACTTGCAAATCAGTATGTCAAAGAAATGTCAAAACTTGGAATTATTGAACCTTCAGTCTCCCAGTGGAATGCCCCATTATTCTTCGTGCCCAAACGAAATGGAGAAATGCGTGCGGTAGTAGATTACTGTAAACTAAACAATCACACAATCCCAGACCGATTTCCCATGCCATTGCTAAGCGACGTTCTACAGAATATTGGACCGGAGAATAATATATTCTCAACAATCGATCTCCTAAATGGCTATTATCAAATACCAGTTGCAAAGGAGTCACGTAAATACACTCCCTTTTCCACAAACAGAGGCCACTACCAATATACGAGGATGCCGATGGGACTGAGGACAGCCCCAGGTACATTCCAGCGTCTTATGAATTACGTATTGTCCGGAATTTTAGGACAAGGAATATTTGTTTATCTTGACGATATTATAATCACAACGAACAATATTACGGATCATCTCAAGAAATTAGACTTACTCTTACAAAAGCTTAGTGATGCTGGTTTAAAAATTAAGCTTTCTAAATGCAAATTTTGCTTTAAGGAAATAAATTTCTTAGGCCACAAATTAAGTTCTAATGGTATTCACACCACTGATGACAAAATGCAGGCAGTGAGAGATTTTCCTGAACCCACTACGACTGACAAAGTTAGACAATTTTTAGGTCTAGCTGGGTACTATAGGTCATTCGTACCATAATTCTCTCATATAGCCTTTCCTCTATTCCAACTACTCAAAAAAGATGCTATATTCCAATGGGAAGAACAAAAAAGGGCATTTAACAATCTACAAAGTAAACTAGCAAATGCACCTTGTTTAGCATATCCGGATTTCACAAAATCATTTCTTGTTTGTACGGACGCATCAGTTAAAGGATTAGGGGCTGTACTGATGCAGGAAGATAAAAGAGGAAAGAATCAACCAATTGCATTTGCCAGCAGACAAACAAAAGGTGCAGCAAAAAAATTATTGCACTACAGACTTAGAGGCACTTGCAGTGGTTTTTGCATTACAAAAGTTTCGAGATTTGGTATATGGTTACGAAATCCACTTATTCACCGACCATAAACCACTAGTGGGTATGTTTAAAGAAAAACTCCTTTCTGGGAGGAGAGCAAGATGGAAAAGTACAGTTGAAAACTACAATGTACGAATTCATTATATATAAGGTAAAATGAACGTAGTAGCTGACGCATTATCTAGGAACCCGAACACCATTCAGGTCGCGGCATTAGATCTCAAAGGAAATATCCCAAACCACGATGATATCGCAAAAGCACAAAGACTTGACCCAATATGGTCTAAAGTTATATACAAGTTAGAAAGTGGAGATGACATACAATTACCCAAACATGTACGACTTGAACAATTCACAATGGTCAATAATACATGATACAAGATTAACCCTAAACAACCAAAACGCCAAAGAAATACTAACCAGTTGGTAGTACCTAATGACATGATACCCCAAGTATTACGAACGATACACGATAGCCTACATGCAGGACATCCTGGAAAGGATAAGACATTCAAACAGGCCCAGCTATTATATTACTGGCCTTCATTACGAAGAGATATACACAATCATATAGACAGATGCGAATCATGTGCAAAACACAAAGGATACCCAATCACACCAGCACCGATGGGTAATTACCCTGTACCACATCAACCATGGGACGTTGTCGCTGTTGATTTACTCAAGATGCCATTATCATACAATAAGAACCTATACCTATTCGTAGCAACGGATCATTTTTCCCGTTATGTCATTTTAGCTCCAATTAAAGATAAGACAGCAGAGACAGTAGCAAAGGCAATAACAGATAATGTAATATGTCGTTTTACTACCCCAAAGGTACTAATAAGTGATAATGGAGGAGAATTTAATTCTGAGATTTTACAAGAAATATGTAAACAATACAACATCAAAAAGGTTAACGTTTTAGCCTATCACCCAGCATCTAATGGGTTAGTAGACAAAACAATAAAGTATTAGATGTGCTACGACACATTCTCAGTGAAAATTATGCAAGCTGGAATGATTGGATTCCCAGAGTAGAAGCCTCAATTAATGGATCTATAAATAAATCCATAGGTGACACACCACATTTCATTATATATGAGACAGTTAAAAAACTACCATATGAGCTCCTAGAAGGTGACAATCTGCCCATATACAATTATGATGATTACTCTAAACTCCGTTTACGTGAATTCCAGGACATACACAAAAGAGTAAAAAAACAATTAACGATGTCCAAGGAAGAAATGACGGAGGCATTTAACAAGAAGGCAAGAGATTCACCTATCAGCTTAGGAGACATTGTTTATGGTATCATTCATACGAGAGACAATAAATTATCCCCAAAATTTGAGGGCCCATACAGAGTAATTAACATAAAAGCAAACAATGTTTTAATTAAGTCACCGTCGAGTGGCGAAGAGAAACAAGTTCATATTGACCATTTAAAACGAGTTTCAAGGGAATTATCCAATAATTATTCAGCATCGGATACAACCGAACAGGCGAACGTACCTCAAGAAACCAAGCAAGAAAACAACAATGATTACAAAAAGAAATTAAGGTCATATACCAAACAATCGAACATAGGTGCAACTGCTCCAATAAAATGTACAGTACATCATTTACGAGAATTAAATATCGATTTAAACTCCTTCTATAAATGAATTAACAATCAACCGTAATGCACATCATCACTATCATCGACCACAGCATGACCATATTAGGAAATTAATAGATTTTTTTTTCGGTAGGTAGCGATGAAGGGACTTATGCTATGGATTCTCCTCTACATAGCAAGAGGATATGCTCACTTAGACCCCCAACACATAGTACGACAAGGATGCCTCATAGCTCCAACGGCCACGACTTCAATCGTAAAAGACGTCATGAGTACTGAAATAAGTCTGGATTACATGTATGAATTACCTTCTTATCTAGAAAATCTCGCGAAACCCATGCGAACCTTGGACTTCATGATAGGAAGCTATGTTTCACAAGCACATAACACAAAGGAAGTGAATGAAATAGTGAAGTTAGCGAAATGGAAAATAGAACAGGCAAAGTCAACTATGCTCATCATGATCCAAGATCTCCTATCTTATGGAACGGAGGTATTGAGCGACAGGAACAACATCACACGTACTCGCCAAAAGCGCGGTTTGTTCGACCTGGGTGGCGCAGTTCTTGGGAACATCTTTGGATTGGCTACAGAGGATGACCTTAAAGAAACAAACAACAAATTTAATAAAATACCTCAGGTACTAACATACCAAGAAAAATTCATCACAGGACATAACTCAGCAATGAAGACAATTGTGAAAAATCTGAAAAAGGCAGAAAACATAGCTCTCGAAAGTGTAGATAAAATTAATGAAATGGAAGGTAACATAACACTTTTCCAACACTTCTCGATCATCACAGTACATATTGACACAATTCTACTACAATTAGACAACACTAGAGTTCGTTACAGGGCACTTATGCAAGGAATTTCGAATGCTGGTGATGGCAAGATCACAATTGACTTACTCCCAGTTCATGAGCTACGTCAGATAATTAGTCAAGGCATACATAAACATAAATTGAAGCCTTTGTTCCGAAGTATGGATTTCATGCAATATTATCCATATTTAGAAGCAACACTAACACCAACATCAGTAGTAGCTCATGTACCATTCATAACTGAAGACCTGTTCACAGTATACCAAATACACCCCTTCCCCTCTAAAAATAACAACACTTTGGTCATCATCAACATCAACACAGACACTGAACTCATCATGGTCTCCAAGAGACGGAACACTGTCACTTTCGCAAGTGAATCAACAATTGAACGAAAGTGCCACACATCCTTACATGCTGTTCATCTTTGTCCTGCGTACATTTTCACGTTTCAGCCTACTGATACAGTCCCTTGTGAAATGGCTATCATCAGAAATAACAATATTCATAATCATTGCAACTTCACTTTTGCTCCAGATAAGCTTGTACACCATCAACGCATCGGACACTCACAGTTTTTTTTATTTCATTCATAACACATCAGTTTACATAGTCTGTCCAGATATACCACCATCTCATACTTCAGCCTCAGGATTATACATAGCACCAGACTACTGTGAGGTATTTACACCAGCCATGTCTACTTTATCCACCATCAATCACTACGCCATTCTCAATCATACACACAAACATTTCCACCCACTGCCTGATATGGACTTAAACATGAGCACAAGTATTAAGTTGACTTCACCTAAGTTTGAAACTATGCAACTGATCAATGAAACAATGAAGCCCTGGGAAGATTTGAGTTTGAGTATGTTCAACCCATATCATGTGTATAGCCCAGCACCTACTGTCTTTATAATCTTCTGCATTGTATTTGCAGTACTGCTGTTCGCAATGCACAGAATGCATGCAAGAATTGCAAATTTGGAGTCAGTATTTAGTGGGGGGAGAGTTAACATCCAAGTTAACCCCCGTGAATGAAGTGTACATATTTTGTATATAGTATTAATTATATATATATATATATATATATATATATATATATATATATATATATATATATATATATATATATATATATAAAACAAAAAGAAGAATGACCCATGATATAGAAGTATGGCATACCAATAGCATTATTTTTAAATGAAATATTAATAACTCTTACCATAATCTTAATTTTAAACTATTTTTTTTTCTTGCATGTATACATTTCACTACAATAACCCATGTACATACGGTATTACAGTTAAATAGTTTACCTTTAGTGCATTTATTCAAATATGTATACAACTTGTTTAAAACGTAATATTACTGGATCATTGCAATTTACTATGAATATTATATATATACAATATTATAATCAATATTATGTACTAATAGATTAGCATATGATGATTGCTGTCGGAGGACCTTCAGCGGCGTGGCCGAGCAATGTTAGGACTCCATATTATAATTACAAATCATAATAGATAGATAGATAAATAGATAGATAGAGCTCCAGGCAAGCCTGGGAAAGGGAAATGATCTTGCAAGTTAACTGAGGAAATGTTGACAATACACAGGAAGTAGCAAGTCAGGGGATGATATAGGTAGTGTGTCAGCGAGATATCATACGAACAAAGCCTAATGACCATACACACACATACTCACACACAGGTTTCTAGAACTTTCCAACCACAGTGTAACACATGTGACACGACCCCTGCTACACCAGAATTTAGGAAGCAGAGCTCAGAAGGAGGCTAGCTAAAGAACAGACAGGTAGTGGGGAGAGTGAACAAGAAGAGGGGTCCAACTAGACTTACTTAGTGTATTCAGTCTCTGTAATACATACACTGCTCTACTTAAGATTTTCTTTGAAGATAATAAATCAAGATAAACTCCCTGTATTCATCTTTAATTCCTACTACAAGAATCGAGAGTACAGTCAAACAAATGAAAAGGCGAGGTGCAACCCCGCCCCGTCCCCACTTTCCTCCCACACCCCTTCTGCCGGGTATCAACTAGCCATATGACATCGTAATAAAGGACAGAAAGCTGTGTTTTAACTGTATATTTACCTTCTGAACATGGCAGGATATATTGTATATATACCATGTTTGGTGTGGCAAAGGTATGCGATGCCTTCACAGAAATAATGAGAAAAGCATTCTACAGGTGGTTAGTGTTTTGGTAAAGCGGTAAGGGAAACCCATAGATATAATAAAGCCTAGATGCCGCATGACACTACTTTAGATGCGATAGTATGAGCCGCTCAAGTCTCTGATTATGTAAACGTCCTTCAGCCGCTTTTCAATCCCCCGAAAGGAGGATGGTGGGTTCCAGAAGGGAAATTTAAACCTGCAGTCCACCAAGTTCACTTTTCAGAAGAACCAGGAACCACAACCATTTCCACCACAACAACAACCACCACCATAACAACCACCACCACAACAACCTTCACCATCACAACAATAACCATCATCACCACAACAACTATCCCCTGAAGCACCACCATCACAAGAATAATCATCACCACAATAACAACCACAACAACAACAATCACCACGACCACCAACATCACAACAACCACCACCATAGCAACAACCACCACCACCACAACAACAAGAACCACAACTGCAAAAACCGTCAACACAACAGCCACCACCAACAACATAACAACCACTGCCACAACAGTCACCACACCACCACAGCAACAGCCACCAGCACCACAACAATAACAACCACCACCACCACCACAACAATAACAACCACCACCACCACCACAACAACAAAAACCACCACCACCACCACAACAACAAAAACCACCACCACCACCACAACAACAACAACCACAACAATAACACCACCAATGCCACCACCACAACCACCACCACCACAACAACAACAACAACCATAACAACCACCACCACCACCACCACCACCACAACAACAACAACAACCATAACAACCACCACCACCACCACCACAACAACAACAACAACAACAACAACCATAACAACAACCACCACCACCACCACCACCACCACAACAACAACAACCATAACAACCACCACCACAACAACAACAACAACAACAACAACAACCATAACAACCACCACAACCCCCACCACAACAACAACAACCATAACAACAACCATAACAACAACCACCACCACCACCACAACAACAACAACCATAACAACAACCACCACCACCACAACAACAACAACAACCATAACAACAACCATAACAACAACCACCACGACCACCACCACCACAACAACAACAACCACCACCCTATCCACTCATACGCTGGTGACTCCACCCTTCACCTTTCTATTCGGTTCCCACAACGCCCATCTCAACAGTTACTTCAACAAACAAGGGATGAGGCTATGTATCACCTAATGTCTGACTTGGCTCGTATCTCTGACTGGGGTAAAAATAATTTGGTTGTTTTTAATGCATCTAAGACTCAGTTCTTACACCTATCAACCAGACAAAATCTTCCACAGGTATATCCACTAATGTTTTAATAATATTCAGCTGAATCCTGCATCATCCTTGAACATGCTTGGGGTTTCATTTACTCGGGACTTATCTTGGAAAGATCATATTACATCTCTTGTAAAAGCTGCTTCCAAGAGATTGGGTGTGCTTAGCCGACTCCGCTCTTTCTTTACCCCTGCACAATTGTTGACTCTATACAGGGGTTTTAACCGCCCCTGTGTGGAGTACAACTCTCATGTGTGGGGAGGCTCCCCACATACAGCTCTTCTCAATAGGGTGGAGTCAAAGGCTTTTCGTCTCATTAACTCTCCTCCTCTTACTGACTCCCTTCAACCTCTGTCCCTTCGCCGCACTGTTGCATCTTTATCTCCTTTTCTATCGCTACTTTAATGGTCACTGCTCCTCTGAACTGTCTGCTTGCATTCCTCCACCTCTACGACGGGCGCGTAGCACCCGTCTGGCAGCAAACTCTCATCCCTTTTCTGTCCAACTCTCTAATGCAAGAGTTAACCGTTACTCCCAGTCTTTCATTAATGCAACAGGTCAACTCTGGAATTGTCTCCCTCTGTCTGTATTTCCTGCTGCCTATGATCTCCAGTCTTTCAAACGCAGTGTGTCCAGGCATCTCAAAATGATCGGATCTTGAATTTGGCTCTCTATTGTATTTTGTTTTTCTCTTGGAGGGAACTGTTACTGAGGGCTCATGGCCTTTGGTTCCTTCTTCCTCGCTTAAAAAAAAATAAAAAACATTCCTTCTTAGTTGCAGGGGAGGTAGTTTATTTGTAATGGCAGGGTTGTTAATAATTCTAACAGATTTGCTCTGAATTATATTTAGTTTTTTTTTTCTGCAACCTCTCCACATCCATTCCACAAGGGTGAGCAATATTCAAGCTGAAAGCGTACATGACTCTTATAAATTATAGCTAACTGCTCATCAGCTAAGAAATTACGGACTCTGTACAATAATCCAAGTTTCTTTGAAGCGGTTTTAGCAAGTGATCTAACATGAGAGGTCCAGCTGAGGGCATTGTTAAGTGAGACGCCAAGAATTTCAATACTTTTGGAGATGGGAATATTAGTGGCACTGAAGGTAATGTACGAATCTGGCAATATCTCTCTATTAGTAAATTTTATATGTTTAGTTTTACCAGCATTAAAAGAGACAAGGCTGTTTTGTCCCCATTCAATGATCGTAGATAGGTCTTGATTTATGGAGATGGCTGTACTGAGTTGAAAGGTAGAGATATTAGACTGTAAATAGGTGTCTGAATGTGAATGACTATGTAGTGTTGAGTTATCTGCATATGAATGGATGGGATTGTGGGTGACAGATAAGAGATCATTAATATGAACCAGGAATAGGGTTGGCGCCAGAACTGACTCCTGCGGCTCGCCGGCGTTAATTGAGTGGGAATTGGAATATACATCATCTACTCTTATTTTCCTGTCACTAAGATATGAAGAAATCAAAAGGAACAAAAGACGTTAGTCCATAGCAAAGGGAGTTTGGACAGCAGGGAATGTTGCCGTACTCTGTTGAAAGTTTTAGAAATATCAAGAGCTACTACATGAGTTTCTTCATGTAGATCAATTGATTGATGGATGGTATGAGTTACGAGATTGAGTATGTCAATGGTGGATCTTTCGTTGCGAAAACCATATTGTCTATCACTAATTAATTTGTTGGATTCAAGTTGTTTACCAATGAGCATAAAAGACCTCTACTCTTTACGTTTCTGTCTCACTCTGTCTGAAGATGTAATATACGAAAGTACTCACTGTCGCTCCTTTCATTTCTCCTGTGGTTATTTTGCATACATATCTTCACGGTGAAGTGAAGTCTCTGCATATATATATATATATATATATATATATATATATATATATATATATATATATATATATATATATATATATATATATATATATATATATATACAGTATATATATATATATATATATATATATATATATATATATATATATATATATATATATATACAGTATATATATATATATATATATATATATATATATATATATATATATATATATATATATATATACATACATACATACAGTAAAAGGCCATTAATATCTGTCTATTAGTAAACTGTATATATTTAGTTTTACTAGCATTAAAAGAGACAAGGTTGTTTTGTCCCCATTCACTGATTGTAGCTAGATCTTGATTTATGGAGATGGCTGTACTGAGTTGGGAGGTAGAGATATTAGACTTTGTAAATGGATGTCTGAGTGTGAATGAACTATGTAGTGTTGAGTCATCTGCATATGAGTGAACGGGATTGTGAGTGACAGATAAGAGATCATTAATATGAACCAGAAATAGGGTTGGCGCCAGAACTGATCCCTGCAGCACACCTGCGTTGAGTGAAAATTCGAAAATACATCATCTACTTTTACTCTTATTTTCCTGTCACTAAGATAAGAAGAAATCAAAGGAACAAAAGACGTTAGTCCATAGCAAGGGAGTTTGGACAGTAGGGAACGGTGCCATACTCTGTCGAAAGCTTTAGAGATATCAAGAGCTACTGCATGAGTTTCTCCAAAAAGATCAATTGATTGATGGATGGTATGAGTTAAGAGATTGAGTATGTCAATGGTGGATCTTTCGTGGCGAAAACCGTATTGTCTATCACTAATTAAGTTGTTGGATTCAAGATGTTTAACAACATGCTTATTAATTAAAGTTTCAAATACCTTACCAAGAGATGTGACAGCTATTGGTCTGTAACTGGAGGGGTCAGACGAACTTCCTTTCTTCGGAACTGGGTGGATATTGGCTTCTTTCCATGAATCTGGGAATAAAGAAGTACGTATGCATAGTCTGAATAATTTGGCTAGGATAGAGGCAAGTTCAGGGGAACTCTTTTTCAAAACCCTTGAGTCCTGGGATGTCTTTTAACTACGGTATATCCTTGCCACTTACTGATGAGTTAATTTACCTTAGAATAAACTTTGAGGACTGGAAGGGTCAGGTGCAGCCTTAATAAGCCCCCCTTAAGTGCATTTCTTCACCATCTTGGGATTTTGTTTTTGTAAAACATGTGGTACCTTGTCTTCCTTTGAAGATGCTGGCCAGGCCGTCCAGGTATGTGAAGTGTTTGCCTAGGCCTATTGTGTGAAGTAAGTGTGCTCCCTCTTGTTTTCCCATTGTGGGATTTATTTGCGTTTTTAGTCCATCAGACCTATCGTATGCTGTGCACGACACACGATTTTATGCTCTACAAGTAAAACTACTATAGGAGTGTGCCATTATTATTTTGGAAATATATGTGTATGACTGTTTTTTTGTTATGTATCTTATGTTATTATATATTATATATATTATTTACATTATATATTATAGAAATACTATATATATACTACATATATTACACTTTATATTATACTTTATGTACTATATTATTTTATTGGGTTTTTCCTATTTTTTTTTATTCTTTTTGCTGATTATAAGTAATATTATATAAAGACTAAGATAAAAGTGGAACAAAAGACTAAAGTGAAGACTAAAGTGAATATAAAGAATATATCGAAGGCAAAGGACAAAGGAAAAGAAAAAGGAAAGACGCTGCTGTCAGACATAGAACTAGAGACTCTTGTGAACACCAGTGCATCAAGTGTGACCTCTCAGTGTGTCTCAGCCACAGCTAAACCCTGTGTACCGATTGTGAGGGGATGTAGGTCAGTAAAAGAAAACTAAACATTGTGTCTTATATTATCGTCATATTATCGTCATATAAAGTATCAGTCCTCATCATTTGGGTCTTAAAATCATAGTTTAGTGTCAAACGAAATTTACAAAGTCATTAGGGTGTATATACAGGGAACCATAACGTCATAAAAAATTTGTATAGTGAAAATTTCCCTTTTTTTTTTTTTTTTTTTTTTTTTAGCCCTTTTCAGGGTGTCTTCCCACAGTGACCCTCATGAGCCAGAAGTGTGCGCCACTTACAGGATACGGCCACGGGACCTGAGAAGCAGCATATATAATCTCAGATCTTAAATCCTCATACGGGCCGAGTAATTAATTTTTTATTCAGTCACGTAAAAAAAAAAGGCAATTTTGGTTAGGTTCCTTTAGTCACCCATAAAACATTTTTATTTTTCAATAATTACTAAAGTAAGTATATCACAGTAAAGTAGAAGAGTTGTTCTTTCTTTTCATGGCCAGAAACCCAATAAAAATTGATTACAACCATGTGTTTTGATTTTTCAATAAAAGAGTTGGTTACACTCAACGTGTGTCATACAAGACAGGTTCAGAAACGAATGCACTTAAGGGTTAATTACCTCCGCTAATAAGAAGAGGCGGAGGTTGGTTTAAACATAATAAAAAATACTTGCGTTGCCGGAGGTATGCGCTCTCTGTGAGCCTTCTATTTTCTTTTATAGTGCCTTCCTATCACCTCCTCTTTACCAGTATATACCTGTATATATCTCTTAAGCTAAATACGTCAGGTTTTTATTATTAACTGAGCTTAGTAGAATTAAGTAAACCGAATATTTGACTTTGGCCTGTGACCCTGACGTTCCACCAATTGTTCATTCTTGCCTTACCCTTACTTGTTTTACTATCAGGTTCAAATATAATTAAAACTGTGTAAGTTTACCTTGCTCTGTGACCTTAACCCTTGACCTGTTGTTCTGAAAATTACAGCCGATGAGATGCCGTGTTACCAGTTTCAATGGTGTTTTCTTCTTCAAATGCTGATATGTGGAAATTTCTGTCTGACGACGTACACATTGTCCCTAACGTCAGCATCTTCAAAGCTGGGTTGATCATGTGCTTGGTTCATTTTGACAAATGGACAGGAATGAGTCGGAGGGAAAAGCATTAGAGGCAGGATATAGATGCACAGAATAAATCACTAATCAAAGAAATGTTTTTTGTGTGTTGGTCGATCACTGTTGCAGGTGTAGCTTTGACCTCACCAAATGAGAGGGGAAGAAGGAGCAATTAGGTATAGGAAGGTACGGGGTCAGATCAAGGTAAGTCCACCAAGTAAGGTCAACACAATGGAGGAGGGCAGCCAATCAGGAATAGACACATCAAAGGTCCCGGGGACGTCTTGTTATAAATATCTCCGATTTCCTCACTTTTGTAGTCGCTCCGAGGATGGACTCTGTGTAGTCCGAAACGACAGAGAAGTAAAGGACTTTAGGTGATTCCTGTGTTTCTCTCCCGCCCATTCCTATCCTAGGCCAGTGTTTCACGTGGTCCCCCATCAGCTTTCTCTGAAGCCCCTCAAAAATGATTATTAAGAAAAAAAATGTTTTGGTGCTATCCATCTATTTTAATGCTTACAGTTATCAATCAGAATGCATATTTTGTTACATATCAGTGGGATCGATGACACTGATTGCTTTCTGTCAGTCGACTGATTCGAAATTGAGTCCCAGATATCACACGTCTCATATCTGGGTCCACATGCAATCGGTTTCGGCTTTTACTTTTTATGTGTAGAAGGATGGAGATATTCGTTTCATATAAGTATGTTGTTGAAAATGGCAAGAGGACTCTGAGTGCGGTTTTACAGACACACTTTGATTTACTACTTATACTAGCCTCCCATGACCCTCATAAAATCCTGCCGTGGTCCCTTATGGGCCATGGCTCTGTTTGGGAGTCATTGTCCTTGGCTGAACAGTTTTCTGATTCAGCGTCAATCGTTCCACCTACATCTTCTCTATTCCTTCTTTTCTGTGAGACTGTTGTTAGCCTATCTTCTTATTATCACTATTTTCCCATTTTCTTTTCAATCAGTGTTCTAGGTCCTTCGAGGTTACGTGATTATGCCAGTAATATGACTAATCCACAGACACTCAGCCTATTGTACTCAGCTGAATAATAATAATAATAATAATAATAATAATCGGCTATCCTCTTCCTTGCCCGAACTCTTCCACTAAGTCTGGTCCAAATCCAATCAAACTTAGATATGAGGTGCAACCTTTGGCCTTGCCCTATGACCTCGATCTCAAAATCGATTCCCTTCATCCTTGTCCTCGCAGCCACTCCACTTAGTTTGGCTTAAATCGGATCAAAAGAATGTGTAAGTTATATTTGCTATGTTACCCTGACCTGCGACCTACTCTTTACAAAAACATTTGGTCACCTCCTGGGAAGATCCTCAATCCATCCATCAAGTGTGGCTCAAACTGGATAAAAAGTCAGTCATTGTATTCATACATCAACAGATAGAATGACACACACACACACACACACACACACACACACATACAGGTGTGTGTAACAAAGTGCTTCTGATACTAAGATGTTAACAGTGACAGCGTTAGCATCTTTGTGTCACACCCTCAATTTTATCATAAAAATTAATATATTCATGTAAGGCATGTGATGTAATCAGTATAGGTCGGCATAAAAATATCGTACAAACGAGCAATAATTTTTAACACGCAGAACTCTTGATAAAACTGAAAACAAGCTTCGTGAACCGTTGGCAAGACGGCGCTGTGCACTGAAGTAACCAGGTAATGCAAACAGGTATTATTCCGGTATCATGTTGTGTATGTAAATATGATGAAGGTGACTCATACTCTCCTCTGGCGATGTATTTCTGATTATGGGTGGCTGATATCCACCTGTACAGTATTTCTGCAGAGTATGGCAATATTAGATGGATCTAGGTAATATGGAAGAAGAGAGAAAGGTGTAGTAAAACTTAACAATAAATCGATTAGGGAAAGATGCTAGGGAGCTTCCTTAACCAACCAGAATACGGGCCCATGTACCTGGATTAGTCTATATTAGGTCAACTACAGAACGAAACCTTCTCCTCGGAAAAGGAGTGATAACAGTAAAAGGGTATAAGTCGCATACAAGAAATGATTAAGGATTTATGTGATCATTAAATCGCTCAGGAAGATACTCTACAGTCTGTGGGAACGAAAGAATGATTCTAGGCAGTGTGTGTGTGTGTGTGTGTGTGTGTGTGTGTGTGTGTGTGTGCAATTAGTGGATAGTAGAAACCCTCCCAAATACTACTACTAAAACTACTGCTACTACTACTACTACTACTACTACTACTACAATGATAATAATAATAATCCAAGAATACGGTGTCCTACGTTAGAAGGGCAATGTGATCTGTGAGGGAAATGTCAGGCTGTCAGCGGATAGTGAGGGTGAGGGTTTTGGGGTGGATGAGGGTGTTGGGGTGTGAGGGTGGAGGGGGAGTGTGCCGTGCAATAAATAGGGGCGTGTCGGTGTGTCCGCGTCACTGGCAGCCTGACCCTGAGTGGCCGACTGCCTCACCCGCCGCTGCCTGATCATCGCCTCTCCGCTGGTGAGTTTTTAAAGTGTGTCGACTTGCGGGTGTGGCTGACGGTGTTAGTGTGGTGCTGGTGTGGCTGACGGTGTTAGTGTGGTGCTGGTGTGGCTGACGGTGTTAGTGTGGTGCTGGTGTGGCTGACGGTGTTAGTGTGGTGCTGGTGTGGCTGACGGTGTTAGTGTGGTGCTGGTGTGGCTGACGGTGTTAGTGTGATGCTGGTGTGGCTGACGGTGTTAGTGTGGTGCTGGTGTGGCTGACGGTGTTAGTGTGAAGCTGGTGTGGCTGACGGTGTTAGTGTGGTGCTGGTATGGCTGACGGTGTTAGTGTGGTGCTGGTGTGGCTGACAGTGTTAGTGTGGTGCTGGTGTGGCTGACGGTGTTAGTGTGGTGCTGGTGTGGCTGACGGTGCTAGTGTGGTGCTGGTGTGGCTGACGGTGCTAATGTGGTGGTGGTGTGGCTTAGAGTGTGTTGTAATGCAAAGTGGCAAACAAGTGTTGGCAAAAAATTCAACAAAGTGTGAGAGTACTCTGGCTATAATGACAAGGGCCTTTCAGCATTACACGAATGCATATATACAACGCACTGCACAACGGACGGCAAATATATAATCTCTCTTTCTCTCTCCCTCTCTCTCTCTCATATATATATATATATATATATATATATATATATATATATATATATATATATATATATATATATATATATATATATATATATATTGTTACGGAACAGAGAAAGATAATGTACACTTTAAGTCAGAATACGAAGAGTCACTACTGTCCCGTAAAGTTCCAGGTTCAAAACAAAAGAGTTAGGTAAAATTACAAGTTAAAATTTAATGCTTAAACTAACAACAAAACATTCAGAACTCATAAGGATAATGTAATGGCAAATAAACAGGTTAAATATATGGTTAACTGCAATAGCCTCTATTAACACGAAGTTAGCAAGAGTAAATTTATCTAAGTCAGCCCTGATAAAATGAGATACCAGCTAATACTCAGTGAATGCCAGATAAATAATTACATATACAAACTATTGTCAAAAATGACTGACAAAGAACCCTACATAAATTACAAACTTCACTAGGCCTACAAATTAAACTTATGGTATACAGTACAAGAACAAAATGCAACAACGGTTATACTCAGATTACACACAGCTGCTAGATGGTTGGAGACTTCTTGAGCACTCACAATAATAATATCTGTACAGGGGAGGACAGAGATGTGAACAAAATGAGGAGCAGATCTAAGTGGCCATGATGCAGAGACTAAGCTCATTATATAGGGGCCGGCAGAGCCTGACACAACTTGTAAGAGGGACGCGCAAATGAAGCGATGGGGACAAACGGTCGACAATCCCGCACTGAATAACAGAAAGGACGACTTACTCTACTATAACGGTAGAAGGGGGGGACTGAGGCAGAACACGCTCGTGATCAAACATGCAGCAACTGTGCGTTAAAATTACACAAAGGATGATGAAATCATAGGCTATGTAACACCTCCCCACAAAGAAAAAAGAAATTTACAAAGGAAATTTCTTATTACTCTAAAACAATCTGTATATGGCATTACAGACCATCCAAAGGTCTTTCCTAATGTTACAAAAAATGAGATCTCCCTAGCACGTTCAGTCATAGGTGCTTGCCAGTATCCCTTTAACAAATCAAACTTACTTATGTACCTAGCCTTTCCGATCTTGTCTATGCAATCTTCCACACGAGGGAGAGGGTAAGTGTCTGTTTTAGTTATCTGATTAACACGTCTGTAGTCAATGCAAAGCCGCTGTGACCCACCTGGCTTAGGGACCAGAGTGACAGGAGAACTCCACTCGCTCTGACAGGGCTCAATCATCTTGTGGTCCAACAGGTAGCCAAGCTCCTTCTGGATGAGAGGAACTTTCACTGGGTTCACACGGTAAGGAGGCAGTTTAATTGGCTTTGCGTCTCCAACATCGACATCATGCATCAACACAGTGGTTCTTCCTGGAGTGGCACGGAACACTTGCGGGTACTCCTGCAGTAATGCCGAAAACTCCTGCCTTTCCTTGGGTGGTAGATGAGAAAGCTTAGTCTGGAGATCATTCATGATATCAGGATTCTTCCCCAAACTATCACTCAGGCTCATGCTGCATGGGAGAGCTTCACTTGCAGACTCGGGTGGAACAGCTACAGTGCAGACTGGATTATTTTCGTCCCGCCTGTGATATAACTTTAGCATGTTGATGTGACATAGTTGCTTGTTCTTTCTACGATCTGGTGTGGCGATGACATAGTTGACATCACTGAGTTTCTTCTCCACGAAATAAGGGCCACTAACCTTGGCTGGAAGAGGTTGCCCATGAACTGGTAGCAGAATCAAAGCCTGATCTCCTGGCTGAAAGTGGCGTAACCTGGACTTCTTGTCATACCAAGTCTTCATCTTCTGAGCAGCTCCTAAATTCTCTCTCGCCAGCTGTAAAGCAGTGGACAGCCGTTCTTTGAACTTCATCACATACTCCAGCAGGTTGACGTCATCTTCCTCCGACAGCCAGCATTCCTTGAGTAGCTTAAGGGGTCCTCTTACTTCATGGCCAAACAGTAGTTCAAAAGGTGAGAAGCCCAGTGATTCATTTGGAGATTCTCTTGCAGCAAATACAACGAATGGAAGACCTTTGTCCCAGTCTTTCTGATGTTCCAAACAGTATTTCTTGAGCATCGATTTGAGTGTTTGATGATATCTCTCCAACACTCCTTGGGTCTGGGGATGGTAAGCTGAAGACGTGATCTGGGTGATGCCCAACTCTTTCAGAGACTGCTTGAAAACATTTGACATGAAATTACTTCCTCGGTCTGACTGTACCTCCTTGGGCAGACCAAACTTTGTGAAGAACCCTAGCATTTCCTTAACCACGTTCTTTGCTGAGATATTTCTAAGTGGAATGGCTTCAGGATAACGAGTAGCCATATCAATCAGGGTCAACACATAAGAAAATCCTGAAGAAGTCTTCGGAAGAGGGCCCACAATATCCACCAACACACGGGTGAAAGGCGCCTCAAAAGGAGGAATGGGAACTAGAGGTGCAACCTTTTCGGTCTGATTACACTTCCCCACAACTTGACAGGTGTGACAAGACTTACAATACCAGGAAACATCCCTGAAGATACCTGGCCAGTAGAAGTGTTTCAAAATGCGTGCCACAGTCTTCCTCACTCCAAGGTGTCCTGCCAAACTGGAATCATGAGCCACTCGAATGATATCCTGCCTACAAACACGAGGGATGACAACTTGATGTACAACCTCCCATTCACAGTCGGCTGATGCTGTTGGGGGTCTCCACTTCCTCATAAGTACTCCTGACTTTACATAATAACAAGTAGAAGCACCGGCTGACTCTTCTTCACTGTAAGCAGAGTTAGCTAGACCTTTCAACTCAGGGTCAGCAACCTGCAACTCAACCAACTCTTGACGAGACAAATTATCAACACTACGGGGTACTGCCTCATCTGGTGAGTGGTCCAAATTAGCAAGAAAAGTGTCAGCTAGGATAACATCATCATCATCATTATCCTCTAAATCACCAGTAACTTTAGACTTAGCCCTAGTGACAGCACATGCAGGGAACACATCAGGGACATCACAATCCTGGGACGCAGCCACTGGCTCACTAGACAACTGAGGAGCTGGACACACTTGACTTCCACCAATATCATTTCCAAGTAAGAAAGTTACACCTGACATTGGGAGTGTCTCAACCAACCCAACCATAACAGAACCATTAACAAAACCAGACTCTAAATTCACACTGCACAGAGGAACAGAGAAGTAATTATTCCCTACACCTTGTAAGATTACAGTTTCATCAGAGGAATTAACATTAGAGCCTAGAACACTGGTCAGCATAAGGGATTGGCAAGCACCTGTATCACGATATATTTGAACTGATTTCCTGTCATTACTGTCCAGAGGACTGACAAAACCATCAGACAGGAAATTAGCACATGAACTCTTGAGAGTGTCACCCACGTTACTGCTCATAAGAGGAGCTCCATCATGAGAATTTAAGTTACCCCTCAAAGCAGGTTCAGTTAACTCAGTTAAAGAATTCTGGGAACTCTCAAGAGTGGACACTAGACCAATTGACTGAATATTTAAAGACTCCTTTTTGTTCACATCACGCTGTCTCCTGAAACATCTCTCCGTAGTATGACCAAGCTTACTACAATAAGTACATTTACTTTTCTGAAATCTAGAGGTGAAGCTGGTATTTACTTCCTGAGAAACATCATCCTTATTCTCTTTCCTGTTACCTGTACTCTGAGTAGAGGCAACGTACTTACTCTCAGCTTTCCCTTTTTCTCTAGAATATCTCTTGTGAGTGAGAACATACTCATCAGCTAAAACTGCAGCATCAGACAAATTATCTATTCTTTTCTCATCAAGATATAGGCTTACATCTTTATAAATACACCTTTTGAAGTCCTCCAGCAAAATCATCTGCTTAAATCTGTCAAAATCAGAATCCACATTCTTAGAATTTAACCACTGCTCTAACAGATCTTCTTTGATTTTTGCATACTCAACATGGGATTGCTTATCTTGCATGTAAGTTGTCCTAAATTTTACTCTATAGGCTTCAGGAACAAGCTCATAGGCCTTAAGAATCAAGCTCTTAACTACATCATAATTATCAGACTGATCCTGAGGCAAAGATGCATAAGTTACTTGAGCTTTACCGGTGAGAACAGTTTGAAGGAGTACTGGCCAATACTCCTTAGGCCAATTAAAACCTGTAGCTACCCTCTCAAACAACTGAAAATACTTTGTTAAATCAGATTCATTAAAAGGAGGGACAAGTTTAACATTTTTAGCCACATCAAAATCATCAGAGCAAGATGATCCAGTTCCACCTTGTTTCATGCGATACTCATGGTCTGCCTGAATCCTGGCAAGCTCAACTTGTGCCTGTATCTGTGCCTCCTGAATCCGAACCTGAGATTCCGCCTCCTTAGCCTGAGACTCAGCCTCCTTAGCACGTGCTTGAAATTCAGCCTCCTGAATACGAGCCTGAGACTCCGCCTGCTTAGCATTTGCCTGAAATTCAGCTTCTTTAGCACGAGCCTCCTGCAGAGCTAGCTGTAACTTAGCTAATTCAATCTGCGTTTGCTCATTTGGAGGAGTTACATTAAACAAGCTTTTATTAATCATGCCAACAATTTGATCCTTAGAATGATGAGAGTGAACTGCAATTCCCAATTGTTGAGCAACAAGCTTAAGTTCATTCTTTGTTCTGTTTTCTATATCACACACTGTTTGCACATTTGACAAAAAGTCCTTGGCTTCATCAAGTGTAGTAATAGTAGCCATCATGAATATATCACAGTCACAAAATATCAAACAATATCCTTATGATAATATCCTGAATATCCTGATATGAGGTCGCCAAATTTATGTTACGGAACAGAGAAAGATAATGTACACTTTAAGTGAGAATACGAAGAGTCACTACTGTCCCGTAAAGTTCCAGGTTCAAAACAAAAGAGTTAGGTAAAATTACAAGTTAAAGTTTAATGCTTAAACTAACAACAAAACATTCAGAACTCATAAGGATAATGTAATGGCAAATAAACAGGTTAAATATATGGTTAACTGCAATAGCCTCTATTAACACGAAGTTAGCAAGAGTAAATTTATCTAAGTCAGCCCTGATAAAATGAGATACCAGATAATACTCAGTGAATGCCAGATAAATAATTACAGATACAAACTATTGTCAAAAATGACTGACAAAGAACCCTACATAAATTACAAACTTCACTAGGCCTACAAATTAAACTTATGGTATACAGTACAAGAACAAAATGCAACAACGGTTATACTCAGATTACACACAGCTGCTAGATGGTTGGAGACTTCTTGAGCACTCACAATAATAATATCTGTACAGGGGAGGACAGAGATGTGAACAAAATGAGGAGCAGATCTAAGTGGCCATGATGCAGAGACTAAGCTCATTATATAGGGGCCGGCAGAGCCTGACACAACTTGTAAGAGGGACGCGCAAATGAAGCGATGGGGACAAACGGTCGACAATCCCGCACTGAATAACAGAAAGGACGACTTACTCTACTATAACGGTAGAAGGGGGGGACTGAGGCAGAACACGCTCGTGATCAAACATGCAGCAACTGTGCGTTAAAATTACACAAAGGATGATGAAATCATAGGCTATGTAACAATATATATATATATAATCATCATCATCATCATCTGGACCTCCTTTCCCACCAAAGGGCAGGGTGAGGAGTAGCAAGTCCAGACAACCCAACACTGCCCAGTCCAATGGGCCCCGCTTTAATTCACTCATCATCCAAGCCCTTAGAATTCTGGCTCCATCAGATGCGCAAAAATCATTCACTACGCTCTGCAGCTTCTCACAGACGTATCCGATTGAGTTAATCCGGACGCTGCCACGTTAAGAAGGGGTGCCAAAATCCCTGGTTATGCACTTCTCCTCACAACATTCATCCAACCAGCTCTATCTTTTGTTAGTTCCGTAGCCTCACCGACTTCCAATCCTCACTTCCTCACACACTCATCCACCATATCTCTCCACCTTCTTCTTGGCCTACCTCGCCTCCTCCCTCCTTCAAATTCGCTCTGATAATTCTTTTTCACGACTCTATTGTTATCCATTATCACCACATGACCATAATATCTCAATACACTCTCTTCGATTCTTGTGTCCACCGACTTCCTCACTCCACACCTTTCACGAATCACATTATTTCGTACCCTCTGTCCTCGAAATACATATACCAAAGTCACACATCCATATGTTAAAGTTGGCACTAACACTCCCTTGTGTAAGCCTCGTGCAGCTGCAACACTCAAGCCTCTGGTTCTTATCAAGGCCTTCATTGCACCAGCTACTTTTCTTCCTTTTGTCACTCTGCATTCAACTTCTTTTGCACATTTTCCTCTCTTTTCTATCACTTTACCCAGGTATTTGAACTCTCACCAGCTCCAGTCTCTCTCTGTGCACGTAGCATTACACTGGGAGTCACCTTCTCTCTTAATAACCATCACTTTACTCTTTTCTACATTTACTCCCAAGGCACGACGCTCACAGACATCAGCAAAAAGCTGCACTAGCCTACCAAGTTCTTGTCCGGTACTTATAAGCAGTACCTCGTCATCAGCATGCAACAAATTTGAGATATTCCATCCATCACAATTCATTACCAACGCCATCCCTCTCTCCATTGCTTGTGTTATTACTTCTCTCGTCACCCCATCCATAAATATATTAAGCAACCATGAGGACATCACTCAATCTCGTCGCACACCTACACCAACCGTGAACCATTTACTTATTATATATATATATATATATATATATATATATATATATATATATATATATATATATATATATATATATATATATATATATATATATATATATATATATATATATATATATATATATATATATATATATATATATATATATATAATTTTTTTTATGCGAGGAAGAAGGAACCAAAGGTCATGAGCCCGCAGTAACAATTCCCTCCAAGAGAAAAACAAAATTCAATAGAGAGTCAAATTCAAGATCCGATCATTTTGAGATGCCTGGACACACTGCGTTAAACAGACTGGAGATCACAGGCAGCAGGAAATACAGACAGAGGGAGACAGTTCCAGAGCTGACCTGTTGCATAAATGAAAGACTGGGAGTAACGGTTAACTCTTGCATTAGAGAGTTGGACAGAAAAGGGATGAGAGTTTGCTGCCAGACGGGTGCTACGCACTTGTCGT
Source organism: Coenobita brevimanus (assembly GCF_032717465.1). NCBI lineage: Eukaryota > Metazoa > Arthropoda > Malacostraca > Decapoda > Coenobitidae > Coenobita > Coenobita brevimanus. Next base: position 35,032,149 of record NC_136983.1, on the reverse strand, counting down.
AGAGGTGGAGGAATGCAAGCAGACAGTTCAGAGGAGCAGTGACCATTAAAGTAGCGATAGAAAAAGAGATAAAGATGCAACAGTGCGGCGAAGAGACAGAGGTTGAAGGGAGTCAGTAAGAGGAGGAGAGTTAATGAGACGAAAAGCCTTTGACTCCACCCTATTGAGAAGAGCTGTATGTGGGGAGCCTCCCCACACATGAGAGTTGTACTCCACACAGGGGCGGATAACACCCCTGTATAGAGTCAACAATTGTGCAGGGGTAAAGAAAGAGTGGAGTTGGCTAAGCACACCCAATCTCTTGGAAGCAGATTTTACAAGAGATGTAATATGATCTTTCCAAGATAAGTCTCGAGTAAATGAAACCCCAAGCATGTTCAAGGACGAAGCAGGATTAAGCTGAATATTATTAAACATTAGTGGGTATACCTGTGGAAGATTTTGTTGGGTTGATAGGTGTAAGAACTGAGTCTTAGATGCATTAAAAACAACCATATTATTTTTACCCCAGTCAGAGATATGAGCCAAGTCTGACATTAGGTGTGCCATAGCCTCATCCCTAGTTTGTTGAAGTAACTGTTGAGATGGGCGTTGCGGGAACCGAATGGAAAGGTGAAGGGTGGAGTCATCAGCGTATGAGTGGATAGGGTTAGATGTACAACTTAGAAGATCATTGATGAATAAAAGGAAGAGAGTTGGTGATAGGACAGAGCCCTGAGGAACACCACTGTTGATAGATCTATGAGAAGAACGATGGCCGTCTACAACAGTGGCTATAGAACAACCAGAAAGGAAGCTAGCAATGAAGGCAAAGATAGAAGGATAGAAACCGTAGGAGGGCAGTTTGGAAATTAAAGATTTATGCCAGACTCGATCGAAAGCCTTTGAGATGTCAAGTGCAATGGCAAAGCTTTCGCCAAAGTCCCGAAAGGAGGATGACCAGGAGTCTGAAAGGTAGGTGAGAAGATCGCCAGTGGAGCGTCCCTGACGGAACCCATACTGACGATCGGAAAGAAGGTTGTGATAGGAAAAATGCCTTAAAATTTTTCTATTGAGAATTGACTCGAAAACTTTTGAAATACGGGACGTTAAAGCAATTGGACGATAGTTGGAGGGTTGGGAGTGGTCACCCTTCTTTGGGACTGGCTGAATGAGAGCAAACTTCCAGCAAGAAGGAAAGGTACAAGTTGATAGACAAAGGCGAAAGAGTTTGCCTAGGCAGGGTGTAAGCACAGAAGCAAAGTTCTTGAGAACAACAGGAGGGACTCCATCAGGCCCATATGCCTTGTTAGTACTGAGGCCAGTGATGGCAGAAAATACATCAACTGAAGAAATTCTAATGTCAGCCATGAGGAAGTCAGAGGGGTGAAGTGATGGAGGAACAGCACCGGAATCGTCTAAGGTGGAATTGGAGGAGAAAGTCTTTGCGAAGAGATCTGCTTTATCAGTAGAAGAAATAGCTACAGAACCATCAGAGTAGAAAAGAGGAGGGAAGGATGATGAGGTAAAGTTGTTAGAAAGATTTTTGGCAAGGTGCCAGAAGGAACGGAAAGAATTCGAGTTGGAGAGTTGAGAGCATTTAGTATGGATGAAATATTTTTAGTAGAGCGAAGAACAGACTTTGCATGATTCCGGGCAGAAAAGTAAAGATGATGTGATTCAGGGGTGGGTTGGCTACAGTACCTTTTGTAGGCCCGCTCATTGTTGCGGACAGCATTAGAACAAGCGTGATTAAACCAAGGCTTTCTTGCGTTAGTCAAAGGATATGAGAAAGGAATGTATGCTTCCATGCCCGAGAGAATAACCTCCGTAATGCGCAAGGCACACTCAGATGGCTCCCGGCCATGGAAGCAATACTCATTCCAGGGAAAATCAAAGAAGTACTGCCTGAGGGCCTCCCTGTCTGCGGCTCCAAAATGCCACAGGCGACGTTTCCCTGGAGGGTCCACAGGCCGTACCGGAGTGATAGGACAGGTTAAGGTAATAAGGTTGTGATTGGAGGAGTCTAATGGAGAGAAAAGATCAACAGAGTAAGCAGAAGGATTAGTTGTGAGGAGGAGGTCAAGTATGTTGGAGCTCTCTCCAAGGCAGTCAGGGATACGGGTAGGGTGCTGTACAAGCTGCTCTAGGTCATTAAGGACAGAAAAGATGTAGGCTTGTTCACTAGGTGGATCCGTGAAAGGAGAGGAGAGCCAAAGGTGGTGGTGAACATTGAAATCTCCTAGAATGGAGATTTCAGAGAAAGGAGAAATGGATAGAATGTGTTCCATCATAGAAGTAAGATAGTTGAAGAATTTTTGATAGTCAGTAGAATTAGGGGATAAGTAAACAGCACAGATATATTTAGTCAGAGAATGATAGGAAAGCCGAAACCAGAGTGTAGAGAATTCAGAAGAATCGAGTTTAGGAACACGAAAGCAAGATAAGTCGTTGCGTATATATACACAACAGCCACCTTTGGCTTTGAAATGAGTATAGAGAAAGCAGGAGGATACAGAAAAGGGTTTGCTATCAGTTGCCTCAGACAGCTGAGTCTCCGTTAGAAAAAGAAGGTGAGGTTTAGAGGAGGAGAGGTGGTGCTCAACAGAGCGAAAGTTAGAGGAAAGGCAGCGAATGTTGCAGAAATGAAGAAGAAGTGAGTCAGACAGTGGTTCCAGGCACCTCGAGTCGTCACCGGGAGAGGGGCGGATGGTGGGGGCATTTATGGCCCCCCCCCCTGGGGACTCCGAGGCTTGGTGTAGAGACGCCATTTTTGTTGAATTTTGAATAGGAAGTGTAGTGTGTACTGTGCATGTAGTTTGGTGTAGATAGTTAGAGAAATTTGTACTGGAGAGCATGCTGGCCTACTCTCTGTGTAACTGAGACACTGAAAAAGTTCAGCAAAGGGGGATGGTCAGGAACTAGTCCTGAGGGCTGATATATATATATATATATATATATATATATATATATATATATATATATATATATATATATATATATATATATATATATATATATATATATATATATGTAAGTTATTTTCTACTCAGCTTTACAGTAGACAGTATTAAAAAAAAAAACACACGGTACAGTTTCTATAATAGTTCATATACAACATTCAGCTTCTTTATTATACTGTACATTAACAATATGTACTTGATTTTGGGCCTGCACAGTCCGTTCACCAATGCCCAGCTATATTATGCTCATCATGTTGCTGGTGTGATCATATTTGCTGATGGGTTTTTGAGATGTCTGTGGATAATGTGAAAAATCAGCGATGGCTTAAAGACAGAACAACAACTTATTTCCCCCCTCTGGAGTAAACCTCGCGTCCTGTTAGTCAGCCATTTCATCATGAACTGGGAAAAAGTAAAGAAAATAAAATGTTATATTTGCCAAAGCTCCTGAGGTACAAGCAGTGGCTGGCCAGGAAAGTTACAGAAGTGATTTAAGGAATTAGTTTGTTAAAGTATACGAGATTCACTTAGGTCCAAATAACGGTATAGGCTAAAGCGGCACACCCTAACACAATCAGTTTTCCAGTAAGAGGAAAGAGTACAAATGGGACTGTTATCTCTACGACTTATGATGCATCCATTTGTTAGTTATATCCCTCTATAACCTTGAAATCTGTAACTACATCGTACGGGTAGGGTGGGATAGGTGATTTTTTCTTTATGTAGGAAAGAAGGAACCAAAGGCCTGGGGCTTGCAAGATTATTCCCTGAAAGAAAAAACAAAAATAAGATAACAGAATGCCTAATTCAAGATCCGTTCGTTTCGAGATGCCTGGAGATACAGCATTTGAAAGACTGGAGATCATAGGCAGAAGGAAATACAGACAGAGGGAGACAGTTCCATTGACCTGTTGCATACCCTATCTATGAAAGGTTTAAATTGGTCTTGTAAGTGGCGATACGAAAAAGAAATTCCTTTAACTTCATTTAATTTAATCTTATTGCGAACACAAGATTCTATTTTGGTGCCTGTCAGACGATGTATAATATATAAGGCATGCTAAGTCCCCTAGAGTATAATGTCAAAAACTACCATTATTTTTGTTTTGGCGGAGAATACAGAACTTCGTATTTTATTTCAGTTTATGACGGACAGTCTTATCCAGCTTTAAGAAATTCCGTGAGACGAAAGGGTTAACACAAGTGCGCACAGATGTTGACCATACAGCGCCGCCCACCATTCATGAGGACAGTGATGGCGGAACGTGAGATGATCGTGTGGTTGTGGTTGAATGGACTCTCATTCAAAGCAGTAGGGCAGTGGACGGGAGCCAGCACGACAACCGTGCGTAGGTGGGTGATGCGTTGGCAGGAGGAAGGCAGCCTACACAGCAAGAGAGCAAAGCGTAGAATAGATCGAACAAGACGGAGTGAATTGGATCAACAAGCACAATATGAGCTTCATCAACTGGGATACTACCACTCTCCTAACATGAGTTACTTTCCTCCTAGAATCGACAAAGCCAGTTACTACAATACAGAGTTTAGAGGGCACAGATTGCATAAGCCATATGTGTTTTGAAATGAGCAAAAACACTGACCTTTCACTACACTTACTACTTCCTTCACGCCATTTTATTCAGGTTAACAGAAGAACAATGTTGTAAATGTATCTTCATAGCTATCCTTGTCTTACTCCACTGTGGTCATACCCATTGCAAGGGATGACTATACTCTTTTCACTCTAACTTGCCCAAGAATTGCCATTTCTCCATCTTGAATGCTGAGTTGCAATAAAAAGATTAACACTAGAATATGGTCCTAGTCACAAAGAAGTGCTGTGGAAAGAGTGTAGATCTGTAGCATTCTCTTTTTCGGTCATCAAACTTTTTTTTCTCAATTTTTCTTTTATAGAAGATTAACAGAGGAGGGAAAAACAAATTAACTAAGAAAATTTCTATCCGCGAAACAAGCCGCAAAAGGACAAAATTCTGGACCAACTTCGGGTGAACTGAGTATAGGATGATCCAACTGAGTGCAATCTGCGGTATATTATGTTCGTTTTTTTTTTTTTTTTTTTTTTGTATCGACATTTTCCAGTTCGAAACGTCTCTTACGCTGAGTAATTCGTCTGGAGATCTCAAAAGACGTCAGTGAAATGGAAAGAATTTAGAACCCTTCAACTGATGTGGTACTGAAGTGAATAAACCATACTCTGTTAACTATAATTTGGCCTAAATTTGCTATCTCTCCATCGTGAATACTGAGTTGTAAGAAGAGATTAATACTAGAATAAGATGCTGGCCACGAAGAAGTGGTATATAAAGGTTGTAAATCAACAGTATTGTCTTTTTCTGCCACTGAGCAACATAAAATAAGCTTCAGAGAGACGAAAATCTGGGCCACATTTGATTAAAACACTTTAATATTGTTAAGAAGCGATATTTGCCAATTAGGTAACCGAGATTTTTCTCGACGTTTCCTGATAATTACGGTAGCTATTTCCGGCCTGAGTTAGTTGTCAATTTGCCTGCTGTTTGTTAGCGTAGTTATTTCGTAAGTAATGCATGAACTTTTGTGCTCTTCTCCATAATGTTTTATTTAAGTGACTGCTTGTTAAATTAAGTAATTTAAGTTCGTAGGGCAAATGAGTTAGAGTGTTATGTAATGTAACACAGCTCTGGCATGTTTTGGTTGTCTCTGAATTGGCAACTGTTGCCCGTCGAGCGTATACTCGAAATTACTAGAATAATGCAAGTTTATATAAGATGGTGTAGAGAGTAGAGACTATTTCAAGTTCAGTCGGGTTTCAGGTCAGTTTGAGTGAAGTGTAGTCGGTTTTGGTGTAGTGCTGTTAGTGAAGTTTGTGAAAAGTTGCTGGCAAGCACTAAGTGTAATTACTGTCGGTGAAGATTATTATCGGTACTTGTGAAAAATTGTGAAGTGTTGTCAGGCATTAAGTGTAACTGTAATTAGTAAAGGGTGTATAGCTCCAGTGCTTGTGAGAACTGTGAAGTTGGAAAGCATTAAGTGGAATTACTTGGAAAATAAAGACAGTGAACTTTAAGGAGCCAGTGTTTATTTTCGTCTCAGCTGATCTTGTGTACTGGACATCTGAAGGCTGACCATAGGAAGAACAACTCGCTGGGCAACGTCCTTCCAGTACTGAACTACTGCTGTTGGAGCCTGTGGCAGTGTGGGGTAAGGACGTAACACTGGTGTCAGGAGTGGGATTATTTAGGGCTGCAGTGAGGTTAATCTTCGACATGGAGCTAGAGGGTGTCCAGACAAGAGGCTGAGCTGGGCAGGAGGACGAAATTTCCCTGGCGACAACTGTGAAACTAATACAAGCATAAAGTGCTCGACAACAGGCACAGAGTGAAGAACAGAAAGAGCTCAGGAGCGAAATCAAAGAACAGTTACAAGCACAAAGTGAAGGACAGAAAAAGCTTGAAGAACAATTACAGGCACAGAAGAAAGAAATCAAAGAACAAGTGCAGGCACAGAAGAAAGAAATCAAAGAACAAGTGCAGGCACAGAAGAAAGAAATCAAAGAACAAGTGCAGGCACAGAATGAAGAACAGAAAGAATGATATGAATAGATTTAGGAGGCACTACAAGAGCAACAGAGGGAATTACAGATGAGAATGCAAGGACAGCTAGAGGCTTTCATGGGGGAAATGAAGGAAGAACAGGAACAATTGATGGAGGAGGTATACGCTGAGCTACGGCAGCAGAAGTATGAGGTAGGAAATAATGTGATAGAGTGTAAACAGCATGTGGACGAATAGTTGAAGACAGTTAGGGAGGAAATAGTGACGGAATGCAAACAGCATGTGGACAACCAGCTAAAGATTAGTGAGGGAATAGTGATAGAGTGCAGACAGCATGTAGACAGCCAGCTGAAGCATGTAGTCGACCATGTTAAGATAATTAGTGAGAAAACTGAGGCCGTAGAGAAATATTGCACTGCTGAGCCTCAGGTTAGTGTACGGGGATCATATAAACGGAATGGACAGCATATGGTGAATCTTGATGGATCCCAGGCATCTACAGGTAGCACTACAGGGTTGAATAATCAGAATGTAGGAGATTTAAGTCCTGGCCTTAACTATGATGCCCCAATTTTTAGGCCCCAAATCAGTGAAGTGCATGGCTATAATGGGGGTCCAATTAAAAAAGAAACCTCAGGAATTTGATGGTAGAGTATCTTGGGAAGCTTACCGTGCACAGTTTGAGTTACTTGCGGATCAGAATGGCTGGGATGATAAGAAGAAGGCTGCAGAAGACCCACCACTGAAGAAATGCAGGAGAACCTTGATGAATAGTGTGCAAGAAGACAGAAGAACAGATGGCAAGGAATGTAGTAGGATGGGAATCATAGGAAGAAATGTCACCATACTGTTGTGACAGGGCCAGCATCAGATGAAGACATGAAGAGGATGCTGATTGAGGATGCAGATTTACAACCAGTGCTGGAGTGGCAGCAGCGGAGTACAGTGCGACCGTGTTGGGAAGAAGTTTCCAGGTCAAGCCCTGTGACCAAGAGCTACTGGAGTCAGTGGGACCTTCTTCGTTTGAACAGCGGACTACTGGACTGTCAATGGGAGACACCCGATGGCCTCAGCAAGTATTGGCAACTGGTGGTTCCGAAGAAGATGAGGTCCAAGATCTTGGATGAGTCCCATAACCAGATCACTAGTGGGCACCTGGGAGTGAAGAAAACTCTAAGCCGGCTGCAACAGAGGCTCTACTGGATCGGCATGCATCAGGATGTTGAAGAGTGGTGTCAGGCCTGTGATGTGTGCTGTGCCAATAAAGGACCCAAGAAACGTGGTTGTGTCCCTCTCCACGTTTACCAAGTGGGTGCACCAATGGAAAGAGTCCCTATGGACGTTGCTGGACCTTTGCCGCTTACTGAGGGAGGAAACTGGTACACATGTGTCGCCATGGACTATTTCACAAAGTGGCCTGAAGCCTATGCTATCCCTGATCGAGAGGCTGCGACTGTTGCTCAGGTGTTGGTTGACCAGTTTTTCTGTCGTTTTGGGATGCCACAAGAGCTACATTCATACCAGGGTAGAAACTTCGACTCCGCTGTGTTCCATGAGTGCTGCAAGTTATTGGGGATCTAAAAGACCAGGACGACCCCACTAAGGCCACAGTCAGTTGGGATGGTGGAGAAATTCAACTGGACCCTGGGACATGAACTGGCCAAGTACTGCATTGATGGACAAACAGATTGGGACCAGAAATTACCTGCTTTGCTGATGGCATATCAGTATGTGTCCAATGAGTCTAATGGCTACACTCCTGCAAAACTGATGTTGGGCCACGAGTTACGTTTACCTGTCGACTTGTTAATGGGAAGACCACCTTGTGAAGAGCTGCCTACAGACACCACTGGCTATGTGAAGAACCTTCAGGAAAGGCTAGCTGAGGTACATCAAGTGTGAGGAGCCCTCAAGTTCTCAGGAGAGGTGATGAAGTGCAAGTATGATGCCAAGGCATGTGAGATGAGCTTCAAGGATGGTGACTAAGTTTGGTTATACAATCCTCAGCGTAAGAAGGGACAGTCACAAAATCTGCAAAGCCCATGGGACGGGCCTTACACTGTGCTGGATTGCCTATCAGACATAATGTATCGGATCTGGGGATGCAGGAAGTCTCTTGCCAAAAGGTGGTACATGTGAATCGTCTGTGGCAGTACCGTGGGCCAGAACAGTTCAGCTGGGACGTCTCCGAGGAATTGTGCTCACCCGCAGCCAAGGATGTTGAGGAGAACCAAGTAGATGAAGTTCAAGAGGATGGTGACAGTTTCCCAAGAGAAGAAGCGAATCAAGAAGAGGACCAACACCTTCCTGGAGGAGTGGACTGTGTGGAGGAGCAAGGACATCATCGGAAGCAGCACAGACGAAGACCTAAATAGTTGAAGGATTATTTTGTGTGTAGTTAGATTTCCATTAAGATTAAGGTTTGTGTTTGTATACGGTATACTGTGCAGTTTTGTCGGGACGACAAAGAACTAGGGAGGGAATAGTGTTAAGAAGCGAGATTTGCCAGTTAGGTAACCAAGATTTATCTCGACGTTTCCTGATATTTACGGTAGCTAGTTCCGGTATGAGTTAGTTGCCAGTTTGCCTGATGTTTGTTAGAGTAGTTATTTCGTAAGTAATGTTTTTTTTAAGTGATTGCTTGTTAAATTAAGTAATTTAAGTTCGTAGGGCAAATGAGTTAGAGTGTTATGTAATGTAAGACAGCTTTGGCATGTTTTGGTTGTCTCTGAATTGGCAACTGTTGCCCGTCGAGAGTATACTCGAAATTACTAGAATAATGCAAGTTTATGTAAGATGGGGTAGAGACTATTTCAAGTTCAGTCGGGTTTCAGGTCAGTTTGAGTGAAGTGTAGTCGGTTTTGGTGTAGTGCTGTTGGTAGAGTTTGTGAAAAGTTGCTGGCAAGCACTAAATGTAATTACAGTCAGTGAAGATATTTTCGATACTTGTGAAAAATTGTGAAGTGTTGTCAGGCATTAAGTGTAACTGTAATTAGTAAAGGGTGTATAGCTCCAGTGCTTGTGAGAACTGTGAAGTTGGAAAGCATTAAGTGGAATTACTTGGAAAATAAAGACAGTGAACTTTAAGGAGCCAGTGTTTATTTTCGCCTCAGCTGATCTTGTGTACTGGACATCTGAAGGCTGACCATAGGAAGAACAACTCGCTGGGCAACGTCCTTCCTGTACTGAACTACTGCTGTTGGAGCCTGTGGCAGTGTGGGGTGAGGGCGTAACAGTACTTACAAATAATGACATTGATATATTTAAATCCTTTTCGAAATGTGCGATTTTTGCTAACATCATTATATGCTACGACGCCACCTGCAGTTTGCGTCATGTAGTGGAGTGGTGGACTGCTGACCGAGAGAATGCGAAATCAATACCAGGGAAGCGCTGAGAACAGTTTGTGGAACTTGAATTTCGTCCAATCATTCTTAGTTTATTAATTACATGATCCACCGACATATAAACAACACCAGCGCAAACACCGTCACACCAGCCCTAATCAGAGGGTCCAAGTATAAAACCAGACTCCACGGTGGGTGTAAGTACCACAGTTACGGCATGTGTGATCTATTCTATTTCGTGAAGGTAAAACGACTGTTGGGCCTCGGGAACGAACAGTGTAGTCTATGTCCACAGGCAAATACATAAAATGTCTTGTCCACTAGGCTGTCTGTTAATCCTCTGGCCTGATGACGTCTAGTTACTTTATCTCTCGTTAATGACCGATGGACTTTATCTTTGAAGAAGCCCGATATAGAGAAGGAGTTGTGTGAAAGGTATATCTAATTCCTCCAAATGGATGTTTTTCCAGAGAGAGAGAGAGAGAGAGAGAGAGAGAGAAATATTGACACTGTTAACCTGATCAGGAAACTCGCCACCGGGAATTCTACATCTGAAACATATCTAGGGGTGGGATTCTCGGCCATATTTACGATCCCTGCCTCGTCGCAACCATGATCTGTTTCTGCAAGAAGAGCTGGAGACATGGAAAGTTTCTACTGTATTCTTTGTATATCCTTCCATCCAAAACCGATAACAGCTGTGGTAGTTTTCCTCTCGTGGCCAGGAATTATTTTTTGATGAAAGAACATAAGACAGGGGAAGAATCTAATGTTGCCTACCGTCCTGCAAGAACTAATTTGAGATATGATAGGGAACCCATCATAAATACTCGTACCTTTGTGAAACCCACCGTAGGACTTGAATTTTGGTAAACGTTTATGAATGTTAAAACGGGGGTATTTTTCCAAGGCTGTTGTGTAACTGTAAAAAGGTGTGCTGGGGAGATGGAGTAACACACACACACACACACACACACACACACACACAAGAGCTGGCAGTTTAAGCCACTGACTCAGGATGATGCATGTTCCACTTTATTTATACCATCTCCTGACGATTTTATACAGTTCAGGAGATATTTTTCGAACTGAAGGGCTTGGCTGTAACTTGAATATACCTCCTCCGTACGAGAGGTCTTTCATTTAAAATCGTGTGGCAGCAGCAAGATCAAAGTAGAAAAGGACGATACCCGGACTCAGGGGGTTAACTCCTTTAATTGGGGGTCTTAGTGATCATGTTAATCTTTAGATCCCCAAACTGAGTTTATGCAGATAGGGCATACTTCCGAAGTGCGGTGGCTGCATTAAGCCTTCATTAACCAATTTACCATCGGACGTTCGTTTCTAATATATAAAAGTTATCTGGTTGTAGTTGTTGCTGTTGACTAACTCAGGTCTGTCTAGCCAAGTGGTGTTCCTCAGGGCTCTGTCCTATCACCAACTCTCTTCCTTTTATTCATCAATGATCTTCTAAGCTGTACATCTAACCCTATCCACCCATACGCTGATGACTCCACCCTTCACCTTTCCATTCGGTTCCCGCAACGCCCATCTCAACGGTTACTTCAACAAACAAGGGATGAGGCTATGGCACACCTAATGTCTTACTTGGCTCGTATCTCTGACTGGGGTAAAAATAATATGGTTGTTTTTAATGGATCTAAGACAAAATCTTCCACAGGTATACCCACTAATGTTTAATAATATTCAGCTTAATCCTGCATCATCCTTGAACATGCTTGGGGTTTCATTTACTCGGGACTTATCTTGGAAAGATCATATTACGTCTCTTGTAAAATCTGCTTCCAAGAGATTGGGTGTGCTAAGCCGACTCCGCTCTTTCTTTACCCCTGCACAATTGTTGACTCTATACAGGGGTTTTATCCGCCCCTGTGTGGAGTACAACTCTCATGTGTGGGGAGGCTCCCCACATACAGCTCTTCTCAATAGGGTGGAGTCAAAGGCTTTTCGTCTCATTAACTCTCCTTCTCTTACTGACTCCCTTCAACCTCGGTCTCTTTGCCGCACTGTTGCATCTTTATCTCTTTTCTATCGCTACTTTAATGGTCACTGCTCCTCTGAACTGTCTGCTTGAATTCCTCCACCTCTACGACGGGCGCGTAACACCCGTCTTTCAGCAAACTCTCATCCCTTTTCTGTCCAACACTCTAATCCAAGAGTTAACCGTTACTCCCAGTCTTTCATTTATGCAACAGGTCAACTCTGGAACTGTCTCCCTCTGTCTGTATTTCCTGCTGCCTGTGATCTCCAGTCTGTTAAACGCAGTGTGTCCAGGCATCTCAAAATGATCGGATCTTGAATTTGGCTCTCTACCGTATTTTGTTTTTCTCTTGGAGGGAACTGTTACTGCGGGCTCATGGCCTTTGGTTCCTTCTTCCTCGCATTAAAAAAAAAGCTATACCATCAACTGCAGGGAAGGAACCGCTCCTGCAGGGCTGTCCCGTGCAGTGAACCGATGTTTCCTTGTGGTTGACAGCACCTCACCACAGCGAGGCGCGGGGAATAACGTGGGGATTTGGTTCCTGAATGGGCGCCGCACTTGCGTCTCTCCACCCAGTTAAGAGGGACATCATAGCAGTTTGGCAATATCGTTACCACCCAACACTGTAAATGGTTTCCTAGGATACAAGAAGCCACCAGGCTTGTTTCTTAGTGCTAAGCCACAAGAAGTGGAAGGAAGAGTAATAACAAGTGACAGGAAAGAAAGAAACAGGAGAGGAGGGTAGACACATGAATAGAATGAGAATAAGGGAAGAAAAAATAGGCAGCACTATAGCAAATGAGTGGCTGATGATTGCCACCATACACCACCATTGTGGGATTAAGTACAAAATGCGTCATCGCAGTGAAGGTGTTAAGTAAATGGTAGTGTTAAGATACAAGAAATATAAGGTGTATAATGGCACAGGAGGATACTTAATCATTTGTCAAAAACCGCTGTGTCAACACTGTTACATTATCACTGCTGTGTTAGGTATGAGACAAGAATATTGATAGGTAATTATTGTGATATTATGGTGTCAATATTGAGTTACTGTAGGTGTCAGCCAAAGACAAGAAGCTTATAGAGCTATTTAGTACATTTCTATTGCGTCCCACTTAAATATTGCAATAAACTGTTCTTCGTGAATTCAGTAAACTTCACTGCCACATGCTATTTAAATCATGCACCCTCCTTGCTCAGTTATCTAGCCAACTTCAAAGATTTATCTCAGTACTATCAAAGGTATCAAAGAAATGATTCTCCTTTTACTCTAACTTGGCCTAAAAGTGCAGTCTCATCATCTTGAATACTGAGTTCTGACAACAGATTAACACTAGAAAATGATGGCAGTTATGACGGAGTACTATTAAACGGATGTTGCGCGTTAGTATTGTCTTTTTCTGCTACTGACCTACGTGGAATAAGCAAAAAAAGGAACATAAAGACGAAAACCTAAAATGACTATTATAAGAATATGTGACTCCAGCAAAACTTATCCAGTGAACAGCCTTAATTACCAAAATGAAACACTGATATGGGACTGGTATGTATTAAAGTTTGCTTCACGACTGCTTCAGAATTCAGCTCTGTTTTAATCTGAAGTCGTGAGGCAAAGCGTCAGTACATAGGAGTCCCATTTCGTTGTTTTAGTTTCCAGTCTCTATAAAACGTACAGTCGACAGCAGAAGTTCGTCCCTATCAGAGTGTGAGCTACGAGTCCATTGACCTAGTAACACTGTGTGGTATAAAGTTGCCTGGTATAGTTTGAATGGATAATATTTAATATTTGTAAGTCAGAGATAAGTTATGCCTCAGTTTAAGATAATATCAATGTTCAGCAGGTGGTATGATATTCTTACTGACAAATGTGTCGTTAGTGTATGGAATTATTTAGTAAGGACTTGGACGCAAAGGATTAGTGCTATTGATTGCCAACGAGTATTTTAGGAAAGGTAATTTAACATGGGTACTAAAGATGAGGTTACAAGACATTAATTACGAAGCCAGTCACCTAGTACAGAAACGTCAATATACTGTAGAGCATGTTTCGCGATGACAATGAGCTTTCTTTCGTAAATCTTTTCCTGTCCTGCACTCACTCACCACCCATCCCTAGTGTTCTCAATCACGCTCTGCCATCACCCACATTCTTTTCGTGCTAATGCTGAAAAATATATATTTGTATGTAAAGTACAGAGTGGAATAAAATTATATGCATTCAGTGAGCATCGTTTTTATCTCTATGACTGTTATCGATCATCGGATAATCCATAGAAACAGTTATCAGTAACAGGAACTAGTCATTGTGGCGGTGATGGGACAATGCTCGTTAACATTTACATAACAGTTACATAGCCATCGTTAACATCACTGCTGTGAATCATCCTAGCCAATACCTCCTCGTCTCACCCACACCCACCCACACACACTTTCCATCATTCTCCTTTCCACCAGTATCCATCACTCTTTCCTCATGTTCTTCCCCTCCCTCCTCCCCTTACCCTCCATTCCTTAACCCGATCCACACCACAACCCTCCACCTTCATTACGTCCCCTATGATTTGTTTCGTCTTTATTATGAAAAATTATTCGTAACATGAATGTAATTGTCGCAACAGAAATGAAAAACAAGAGCGTGGCGATCTGGAAAAATATATATATATCAATCAATCAATCGATCATTTCCTGTGGCACCCCAAGGGATGCATAGGGCCTCAATAAACTCTCTCCACCAATATTTGTCTCTTGCCATCTCCTTCAGGTCCCACCAACACTCCTCTCCTGCTTCTTTTTTCATTGTCCTCAACCAGGTTTCCCTCGGCCTACCTCTGCCTCTTCTTCCTCTAGCAGTCCACTCTGGCACATCCTGTATTAAAGTACCTTCTTTTCTGTATATGTGCCCCAGCCACTTCCAGCGAGACAGTCTCACATATTCGTTAACTGGTTCCACTCTCGTAATATCCCTTACTCTTGCATTTGTAACTCTATCTTGCCACTTTACCCCAAGAATCCTTCTCAGTATTTTATTCTCAAATCCTAATACTTTCTGATCTGTTGCAATTATACTGTACCATGACTCATGCCCGTAAATTAAAATTGGTCTAACCATGGACTTGTAAATTTTCACTTTAGTATGTACCGAAAGCATATTATTTTTCCAAACAGATTTCATCATTCCAACAGCTCGCCAAGCCTGTCTAATTATCTCCTCAATTTCATTGATTAATGATCCATTAGATGATACAATCGTTCCCAGATATTTAAAGTTTTCTACATTCTTCACCACATTCTTCCCAATTACACAACTGATTTGGTTCTCCACGTTCATATTAATAATTTCAGTCTTTCCACAATTTATTACCAATCCCACTTTTTCTCCTTCCTCCACCAGACAATCAAGCACCCTCTGCATCTCGTAAATACTTCCGCAAATCAGTACACTATCATCAGCATAGTCCAAATCCATCAGCTTCTTATTTTCTTTCCAGTTAATTCCTGCGCCTGCCTTTTTCATAACATAACCCATAACCAAAACAAACAACAATGGCGAAAGAATTCCTCCCTGAATCACTCCTGACCTAACTTGAAATGGATCACTCAAAGAACCACCCACCATTACCTTACAAAAAGTACCTTCATGCAGTCTTCTAATAATATTTACAAACTTTTCTGGTATACCATAGAATCTCATAATTTTCAATATAGCTCCACGTGAAACACTATCAAACGCCTTTTCAAAATCCACAAAACACATATTAAGTGGCATTTTCATCTCAATAGCTTGTTGCATTAGATGCCTTACAATAAAAATCTGATCATTACAACCTCGACCCTCAGTACATACTATATATATATATATATATATACAGAGAGAGAGAGAGAGAGAGAGAGAGAGAGAGAGAGAGAGAGAGAGAGCCTGTGTGGTACAGTGGTAAAGTGTGCATTTTCGTACGCTGAAAAAAGGGGGTTCGCGCCCCGCCAGGGATGTAAATCTTTGGGAGCGTTCTTCTGGCCACGTACTGCATTGGCGGACACGGGGTGCTGTGGTTGAACCAGTGTCGCATATTATAAAGTATGCTTGCACCCAGTCGGCTAGAGCGGACTGATTACACTTGGTTCACAGACTACACACACATCCAAAGCCACTCCAACGCAACAATTACACTTACAAGCACTTCTCACCCCACAAAACAATCTCTACTAGACAGCCTAAGCCACTTGGTAGAAATACATTGGCTGTATTGTCCCCACTTCGGTAGGGATAAGCCGGTCCTGCAGTGGACACTCAAACGGCTGATGAGATGAGATGATATATATATATATATATATATATATATATATATATATATATATATATATATCCTTTATGTTGTTGATTGCATGAAGTAGTAAATCGTATTTTCAGTTATTAATGAAAATATGATTAAGATAATAACTGCTAACTCCGAACAAAGGCGGAGGGAGCCCACCGGTCTCTTGGTCAAATTTTGAGACAGGGTTGAAAGAGCTAAGACCTTTGGTCGAAGCCTTGCAGTACTACCACGTGTCCCACCAAACGGCTCTCCGGCCTCATCGTCATCTGATTCCTGCAACCATTCCCAAATTTTGGGAAAATTTGCTGGGCAAAGAACTATAGTGCTTAGTAGGAACTGCAGAGTGGTTAACTGAGGTGAGTTAGCAATAATGCCGGCCATAATAAAACCCCTTAAAATTATTAGAATATGTACGTCTGGAGGTAGGTTAAGCAAAACAATCACGTAGAAGGTGTGAGAAAGCGACGTATGGTGGACGAGGAGGCAAAGGAACTGACAAGGGTTCCAGCTGGTTGACTTAATTTTGTACGGACAAATGCACAGCACTCACCCCCCTCCCCCTTTTTTCTATAGTTTTACAGTCAGCGGATTTACTTTATCTGAGTGGTGATATAAAGTGCATATGTGTGGATGGTTATACCTGTGAGATGGAGTCACGATTCAGGTGCTTAACTGGTAAGTGAATGAGGCCCGTATTCTCGCCGGGTAAGGAGGCTCCCTAGCACCTCGTCCTTAACGATTTACTTTCCAAACTACCCATTATAATCAACTTTTTTTTTCTTACATGTTAATAATGTCGACACAGATTGCAGGAATAAGACACAAGAATACAGAAACGAAGCAGAATAAGAAATAAACAGGTAATGAAGAGGAGTTAGTAAGCTTCCTAGCCACAGGAGAATATCGCCCTGAGTTTGTGGTCATTTCACTGGGCATACTGTTGGTTAGTTCTCCTTCTGTCGTAGTTTTCCTGTGTCTTGCTCTGTGAACCCTACCTCGCCTCACGTCATGAGAGGAAAAAGAGACGGGATGATGATTGTGATGATGATGATGATGATGATGACGATATATACAACTGATATTAACGTTACTTCGCTGAATATTTGAGAAGTTAATTATCAACTAAGTCTTGCCGGAAGGAGAATGTACTTTTTCGTCTAATCATCATTAAAAAAAAAGGTGACTATTAGCTGTAGGTTATAATGCATGTATTAAACAGCACGACATTTACCGCAATATACCCATTTTACTCTAACTTTGCCTAAATTTGCTATTTCTCCATCATGAATGCTGAGTTGTGACAGTTAATTAGCTTATGATGCTGGTCATGAAGAAATGATAAGGAAAAGATGAAGAGCCGTAGTATTCTCTTCTTCTGTCACTGAGGTATGTGAAATAAGCTGAAAAAGGACAAAAATCCAGGCCAAGCTAGGGTGAAAAGGGTATTGGCTATATACAATGTCCCTCATACAGCGACCATCAGCTGAACTTAAGAGTAATTCAGTGTCCTGCATGAAGGCAGATATGGTGTGTCGGGTCTTCTTGCTGCTTGTCTTGGAGTCTACAGTCCTCTTTGCTGCCGACGGATCAATATTTCCTAAAGGTAACAGTACAGCCACACATCATGGTTACTTTGCATTGGACATGTTACTTGTGTATCATATGTGTATGTATACCACACTACATATAAGCAAATGGGTTCCTAGTGACATATAACCAGAAGAAATATGTGAATTATTTTATTGCTCATTTCACTGTGCATGCAGTCTGATACCTCTCCAATTCTGTGTTTATTTCTGGCGCTCTAATCGCCCCGTCTTCTAGGTGTGAATTGGGTTTGGCATGATAATGAAGTGGTTACTGAAACGAACTGATTCCTACCCGATCATTAAATCAACCTGCCGTATAAGTATTCAGGGTAACTTAAATGGTTCTTTAAACTGAAAGCTTGTGTCTAATATTCTTTAAGATTAAAGTTTTTTTTTTTTTTTTTTCACATTCCTCATGGTAAAAATGGCTGCATCAGTTAAACTCATTATGATACCAACATATTAAAAACAAAATTAGTGAATCATCCGCCTACAAACATCTCATCTTCATAAGGTCCATTGACACTATCCTCCATGTCTCTGAGGCTGCTACTCTTGTCGGTTAAGGAGGCTCCCTAGCATCTCCTCAGTGATGATTCCAGTGGCGCAACTATCGGGGGGCCTGGGGGGGCACGGACCCCCCCACCTGAGCTGTGGAACCCCCCACTGGTCTACCCCATTTGATTTCAGAATTAGTTTTTCATTTTGCAATGACATGTCATGGGTGGCGCCAATTTTGAATATTCTTTTTTAATCCAAAAACAAGGAAGCATTAATTTTTCTGCCCTGTTCTGTGACTACAAACAGTAATATAACATATGTAGTGCATAATTACTCCTATTATACAGTATTTGAGATAACATTCTGTGCTCCCAATCTACTCTACTTGCTTGTTTGTGTAAAACAATCTGAATAAATGAGAAACACGATGTTAACCTTGTATATTCAATAAAAGCCGCGAGTAACATGCTTAGATTAGGCTCCGCAACTTAAGTTGGCTCAGTAATACTGTAGTGCTGCATCAACTGGCGATAACAGTGAATCAATATCCGATTCATTAGGAAAATTGACCCTGAGAGGCTCCCTTAAATTTCCACTTGATTAACTTTTTGTTTTCGATAACACCACTTACTATCTTGTTTGGTTAATCATGAGTTTGCTGTTATTGTTAGTAGCAAACACGTGAAACAGCCATGCTTTATTCCTTATAAACACAAATGTTAACTCTTCATCCCAAGTTCATCAATATTTTCCAGGCGATTCGGAGTAGCAACAGTTAGCTGATTGAGACCGCCGGTGTTGCCAATTTGGGTACTTTAAGATATTTTGATCTTGCGATATATATAGTTATACCTGGAGGCGTACATTCAATGAATATTCTGTGATGCTGATCTATTTTTGACTATGTATAGAGATTAAAACATTATTCAGTTGAGTTTTTTTCGTATAATTAAATGAGCTTACACATTCTTGCGATTTTTGAAAATTAATGTAGCAGCATTATGTGAGACTTGGTAACTCCCTAAGCGGCGCCAGCAGTCTGCCACTTCCCGCCTCTCTTTTACTCAAACAAACGTACGGTCATGTGAGTGTGGAACGTCCACTATTTTTCGTGCAACCACTCGATCTACATGCATGTTCAGCATTTGAATGTACGCAGAGGGATCAAGTTATCAGCATTCCATATTAAGAACATCATCAGGCTAAATACTGGTAAGACAAATAAGACGTCAAGACAAGCTGGGACTTGCCTAATGTTGCATTTAGGCGAGGTCTACAACATCATAAGAGCAGCAGCTGCAGCAAATCCGGCAGTACTGCTGTTGGGTATTATAGCCTACCAGTATGAGTTGTGTAGTTATCCACCACATTTGACTTGTTGGCTTGTCTTATCTTGTATAGTTTGGTAAGCCTATGAGAACATTTTCTGTGTGATTTTACTTGTAGTTTTCATCTGTTGATAGTTCTAGTATTGTATATACTGCATAATTCGATGATATTGTTTTCTTTAGAGGTCTGAAGTATAATCATCATCTATGCTAGTTCAACCTTATAGTCCTATACTGTTTTTGTCATTGGGTTTGTGTGTCTTTGTTCATTCCTAGTGTCAGTGGCGCTTTTTGTGGTAAGGAATCATGCAAAGCACAATATCTTTAAAAAGAAGCCAAGTTTCTAGGAATCAGAGCTTATCACCTTCCCCCAGTGGAAGTGATCCACCACATAAACATAGTAAGAATGATAAGATAAATGTAGAAGCTGATTCTGATACAGAAAATGTAGCATGGAAGCATGATATAGAATTACCAGAATGTGAAAGTGAAGGTGAATTCTCTGCAACCAAGCAGTGATTGATGCTACTCTACTTTCAAAATGCCTGTTGTCACAAGCAGACATTCTCAAAAACAAGAAGGCACCTGGACCATCAAATATTGGTCAAGGAAAATCTGATGCTCCAAATCAACCTCAGCTGGCATCTTTTTCTTCTCATCAGATTGGAAACAGACTTCGGTCACTCAAACTGTCCTGGTATGACAAACACAAATGGCTGGAGTATTCTGTTCTGGAAGATGCAGCATACTGCTTCAGCTGTCGTCATTTTCCTCAACCAAGCAAAGTTCCAGAAACAGCATTTGTTTCAACCGGTTACAGACAGTGGAAGAAAGCAACGAAGAGAGACTCATGATTCGCCAAGCATGAAAAGAGCGATTTTCATAACTATGCGCTCTGTTCATGGAAGAAATTTCAATGACGACTGGAGCAGGGTAAAACTATAAAAGTGTCCAATTCGTCAGCACGTGTTAAGCTACTATCAGGAAATAGGCATTACATCATGCAAGTTGCTAAAGTACTGTGCTTGACTGGTCGCCAGAAAATTGCTCAGAGAGGACATGATGAGGGACCTGGAAGTGTGAATAGAGGGAATTTTTTAGAAATTCTTCATCTTGTTAGTGAGGAGGTTGTCAAAGCCTATTTGTCAAAACAAAGAGCAAAATACACCAGCCCACTGATTCAAAATGAGATAATTGGGATGATGGGACAAATGATCCTAAATGAAGTTAGCAGTGAAGTTGCTGAATCTCAGTGGTTCTCAATCATAGCTGGTGAATCCAAGGATATAAGCGGCAATGAGCAACCTTCAGTGGTTGTTCGATATCTGTACCTGAACACCATTCATTAGGAATTTTTGAACTTCATACATTTACATGAACTTGATGCTCAGGGACTGAAGAAGTGCATATATGAAGTGTTGCAAACATGCAACATTGACCGCAACAATTGTGTTGGACAAACATACGACGGAGCATCTGTCATGAGTGGACCAAATGCAGGGGTCCAAGCATTGATACAGAGTGATGTGCCCCAAGCAACCTACATCCACTGTTATAATCATCGTTTGAACTTGGTTATCGTTGAAACGGTTAAGGCTGCCAAACTCGCAGATCAGTTTTTGGACTTCTGGAGGCAATTTATGTATTTCTTTCATCCAGTATTGCTCACGAGGTTTTCCTGAAAAAACAGGCAAAGTTGATACCTCGTGATATTTTCTGATCTCCTTCATCGTACGAAGTTGCTCTCAGATATGTTGTAGTCACCCTCACTAGATCTCGCAGCAGCAGCAGACATGGTAGAAACAGTTCGCGAGGATATATTGAAGCAGAGGTCTCATGACATCTGGAGTTCCAACTTGGACGTTGCTGAAAGCTTGACGAAGGAAGTATGGATACCAGTGGAAACTGCGATTCCAAAACCTAAGAGACGAGTTTCACTGAGACTGGAGGTCTGTTTGGTAATGGAAACTATTGGACAAGATGAAGAAATGACAAAGCAGGGTCTCTGTACCTCACTGTATTATCCAGTCTTGGAGAGTCTGCTCTCTGAACTTGATCGCAGTTTCAACCAGATTAACATCCAGCTGTTGCGTTCGATTGCAGCTTTGGATATCCGTAGTTCCAAGTTCATGGACATCGACCTCAATCATCCTATGGCTCGTCACTACAGTGTTGAAATAGTAGACTTGTAGATGTAGAATTACGCCAGGCTAGAAAGCTAGTAAACCGAAAACAGTCAGAAGGCTTTGTTATCGACTCAGTGCCGAAGTTCCAGGTGTTCATGGATCCTTACAAAGATGCTTTCCCTGCTCTATGCAAGCTGCTGGCGATTTCTCTCATTCTGCCCCCAACATCTGCCTCGTGTGAGCGGAGTTTTTCCTCCATGAGAATGATAAAAAGTTACCTTCGTAACTCCATGGCTGACTCGAGATTGTCAGCCTTGTCAGTTCTGGGCATCCACAAAAGAAGATCCAAAGCTCTCAATATGGAATCAGTTGTATCAGCATTCGCGAGAAAACACAATAAGAATATTGTGCTGTTTTGAAGTGTCTGGTGTGTGGTGGCCGATTGATTGTGCTGTTTTCTTGTGTCTGGTGAGTGATAGCCGATTGATTGTATCATTTTATTATAGATCGTTTTGCAGTTTATTTCTAAATACAAAAGTATGATTTTATTTAAGACAGCCTTGCAGCATATTTCTAAATACAGAGGCGTGATTTTAATTTTGATGGCTTTGCAGTTTAGTTCTAAATAGGGAAGCATGATTTAGAATGCACTGTCTTTTATTTCTAAGTATATCTCTAAATACCGTATGGTTTTATTTTACATGGCTTTGTGGTATATTTCAAAATATGGAAGTTTAAGTCAATGAATCTTTCTGTTCTACATCGTTATTGGTGAAAAATTTCTTGGCATGTGTCTGAATGGCGCCAGGCGCATGGAATGGGAATTTGTACATTGTTTTTCAATGTACATAGGCAAATCGCTATTCCTTTGCTGTCAATCAAACACTCAGACTCTTGAATATTAATATTGTTACTAGATTAACTGATTCGCATAGATTATTAAACAATCTGTGCAATTGCTTCCATTGTTATTTAATCACTGCCAATGTTATACTTATTTATGTGACCGTAATACTTCTTTATTTTAGCCTGTCGGTGTATATTTGTTTGAAATTTCGTGTTGAAAATCATGTTTGTTCAGAAGAAAATCCCAAAAATACCACCTACTCCGGCCCCCCCAGATGAAGGATTGGACCCACCTTGGCCCCCCCATTAATGAAGACTCAGTTACGCCACTGCATGATTCATTTTCCAAAGTACCCATTAACATTCTCTTCTTGCTTCTTATATCTTTTTAATGTCGACATAGACTGCACGAATAACACACAGATTTACAGTGACGGAGCCGAATCGGAAATAATTCGGTAAGGAAGAGGAGTTAGTAAGTTTCCTAACCGCACAAATATTACAGCCTTGAGTAACTGCTGATCGTAAGTGTTCTTTAAAAATTGTCCTTCTCTTAAACTGAGTGTTAATTTTGATACTGAAATAAAATATTAAACAGCTCATCCACTTATATATCATCCAAGTATATAATCCCCTTTGAAATAGAGGTCCTTGTGTCTATACATGGTTTCATTTCTGCCTGTCAGTCTGTATTGCTTTTTACTAACTACACAACTGCGGGATAAAGCTAGTATGAAAGAAATATATATATAATATAAAAAACATGAGAGGTGACCTGTAATCCTAATGCATCCAAGTTCAAATCCCGGCTGGGGGAGTGAATCGTTTGAGGATTTGGATTTCAATAACACGTACTGCGCTAGAAAAAAAAAAAAAAAAAAAGATACCCCTCTACGCCGACCGATTTTGGATTTTTTTCTTCTGGCTAAATGGGCTTCATACACCAATAAAAGATCCCTGACACTAATAAAAGTAATCACTAAAGCCAGATAGTTAGGCGATTCAAGTCAGGTTGGTGCCACTCTACCTCTGAAATCTTCGAGGTTACTGAGAGAACCGAGTATCTGTGAGCTTGTGAACCGATTCTGGATTTTTTGTGGATAAATGGGCTTAATACATCAATATAAGATCCCTGGCGCAATTAAAAGTAATCATCAAAGCCAGAAAGTAGGTTGAATCGAGTCAGGTTGGTGCCACTCGACCTCTGAAAGCTTCAAGGATACAGACAGAGCAGAGTGGCAGTGAGCCTGTGAAGACTCACTCTCCTCCCGCGCTCCCAAACCAGTGTTGTAAACATAGTGGAGGAATATCTGAAGTTAGGAAGATACGATATTACAGTACCTTCCATTTAACTCCGGTTGCTTGCAATGACTTCTCAATGCTGCAAGACGTAGACTTACGTCACCGGTGTTTTTGAAGAGGATGTAGATCTTCGTCACTAGCGTAGTACGGGTTAAAGCAGACTTTGCTGATCTACCAGACGAAAAGCCAACATGTCATAAAACTATCTCAGGTAACACCAATACACCAGTCCTGCAAGAGACAGCCCTAGCTTGTCTTCAGTATGGAAGGTGGATGTTAGCGCCGAAGTGGTAACATGTGGAAGGTGCATAGTAAAAGGATGGACTACTGGATCTTGGCAATGGGCTGAAATAAGAAAACATAAGCTCTATTACCTATCTGACCTGCTGGGTTATATAGTATTGTTTTCCATATTTTCTCATTAAAAAGATCAGCACAGTATCAGCACAATACTTCGTATCTGTCATATCACAAAGCTTCTTATAATAATTTCAAGCAACAGTTCATCCTCGCTGATAAGACACAGGTGATACTGACTGTGGGGAGAGACACTGAAAATACTGATAACGCTGATAAAATTTATACTTTTGAATGTAGGGATAAACATTGACAGTACTGAATGTAGGGAGAGACACTGATAATACTAAATGTAGGGAGAGACACTGATAAACTGAATGTAGGGAGAGACACTGATAATACTGAATGTAGGGAGAGACAGTGATAATACTGTGTGTAGGGAGAGACACTGATAATAATGAATGTAGGGAGAGACACTGATAATACTGAATGTAGGGAAAGACAGTGATAATAGTGTGTGTAGGAAGAGACACTGATAATACTGAAGGTAGGGAGAGACAGTGATAATAGTCTGTGTAGGGAGAGACACTCATAATACTGAATGTAGGGAGATACTCTGATAATACTGTGTAGGAAAAAAATCTGATAATACTGAAAGTAGGAAGAGACACTGAAAATACTGATAACGCTGATGAAATTAATATTTTTGAATGTAAAGAGAAACACTGATAATACTGATGGTACTGAATGTAGGGAGAGACACTGATAATACTGAATGTAGGGAGAGACACTGATAATACTGAATGTAGGGAGAGACACTGATAATACTGAATGTAGGGAGAGACACTGATAATACTGAATGTAAGGAGACACTGATAATACTGAATGTAGGGAGACACTGATATTACTGAATGTAGAGAGACACAATGATAATACTGAATGCAGGGAGAGACACTGGTAATACTGAATGTAGGGAGAGACACTGGTAATACTGGATGTAGGGAAAGACACTGGTAATACTGAATGTAGAGACTGAATGTACCAAGAGAATCACAAACTTCCCTCCCTCTGCCAGCGGTCACATGAATGACCAAGGCCCGGATTCTCGTCGGATAAGGAGACTCCCAGGCATCTATTCCTTGCCAAGTTTTTAGTGGATACGGCTGGTTAGCGAATTAGAATGATTTAGGTAACAGAGATAGACAGTAAGGTCTAATAAGTAAAATAAATCGCTTAGGAAAAGGTGTTAAGGGACCGCCTTAACTAAGGAGAATAGGGACCCAAGAGCTAAGCGGTATGCACTATCAGAAGCACAAAAAAAACGGCTGGATTTAGAACCATGCAGTGCCTTCAGTATATTGCACTTTCCACAAAAAAAAAAAAAAAAATCCACGAAATGGTCTTGAGATGTACCGTTAAATAATAATGACGTTTCGGTTGGTGTGAGCAGTGGCATGTAAAACCATGAAACAGATCTTTTCGCAACGATGATGATCCACAAGGAAACTGAGACATGATATTTTTATTCAGCTTACGATGAACCCATAAAAATCGTTATCATGTCCCATTTTCTCTTCAGTTAAGGAAGCTTCTAACCTCTTTTCCTAAGTGATTTATTTTGCATATTACACCTTACTGTCCTTCTTCGTGTTGCATATATCATTCCAGTATCGCCATACTCAACATAAATAACGTACAAAAGAACCTTAACCAGCCATAACAGTCCAGGCTAGAAATCGTTAGACATTGTCTTTTAACATATAGTAGTTTTCATGAGTTTCTAGACTATTTTTTGTGCTGAATCCAATTATGATGAGTGCCAGACGTAAAACATTGAGTGCCTTTGTAAAAACGCAAAAATCCAAAATTACTGCCTGGACTCCTATGAAACGCTGAGAATGAATCTAAATGGTTATTAAAGGTGTAAAATATGTTATACTTTATATTTTTCTTCACACAACAATCAGATAATATTACTGGAAATATGGCGATAATGATTTATTCATACATGAAAAAGTACACAAAGAATTTATATCGTAATGGTATCATATGACGGGTCATGAGTATCCAGTTCTAGATGGATATTGATTCTGACAAAATATGTTTATTATAGTATACTTACACAATATATATTCGGACTCATTGCCACTGTCATCACTGCTGTCCATGTTCAGTTTGAACGGGTTTTGACAGCTTGCTTGGCCCCAGCATTTGCAGAAGTTTGAGTACAGAAGTGTAATTTTTGTGCATGGACAAAGTGTCATTTTGCACTTTTGCAGCCGCAGTTGACGAGATTAAGCACTTCATCTGGTGCAGCTAACTGTCCAGGCAGAGCATACTTTGGTCGCAGTTCTTGCCAATTTATTTCCCAGCCATACTGCAGAGGGTCCAAGTCGGGCGGAGAAACCATGCCTGCTGATTTCAACAAAGCTGTTTAGAAATGGGATTGCTCACAAGGTAGCTTAAATGCACCTTGAGTAGGTGGAAGGCTGCTCAACTTTGGTGATACATGTTGTTTACCAGCAAGTTTTCTCTTGAAAATATTAGCATGCATGTGACCTTGTGATATCTCTGGCTCCTGCCCATATACATTAAGATGGCTACAAATTTCAAACAAGAGCTAGTGATGTCATCTGGTGATGCTGCAACATCACCTGGAAGAAGCAAACCAGTGAACTTTTCAAGTGTTTTGAACACAGTTGCCTTGCCAATACAGGCAAATGAAGAGACTGCATCACATCCAGTTAGGGCATGAGCTCCAAGAAGGCTACGGACGACTGCAGCATGCTTACTGACCACCTCATCACATTGTTGACAGTGTGCTTTCCAGAACATGACTCCATGGTTACCTCAACTGTATTTAACCGTAGTTGGCAAGCCGTTGGTTCGTCCATGCAGGTGATGTGCAAGGATAAGAAGTGCATCAGTGTCATCAGATACAACCAGAATTGGTGAAAAGCCTGAAGAAGCTTCGTGAGTCATATGATATGCCATGATGACATCTGCCTCCTCATGTGCTATTGCTGTCTGATGTGGACAAACCCAGGTTATGCTAACAGCCACCTGATAAAGCTGCTGGTCAGTGATGAATATGGTCCATTTTTGTCCAGTTAATGATGTGATGTGTTGACTTTTAACCACAGAAGTTTCCATAGTGTCTGGTTCAGATGGTGCCATGTCCAAAAACGCTGCTTAAGCAATGCTTGTTTTTTGGCCATGTTGTTGACCTCTTTCCCTAGCACTTTTTGTATTGAAACCACTATATTGTGGACACAGACTGTCAGTTGTAACTTGCTTGAAGAATTCCATATCTTCAACCACAGCTCAGTTTAGAGACACCTGCC
The DNA here is from genome assembly GCF_032717465.1 of Coenobita brevimanus. Classification (NCBI taxonomy): domain Eukaryota; kingdom Metazoa; phylum Arthropoda; class Malacostraca; order Decapoda; family Coenobitidae; genus Coenobita; species Coenobita brevimanus. The sequence goes on along the minus strand of NC_136983.1, from coordinate 35,004,655 downwards.
TGCTGACCAAAAATGCAAGAGTGGGAACAACCCTAAATCTGAAATGCTCTGACATTTCAGGTTTCTCGCTTTCATGATAACGTTGCACATTCACTTCTTCCAGTCTCAGCAAGTGGCCTTTGTTTCATCCCATTTAAGGCGCTCAATTGTGGGAATGTCAGGCATACCTAATGGGTCTGATCAGGCTTTGACTTCCCATTCTGAGTTATGATCATAGCCAACCCATGCATTACTTTCTGTCCATTTTGGGAGGAAATGTGTGTATCAAAGTTGTCAGCAACAACTTGGACCAGTCCATTTGTACTCTTTTATTGTGCTAGTCCTCGAGGAGCTTTGGCCATTGAACTGGCAGCAGAAATTCTGAAGCACTGAAGCTCATTGTAAGAGGATGTAACACCAAAACTATGAAACTGGTCAACCAGCTTTCGGTGTTGGTTCAACATTACACTCAAAGATATCGGTAGGCGTGTTGCTTGACCAGTCACAACACCTGTTACAATGTTGCCAATCTCTGTTGCTTCCAGTGTGGAATCAAACTTAGATGATATTGCTGCAAGAATTGACAAGACCATTTGGCTATTGTACAATCACTAATAACATCAGACGTTGATATGCGGGTGTAATAAGATTTCATATTAAGTTTCTGGCATTCTGCTCAGATGTTTTTGGCCAAACTTGAGGTAACTTCTACACTTGCATTCATCCTCAGTGTTATCTACAATATGAAGTTGATTTACCCCGAAACACCAAGATTGATACCACACCATGAGAGGACAATCAGTTCAGGATGCAGTTTCTTGCTGACAGTTTTTAAGAGAGAACACCTTGAGTGTTGTGTTCTCCTTACTTCAATATACAAATTATACAGATCAGCTCTATTCCGAATGTGTTCTTTGTTTCTCGACAATTTGTTTGACCAAATTGTCTAGCGCACTGTCACCTGCATTAGAAGTGGACTGAGTTGGATTGTTGGCAGAAAATTTAGCAAGACAGTCTTTGTGATAAAGAGCGTCTGCTGCACGCAGATCGGTCGAAGCACAATTAACTCTGTCACATCTTTTGCCCAGGCATCATTTCTTTTACTTGCTCGCCTTAGAATGGCTTCTTTTGATGTGGTATTTCCAACATCAGCAGTTCTACAAACGTTTGCTTCTCTCCAACAACTCGGATTCTTTGCAGGGCATTCCACTGAGCGTTTCTGACCACAATATAAACAGTCTTCAAGGAAGTTAAATGCATGACTTCCCCTCAGTCTTTTACTACTTGTGCTATCAGCTGGCTGAGATTTACTCTTTTTTAGAAATCGCTTTATACGATGCTTTTGAACGGTAAGTGCTGATGCAATTCTTGTGACAGGTGAATTGTGTAACACCTTCTGCAAGACTTTCACTCAAACCATCACCACGTTGACGACTCGCATCATGCAGACTCTGGATTCTTGAAGACTCGATAAGCTTCGGCTTCTTGCTACCACATATTATGCAATCCATAACTGCAAGAATGACAAAGGCAAATATTTACCAGCCTTAAAATCAGAATTCAATTTTGAATGCAACTACAAATTATAGTGCCTGTGGGAAATATTGTCCCACAGAGCAGTTGTGCTCTTTACCTTTTAAAATAGCTGTCCCTGTTTAAAAGCAGAAGAGAACCTGGAGAGCATTAATGATCAAATCAAGCAGTAATATATCCAGGAGATTGCGTTCTCTTTAATAATTCTTATTATTAATAAATCAAATGCCACTGCGTTTAACCCTTGTGGACAACTATATTGTAAATACATATAAATACTTAGGAAATTTCCATTGACCTAACTGCACTTGTGTGGTGAGAATAAGTGCCTCACATAAAAAACGAATGAGGGTTTAATACATATTTACATAGATAAAGGGAATATTTGGCTTAGTTTAATTAAAACTAAGGTTAAATTATTTTTCTTTTTTTTTATGCGAGGAAGAAGGAACCAAAGGCCATGAGCCCGCAATAAGAGTTCCCTCCAAGAGAAAAACAAAATACAAGAGAGAGCCAAATTCAAGATCCATTCATTTCGAGATGCCTGGACACACTGCGTTTGAAAGACTGGAGATCATAGGCAGCAGGAAATACAGACAGAGGAAGACAGTTCCAGAGTTGACCTGTTGCATAAATGAAGGACTGGGAGTAACGGTTAACTCTTGTATTAGAGAGTTGGACAGAAAAGGGATGAGAGTTTGCTGCTAGACGGGTGCTACGCACCCGTCGTAGAGGTGGAGGAATGCATGCAGACAGTTCAGAGAAGCAGTGACCATTAAATTAGCGACAGAAAAGAGATAAAGATGCAACAGTGCGGCGAAGTGACAGGGGTTGAAGGGAGTCAGTAAGAGGAGGAGAGTTAATGAGACGAAAAACCTTTGACTCCACCTTATTGAGAAGAGCTGTGTGTGGGGAGCCTCCCAACACATGGGAGTTGTACTCCACACAGGGGCAGATAAAACCCTTGTATAGAGTCAACAATTGTGCAGGGGTAAAGAAAGACTGGAGTCGGCTTAGCACACTCAATCTCTTGGAAGCAGATTTTACAAGAGATGTAATATGATCTTTCCAAGATAAGTCCCGAGTAAATGAAACCCCAAGCATGTTCAAGGATGATGCAGGATTAAGCCGAATATTATTAAACATTAGTGGGTATACCTGTGGAAGATTTTGACGGGTTGATAGGTGTAAGAACTGAGTCTTTGATGCATTAAAAACAACAAGATTATTTTTACTCCAGTCAGAGATACAAGCCAAGTCAGACATTAGGTGTGCCATAGCCTCATCCCTTGTTTGTTGAAGTAACTGCTGAGATGGGCGTTGCGGGAACCGAATAGAAAGGTGAAGGGTGGAGTCATCAGTGTATGAGTGGATAAGGTTAGGTGTACAGCTTAGAACAGTGGTCCCCAAACTTTTTCTGGTCGTTACCCACTTTTCATACATGATCCTTGTCCATGGCCCCCCTTCCCCAACCATAACCCATGACTACAGTGACTATCTACACTACAGTCCTACACTTATCATGTCCATATAAAAATCAGTCTTGCAAATCCTGTAATTTTATTGATTCCATTTGTTATTTTCTCTTTTGTTAAGTATTAATAAAGAAATGTGTATTTTGTCTTTGAATCGTATATATATATATATGTAATTATTGATGTATTCACAGGTGGGCACAAACTGATTATATGGGGAGGCGCACACGGTGATCAATGTTGCAACTGTGAATGGATAGTTAACTGAAAAATGTGAACATCCTTGCTGATACTCAAGATTCAAGACCAGGTTATCATACAGAATCCATAGTTTAGGAAGCCTTAGAATAAGATTGAGTTAAATTATTTACTCCCCTAATACATCTCTATGCCTTATTTTATGTCAACAACACAGAATCAAATAAAAAAAGGTAATTACACAGGCAAAAAAAAGAAAAAAAAAGGACGTATTACTTATGTGTCTGGCAGCAAGGCATTGCACAAACCTGTACTGAACCTGTGTAAGTTCTCTCCACTGACTACCTACTCGCTAAACTCCTTCGGTTCAGGTTATGGCCTCCTACATTCTGATATATGGCCCCCAGTTTGGGAACCACTGGCTTAGAAGGCCATTGATGAATAAAAGGAAGAGAGTTGGTGATAGGACAGAGCCCTGTTGATAAATCTAGGAGAAGAACAATGGCCGTCTACAACAGCGGCTAGCAGAATGACCAGAAAGGAAGCTAGCGATGAAGGCACAGATAGAGGGATAGAAACCGTAAGAGGGCAGTTTGGAAATTAAAGATTTATGCCAGACTCGATCGAAAGCCTTTGAGATGTCAAATGCAATGGCAATGCTTTCGCCAAAGTCCCAAAAGGAGGATGACCAGGAGTCTGAAAGGTAGGTGAGAAGATCACCAGTGCAGCGCCCCTGACGGAACACGTACTGATGACCAGAAAGAAGGTTGTGATAGGAAAGATGCCTTAAAATTTGTCTATTGAGAAATGATTCGAAAACTTTTGAAATACAGGACGTTAAAGCAATTGGACGATACTTTGAGGGTTGGGAGTGGTCACTCTTCTTTGGGACTGGCTGAATGAGAGCAAACTTCCAGCAAGAAGGAAAGGTACAAGTTGACAGACAAAGGCGAAAGAGTTTGCCTAGGCAGGGTGTAAGCACAGAAGCACAGTTCTTGAGAACAACAGGAGGGACTCCATCAGGCCCATATGCCTTGTTAGTATTGAGGCCAGTGATGGCACAAAATACATCAGCTGAAGAAATTTTAATGTCAGCCATGAGAAAGTCAGAGGTAGGAAGTGATGGAGGAACAGCACCGAAATCGTCTAAGGTAGAATTGGAGGAGAAAGTCTGTGCGAAGAGATCTGCTTTATCAGTAGAAGAAATAGCTACAGAACCATCAGAGTAGAAAAGAGGAGGGAAGGATGATGAGGTAAAGTTGTTAGAAAGGTTTTTGGCAAGGTGCCAGAAGAAGTGGGAAGAATTCGAGTTGAAGAGTTGAGAGCATTTAGTACGGATGAAATTATTTTTAGCAGAGCGAAGAACAGACTTAGCACGATTCCGGGCAGAAACGTAAAGATGATGTGATTCAGGGGTGGGTTGGCTCTGGTACCTTTTGTAGGCCCTCTCCTTGTTGTGGACAGCATTAGAACAAGCGTGATTAAACCAAGGCTTTCTTGCTTTAGTCAAAGGATATGAGAAAGGAATGTATGCTTCAGTGCCCGAGAGAATAACCTCCGTAATGCGCAAGGCACACTCAGATGGCTCCCGGCCATGGAAGCAATATTTCCAGGGAAAATCAAAGAAGTACTTCCTGAGGGCCTCCCAATCCGCGGCTCCAAAATGCTACAGGCAACGTTTTCCTGGAGGGTCCACAGGCCGTACCAGAGTGATAGGACAGGTTAAGGTGATAAGGTTGTGATCGGAGGAGCCCAACGGAGAGAAAAGATTAACAGTGTAAGCAGAAGGATTAGTTGTAAGGAAGAGGTCAAGTATGTTGGAGCTCTCTCCAAGGCAGTCTGGGATACGGGTAGGGTGCTGTACAAGCTACTCTAGGTCATTAAGGATAGAAAAGATGTGGGCTTGTTCACCAGGTAGATCAGTGAAAGGAGAGGAGAGCCAAAGGTGGTGGTGAACATTGAAATCTCCTAGAACGGAGATTTCAGAGAAAGGAGAAATGGATAGAATATGTTCCATCGTAGAAGTAAGATAGTCGAAGAATTTTTGATAGTAAAATTAGGGGATAAGTAAACAGCACAGATGTATTTAGTCAGAGAATGACAGGAAAGCCGAAGCCAGAGTGTAGAGAATTCAGAAGAATTGAGTTCAGGAACACGAGAGCAAGATAAGTCGTTGTGTATATATACACAACAGCCACCTTTGGCTTTGAAATGAGTATAGAGAAAGTAGGAGGATACAGAAAAGGGTTTGCTGTCAGTTGCCTCAGACAGCTGAGTCTCAGTTAGAAAGAGAAGGTGAGGTTTAGAGGAGGAGAGGTAGTGCTCAACAGAGCGAAAGTTAGAGGAAAGGCCGCGAATGTTGCAGAAATGAAGAAGAAGAGAGTCAGACAGTGGTTCCAGGCACCTCGTGTCGTCACCGGGAGAGGGGCGGAAGGTGGGGGCATTTGTGGTCCCCCCCCCTGAGGACTCCGAGGCTGGGTGATGAGACGCCATGGTTTGTTTTTTGATTTTTGGAAAAGGAAGTATAGTGTGTACTGTGCATGTAGTTTGGTGTAGATAGTTAGAGAAATTTGTATTGGAGAGCATGCTGGCCTACTCTCTGTGTAACTGAGACACTGAAAAAGTTCAGCAAAGGGGGATGGTCAGGAACTAGTCCTGAGGGCTGAAGAAAAGGGAGCTCCAGCACTCCCTATCATCAGCTTTCCATCCACCTCGGGAGTACTGCCCTGCTCGACTGGTGCTACAGTCTACTCCTCTGATTCATCTTGTATATATCATGAAGTAAATTAACCGTATTTAGTCTTGTAACTAATTAAGAGTTGGCATCTGTACAATCCTATGAGGGAGAAGATGCTCGCCATGTTCATGCACTCTGTTGCTAAAGCCAGTTTAAGTTGCACGCTGGAAAATATGGACCTAAGGACGCTTGGATGTCCAGGCAACTGACCGAAACATCTGGCTCGTCGTCATCTGTTATCCGACTCTTTCTAGCTAAGTAACCTTTATGAGTTGGCTAAATCTTGGGGAATTAGCTAGGAGATAGAAGAATAATTACTGGTGAGTTGAAATATCAATTACACCTAAACCTCCTAAGAGACTTAGGTGAATTTACTTAAGGTTGTATTAGACTAACACTCGTCAGATAAAGGAGTGTATAAAATTTTCTGACATATTTTTGGTGCCCCTGAGAGTCAGGAAAACAGATGTGCGCCGAAGCACTGAACGATTTTAAGGTCGCGTTTGTTGGTCACAGCCTATTCCCACGTTCTGTAGAGGTGGATGACGTGGAAATGCGTATATACGGAGCCCCGGGTGAAAGGGCAAGTTCCTTTTCTGATGATGAGAGGCTAAATGCCATATTAGATTGGAAGCATGACTGCACTATCCTATTCCTGTGAGGAAATTATATTTATGAAGATGTGGAAGTTAATGAAATTGTTGAAAACATTCTAGCCGTGGTAGGAGCCATTGAAGGTTCATGTAAATCCTTGGTAACCATAACCCTTCTTGAGCCTAGAAACTTACCATATGGTTCGCCAGTTTGGTATGGTATGTATATATTAGTTAGCTGGGCCGTGAATAGGAAGTTGCAGAGAATAAGGAAGGGGAACGATTTTATCCACTTTAATGGAAAACCTTTCCAAGCAACTCTAAAAGCCGATGGTACACCTTGGAATCATCATGGCAAAGAAGCGGTTCTGCAGAAATTTATAAATTACATAGAGCTGAAGAAAGGACAGGTCTATGTTGTACAAGCTTTGGGTGGGCCTATATTATACTAAGATGTTAATAGTTCTGAGCTCAGAGAAATATGGGTTATTCGGAAATTGAGTGTGGGGGTAAAGACATAACCCCAGAGGTTTAACAACCCAGGGAGATAGGTTTAATACCATAAACCCAATCCCTACGCTCCTCAGAATTTAAAATAAATAGATAGCTACTGAGCTGGGGTATTTTGTGGTTGAAATTAATGGTTAATCTAGTAAATTAGAAATCAGTCAACATGTCTATTTCCTTGTTACAGAGATCCTCTAGTAGTAAGGTCGGATGGGTAACAAGTGCCATAAATGATTGCAGATAATCATTAGATGAAACACCTCTGTCCAGGGAGAAATTAAATAGTCTCCTGAATATACTAAAGGACAGATGGACTAAGTATGAAGAGGGTTATGTAAATTTAGAGGCAGCCATAGTAAAAGCTGATAATAAAGATCTCCTAGAATCGGAGACTACCAATTTTGAAGGTAAATTAGAAGAATATTTATCATTAGTGAAGTTATTAGAGTCAAAATTGGCCGAGACTGCCGCGGAAGTATAATTTGTGGAACAGCGGGGAAAAGCTGTCCTTCCACAAATTTCGCTTCCGGAGTTTGATGGGAGGCAAAATTGGAAATCCTTTTGGGATCAGTTTAAATACTTAGTTCATGATAGAACAGATCTCCCTAATTTGAGTAATCGCACAAATCAGTTAGGACAGGTCAAGGGGTCACCTTTCAAGTTGATAAAAGAATTACCTGTGGAAGAAAACAATTATTAGGTGGCAATGACTATCCGTAGACAGAATTACGAAGACAGAGAGCAGGTCATCACCCAATTACTGAAGACTCCAATTGAATTACCCATACCTAAACGTGATTTTGATTCCTTGCAAAATTTTCGGACAGGGATGAGTTGTAATTTAAAGGCTTTAGGTACTTACGAAGATATTAAAGCAGCAGATTGGGTGCTTTCTAGAATTGTGTCCTTAAAGCTTCTAAAAAGAACCAAGGATGCCTTGTATAGTAGGCACCAAAAGGATAATTTCTCCTGTGAAGAGATTAAGGAAGATTTAATGCAACTCTGTAAACATTTGCAAGGAACAGTAAAGCCTGCCGAAATTAAAGAAAAGGCTGAAATAAAGAAAAAAACCACTAACCAACTGGTTGGGAAACCTAAGTCAGAGAAGGCTAAGTCTGTACCTAAAGAAGAGATAGGTACATTCCTTAGCTCTTTAAAATCTGAGGATAAAATATTAAAGACAAGAAATAGACTATCTATCTATCTATATACCTAGGATGCTTCCCCCAAAGGAAAGGGAAGTAGCCGAGACAGGACGACACACTCCCAATTTACTCATCCACTCAATCACATTCATTTGCATCTTAGCACCAAAGGGGAGAAGGGACAGATCCTTACTGTACCACACCGCATGAGGGTCAACTGCACAGTGCGATCAGTGACATCCGCAGCAGGGCCCGACAGCAGAGCTGGTTTACCCCTGCCACATCATTAAAAACCCATCCTCTTACGCGCACCTGACCTGATCAGCTGACCAGACAAATGCGGGAGAATATCCCCACGGGGCTGCGCCATCATTTATTCATTCACAATTTCTCTCCATTCATTTTTATCAGCCACTCTCCCTTGCTCAACAGACATCCCTCTTGCATTCAACGCTCTCTTCACACTGTTCATCCATCCTATTAATGGTGTTCCTCTCAACCTTACACCTCTCACATCAGACCTAGTTATCTAGAAATAGACAAGCTGATGAAAATAAGGAAGTAAAACTTTCCATGGTAAAGGACAGGAAGGTCTGTGCATTTTGTGGAGCGCAATATCCCAGTGCATCTTGTCAACATTATCCTGATTATGCTTCTAGAGTAAGAAAGCCTCAGGAATAAGGGTGTTGTATAATCTGCATGCATTCCAAACACACTTATGCGGATTGCAAGATTAAACTAATTTTTTTTTCAAATGTAAATGGGATCATCATCATAGTGCTTTATGCCCAAGAATGAAAAATGAGGTTCATGAAACTGCAAGTGTAAATATGACAATTACTAAGGACAATACTCCAGTAGTAATGCTAGATGAAGTTCCAATACCACATGTGGAGGTAATGATTGAAAACAGAACCCTATTAGCACGTACTCTTTATTATACGAGTGCTCAGAAAACCTTCATTTCTGCAGACATTGTGAAGAAATTGAAGTTACCTGTTATTAGCATGGGAAATCTAGCCATTACAGGATTCTTAACTATTAAGGAAGCTCAGTCCTTTGATTTAGTTAGACCTGTAATATAACTAGGCAGATATAAATGCTGTATAACAGCAGCTGTACTGGATAATATGGTGACAAGTATATATACAAAAGGACTGAAGGAAACCTCTGATCATCTACAAAGCTTACGGATAAAGTTGGCAAAACGGAATGTGGAATCAGATACTGTGGGGCGCATAAAAATGATAATTGGTTCAGATTACTGTTGAAGATTCCTACATAGGACTTTCAAGAAGAATAAGGTACAGTTGTTCAAGAGTCCAGGAGGTAACTTTATTATGGGTCCGTTGTCTTTTCCAAAACATGTTAAAGGAGAAGCCAAACTAGTAGACTCAGAATTTGTTACCCCCACACAATTATTGATGGTGGCTAGAATAGGTGGAGAAATAGAACCTACTCGGATGAATGACTTGCTGGATGAAGAAATTGAACCTGTACACAAATTGTGGGACCTAGACAGTGTAGGAATACAGTCCGAAGAATCAACCCCTGAAGCTAAAATAACTTTGCATTGGTATAACCAGTCTGGAATTTAGGGATGGACAGTATTGGGTAGGATTACCATGGAAATTAAACCATTCGGAGTTACCAACATATTACCAACCAGCTAAGGCTCAGTTTAATTCTCTTCTAAGAAAGTTGGGAGATAAACCAGAACATCTAACCACATATGATAATATTATAAAAGATCATTTGAAGAATAAATTTATAGAAGAGGTAGAATTCCTTGTCAACCACAAAGAAGGACATATTTGCCACATCATGCTGTAAGCAAGGATTCAGTAACTACCCCTATAAGGATAGTTTTCAGTTGTAATAGTAAAGTGTCCAAAGGATCAGCTAGCTTGAACGATTGCCTATTCTCTGGACCTACATTATCAGAAAGGCTGGGAATGTGTTACTAAGATTTAGAGAAAATCTAATGCTTATACAGCAGGCATTAGTAAGGCTTTTCTCGGAATAGGATTGAGAGAGGAGGATAGGAAATTTACAAAAATCTTCTGGCCTCAAGACCCTCAAAATGAGGATAGTCCATTGAAAACTTACTGTTTCCGATCGGTGCTCTTTGGCTCTTGTCCTAGTCCCTTCCTACTTTGCAACACTTTAAAGCATCATTTTGGAAATGCCAAATGCCCAGAAACAGGGCAGGCTTTTTACATGGATAATTTGCAAGGTGTTGCTGATACTAAGGCGAAAGCACTGAAGGCTTATGAAGAAGACAATTCCGAATGTGGGAAGGCAAATTTACCGTTACAGAGCTGGAATACAAATTCACCGTTATTGAGGAATAAAATAAAAGAGGACTATCCAAATAATGATATTCCCCAAATTCAAAATGTGTTGGGTCTTAACTGGGATACAACAGCTGATTAAATAAATTTCAAACCAATCAAGTACTCTGATGTCACTCTCACCAAGAGGTCCTTGTTAAGTCAGGTCTCCACGTTATTTGATCCATTAGGTTTGGTCAGTCCTATAGTTACAAGGGGGCAAATGTTTAGTGCAGAAGGCTTGGGGAGAAAAGTTAGACTGGGACACTGAATTAGGTGAGACATATGTGGAACAATGGGAACAGATCAGAAAGGAGTTTGAAACCACATCAAGCACATGTATGCCCAGGAAGATAAATAGTAATGAGAAGTCACACCTACACATATTTTGTGATGCTTCTCAAAGGGTATAAGGAGCAGTAGCTTATTGTGCAACAGGAGAGGATAGTAAGATTATTATGTCCAAAGACAGAGTTGCGCCAATTACAGGAAGAACCCTACCTCACAAAGAAATAGGAATTAAAGTGGCCAGGTATTTTACCACTGCTCTTGATACTCAGTTTGAGGATATCTATACTGTACCTGTATAATGACTGACTGTGAGATTTGTCTTTACTGGAGAGGGAAGGTATACAGTAAAATTCCTTTTGTATGCAATACAGTGAAGACTATTAAAGAGTTGTTTTCCAAATTTCAATTTAGGCATGTATCTCCTAAACAAAACCCAGCTGATTTTTCTTGAAAGGTTCGACAGTAGAGACTGATCAAAGATAATTTGTGGTTTAAAGGTCCTATATGGTTACTCACTAAAAATTGGCCCAATTATAAACAGTATAGTACAGTAATCCCAATACTATTCAGACGCCCACTTTCCGGACATTCCATTTACTGGACATTTGGTCCCAGGATACAGTATTCCCAAAATTGCCCAAAAAGCGCAAAGAATTCGAAAAAAAATCCGACTTTCTTCCCCGTATTTTGAACTAGGCGTGCACAACGCAGACCAGCTGTGTTTTGGTGTGTACTTCCACCACCGTCTGCTAGAGCGCCCCGCATCCCCCCCACTTACCGCCCGTCTCTTGTTGTGAGTGCACGCTCGTCATCATGGCCGCCCACATGTACGTTTTTGTGGTGGTGCCCTACTTGCTGCAGGCTCTGCTGTTGCCCTCCTGCCTCTTGTTAGTGTGTGTGATGATGGCCCCACTGGCTGAGAAGAGGAAGAGAGTGGTTTTGACTCTGGAGAAGAAAAGGGAGATATTGGACAAGGTGGACACGGGATGGTTAACCTCATGCATCCTCAGTTATTTCAACCTGGCCCGATCTACTTTGTATGATATCAAGAGATTCCGTGACAAACTCATGCAGTACGCGGCTGACTTCTCATCGAAGAACAAATGCAACATGGAGAGGAAGATGATGTTTACACCCTGGTATGCTGAAGTCGACCGCTCCACGCTGATTTGGTATCGACAGCAACGTGCTGCTGGTGTGTGGCATGGAGCTATTGGCTGCTGCTGAGAAGTTCGCACAACTTCGTGATGCCCCAGACTTCAAGGCATCCGAGGGTTGGCTCTTCACGTTCAAGTTACAACATGGCCTTACCAACCCTAAGTCTCATGGCGAAGCTTTGAATGCCAAAGAGGATGAAGTAGAGGAGTTTCAGCACAAGGTGAAGGGCTTGATCGACAGGGAAGGCCTCACTCTCGGTCAAGATGAAACAGGTTTATTCTATCGTTCTTTACCAGTGAACACTCTAGCTGAGGAGATGGAGAGGCGTGTACCTGGCTGCAAGCTCTCCAAGCAATGGATATCTGCTTTGTGTTGTGCCAATGCTAACGGCATGCACCGGCTTAAGCCCGTTATTGTTGGCCGTGCAAAGCAGCCTTGGTATCTTCGTGGGGTGATGGATGTCCTTCCTGTCGTTTGGTACCATTCTTTGAAGGCATGGTTCATTGCTCTGATCTTCAAAGACTGGTTCCACCGCCATTTCGTCAAGGAGGTCATCAATTACCAGACGAAGACACTGGGAATCCCGCGCGACCAGGTAAAGGCCCTCCTTCTCCTCGATAATGCACCTGCCCACCCGTATGACAAGGACTTGATGGCTGAGAATGGGCGCATTAGGTGCATGTTTATGCCACCTAATGCGACTGCTCTCATCCAACCAATGGACCAAGGAGTGATCGTGGCAACAAAGAGGCTGTACCGAAGAAAGTTCATGGACGAGGTGATGGTTGTTCTTGAGGATGAGCATGAACGCAGGGAGAGATGGAACACACGAGGCCAGCGGACTTTGGAAAACCTTCACCGCTACAACATCAAGTCTGCAATCTACAACTGGGCAAGTGCATGGAAGGAAGTCCCTGTCAAGACTCTAGAAAATGGTTGGTCACGTCAGCTTCTCGTAACGGATGTGGAGCATGATTTCCTAGGTTTTGACGTGGATAACTTCCATGCATATCTACGTGCGCATGGTGACGATGTTGATGTGGACAAAGTGCATGAGTGGTTGGATGACGACAAGGGCAATCCTGGGTCTCAGACCATGTCTGATATTGAGATCGCTTCATCAGTTGCAGGTGTCAGTATCCAGCTTCCGATGAGGATGGTGACGATGATGTGGACTCCTCTCAGCATGACACTACTCCAGCCATCCCTAAGCTGAGCACACTCCGGGAACACATAGAGTTCGTTCTCGACTACCTGGAACACCCAGACTGCGACAGGGAGATGGGGCCCTTGGGACTTGTGGAGGAAGTGTGTGCTTTCAGGCAGTGCATCATTAATCGCCAAAATCATCGTTCCTTGCATCAATCAACCATTGACAGCTTTTTCAGATCCATGACCCCCGCTGTGCCCAGCCCTGGCTCCACACCACTGCCTCCCCAAGACAGGCCCTCATACTCCGAGCCACAGCCCAGCACATCAGCCACGGTGGAGTCACCACTGGATGTTAGTTTGAGCCTCTCTTCAGAGTCATCTGCAGTAGGTAGTCCATCACCAAGTTCCAGAAACGCACCCCTAGGCCACCTGCATCAGCTACTCTCAGCCTCTGGCAGTGAATAATCAGCAAGAACTCGCCACTAGACCACAGGGGAATTTACAGTGTTGTGCAGTGAAAAGAAAAACAGTGTGTAGTGTTAAGAAATTAGAATTCTAAGTGCAAAGACTTAAGTGCACAGTGCAACACTGATATTATTGATGTTTAATGGAACGCAAATCAGACTAGAGTGTGTAGTGTTAAGAAAATGGATTTATGAGTGCAAAGACTTAAGTGCAGGGTGCAACACTTATTTCATTAAGGTGCAATGGAGTGCAAATAAGACTAGAGTGTGCAGTGTTAAGAGAATGGAATTCTGAGTGAAAATGACTAATTTCAGTGCAAGACTTCATGTATAGTGTAGTACAGATGCTTCAGGTACTCCTTTTTACTGTCAGAGTCTGAGAGGAAGCAGGTTATTCATCAAGATGGCCAGGGACTTGTTAGTACCCAGAATGTTTCATACTGTACTGATTAGTGCCCCTCCCTGTAAAACAATTAACTCTAAGCCATTGGCCACCCCATCTGGGATACATGGCGTCTGGCAATGAATGAATGATGAACCTCGAAAACCTCATTTCACTCTTTTATGTCCCTTCTTGGTGTGAACAGGGTCTTAGGTGCTATGCATGTGCAGTAGGGAGATGTTTTTCTGAGTTAGGCTAGGTTAGGGTCCATAAGTACCAGTCCAGGAGCCAGGGACTTGTAAGTACCCCAAATGTTTAATATTGTATAAACTCACCTCTAAAACCTCATTTTTTTTTTTTTCATTTATTTCAGTGTTTTATGTCCCTTATTGGTGTGAATTGGGTCTTAACCCGAGGCGTCCCATCGACGTATGGGTACGTTGCAACATTATGTAACTGCCAGTCCCGACGACGTACTGGTATGTCACACAATTGCAAGGTTCATAATTTGCAAAATTTTCAATTTTCGTGCGTGATTTTTGGTACGTATACACTGGACACCTTCCTCTAATCCTGTACAACATGCCAGGGAGGGACAATGCCTTACACTGGATAACCTCCCCACCCCCGCATGCCATTGTCTCAGCAATTCACCTGTTACCAGTGACCTGGCCAATAAAGACATTCAGGGCCAGAGTGATTCCCCAATCGATGACAATGTGGAGGACAAAGTTTACATAGCATTAGAGGAAGAAACAGTCAGAAATGATGATCAGGTAATGTCGCCAAAAATGATCAGGTATGTTGATGAGTTAGTGAGTGAAACAATGCTTATAATGTCTATATTACTGTTTGAAAACCAATACACTCTCGTACTACATATAAATTCGCACCAAATAAATAAATAAATACCGTTTATGAGTGGTGTGGAATAGTTACCTGCCCATAGAACTCATTTTCTTTGGAGCCAGCCTGATGGAAAACCCAGTAAGGTTAGGAGGTACTGCTACCTGTATCAAGTATTTTAAACCTCAGGTGAGCGAATTCTTCATGAATTTTCGATGTTTCTCACCAAAAGCAGAGGTTTTAGCCAAAATTTTTTTTTTTCCAAAATAGCTCAGGATTGGGGGGTATCGGAGGTGCGAAATCAGTCGGGATATGATGGGTTAAATAGGTGCTATGCATGTCCAATAGGGAGTTGTATAGGTGTTTTTCTTAGTCAGGGTAGGTTAAGGTCCACAAGTACAGGTCCAGGAGGCTGGGACCCACTTTCCGGACGGCACGACTTTCCGGACATGCTTTTGGCTCTATTACATCAGATAGTAGAGGGATTACTGTACTGCCGAGGTTAGTGTAGTGAACTTGGATCCTGCAGTACCTGAGCCAGAAGTAACTGATATAGCAGATTCTCATCAATAAGACAACTTATTAACACTACTAAATTAGTTGCTAAATTTTTGAATAAGAAAGTGGAGTTTCAGAAGTTTGGTCCCATGGAATGTTGGCTGAGAGGAATTATTACCGAGAGATATATGACCTTTTAGGCTAAGGCACTTGGAACAAGAATAAGCTGAAAAGAGATTTAGGCTTGTTCTTAACCCTTTAACCGTGGGCTTGATTTGCTTTTTCTTGCGGCACCCGCGGGCATATTCGCGCTCCGACAGACTCTCTAAAAATATTTGCCAAAAATCAGTTATTAGTCCTAGAATATTAAAATCACATATGCTTATGGCATATACCTTCAACTTTTTTCTGGGGTGTTTGTTGAGCCTTCGTCGAGTACCGTAGGACTTGTGGAGACCTCTGAAGTTGGGTAACGAAGTCTCCACTTTACACTTCCCGACAACCCGAAATATGATTACCACAGCCTGATATTATCACTAGAAACACTATTCTATGATTCTCAAATAGTTTGGAATCCATATCCCCCCCAAAAAAAAACACTGTGAAAGCAATGAAAATTACAAGGGCATATGACCTTCCCACTTGCCCTAGTTCACCGCTGGTGTTGTCATTTATTATTCATAAAAACACTCACAGTTTATATTTCTATTACTATATAACACTTATATATATCTACAATCTTTATCCATAAGTTTCCTTCAGTAATAGTAGTTTATTGTCACTGTAGGGATTCAATTTCTTTCAGTAAAATACGAAGCATTCGCTTTCTCGTCCTGTATACTAGCATTGAGAGTGAATGTCATTTTCAACTTCACTCTCAAAACTCATAGTATTCATACATGCCAGAGTGAAACTTTCACTTTCATTACTCCTAGTATATATACTCGTATTCTTATAATACTACTCATTTACATTTCTATTTACGTTCTCTATTTTATTTACATTATTTACATTTCTATTTTATTTACACTGTGTTATGCACTGTCACTCGAAGTAACTTATAAAACTATTTCCCACTGTTCACTTGTATTTACATTCATTGCTTTACTTGCTGTTTACACATTATTTACACATTATTTACAATTCCACTTGCACTGTTTTACTCAACAGAAAGATCATAGTCACTCTCTTTCAATTGTCAGCCCTTTACCTTTTTCCACACGAGGTTTAGTAGGGGTAAAGGTCACAGGGCCCTTTGCATGGGGCTAAAAAGTGGCTGAAGTTAGCAGGAGCAAACAGACTTATCTTCACCTTCGAAGATGACAGTGAACTGAAAGGGGTGGGCCAGGGTGGCCTACCTAGGGAAATGCATTACTGCCAACATCAGCCTCTTGACAGCTGCAAATATACAGCAGTGAAATGATTGGCAGGAAATCTAGACAATACATTATAAATTAGGTAGTTCCAGGTAATGAGAATAGATTATATGGCATATTTCAAGGGGAAATAAATAGCGAAAATTAGCGAACGAGTGCACGTGAGGTGTTGTCAGGTGATAATTAGCCAATTCCAGGTGTATGGCACTCTCACTTACCTTATTTCTTTTTTGTATATATTATTTGGTATAAGAATAGGGCATAGAGATTATTTCAATGGATGAAATCAGTGGAAAATTCCAGGGAAGATTTACTTAGCGTAGCACGGCCGGGCAGGCGAGAGGTGAGGGTAATGTAGGGAAGGTAGGGAGGGGAGTCAAGAACGGGGAGAAATGGCTAAATTGTCAACAATGGATGGGAGTACAGATGAGATTAGGAGTGCTGACTAATGTTGGACATTGGCAGTACTGATAGATGATACAAGCTACCACTTTAAAGCCCGGGGGAATTCAAAATAACAGAATCGCAAAAGTGACGCCCCGCGGTATGATTCCTTGCTCCCAAGCATCACGAAAGTGACGCCCCGCAGTTAAGGGGTTAAACGGAAAGGGTCTAATTAGATGCCAAGGCCGAATGATAAAGGCTAATTTGCCTCTCCAAACTAGACATGCCATATTATTACCCAAGAGCAACTATTTTGTACAGTTTATTGTCAAGGAAGCCCATGATTTGACTCTTCACTAAGGTGTGCTGCAGCCTTTGGCCCGAATCTGAAAAAGGTATTGGATCCCTAATGGTAGACAGGTCATAAAAAAATATCTCAAAGGTTGCATTATATGTAGAAGGTATGAACAACGACCCTGTGACTATCCAGGACCACCTGCCTTACCAAGGGATAGGGTAAATGTAAGTCAGCCCTTCAAGGTAACTGGAGTTGATTACACAGGGGCTATAACTGTTACGGGTAAGGGAACTCCCCATAAGGTGTATATATGTCTGTTTACTTGCACCTACACAAGGGCAGTCCATCTAGAAATGGCAGAAGATTTAAGTACAGAGCCATTCCTGAACGTATTTAGAAGATTTGCTGCTAGAAGGTCTTGTCCTGACAAATTAATAAGCAACAACAGAACCAATTTTGTTGGAGCAATACCTCTACTTTAAAATATAATGAATGACCCAAAGGTTAAGTCAGCGCTGGGAATCCGAAATTGTACCTGGCAGTTCATAGCTCCAAGAGCACCATAGCAATATGGATTTACCGAACGAATGATTGGTACTGTGAAGAACTTCCTTAAGAAAACCTTACACAGAACTAAGATCACCAGAGAGGAGTTGAGAACAGTGATAACTGAAATTGAGGCTAGGATTAATGATAGACCTTTAACCTATCTAGATGGCACTAGCATTTCGATTGAGGCATTGAGACCGGCTCATATATTATATGGCAGAAATCTCCATCCTGTGCCTTGTGTGGATATCCAGTAGGAAGTAGATGATCCTACCATACAAAATAATGAATTAGAACAACATCTGCAGGAGGGATATCAACGTCCGGAAAAAGTATTGGACACCTGAAATAGACATTGGAGCGAAGAATATCTTTTGAGCCTAAGAGAATGATTTTATGGGACTCAGGCTGCCAGCAAGATATCAGTTTTAAACATAGATGTGGTTTTAGTAAAAACAGAACAACCAAGATCCCAGTGGCCTTTAGCTAAAGTGATCTCCATGTACCCAGATTCAGAAGGGGTGCTGAGACTTGTAAAAATAAAATGTAGGGGACATACCAATATAAAAATAATTGATAAACTGATACCCCTTGAGTTAACAGCTACCCCAGAAACAGTGGATGGTGAAAAGCAATTGGGTCAAGATGCATGACCTAGAAGGGCCACAACACAAGGTTCTCAAGAACTATGGAGAGAACTCCTGGCTAAGGGTCACATTATATGATACAGCATATCATTGTACAACCGGTCCCAAAACTGTGGGAAATATTTCCCTCCAGAGCAGTTGCACTCTTTACCGTTTAAAATTGTTGTTCCTGTTTAAAAGCAGAGGAAAACCTGGAGAGGATTTATGACTAATTCAAGCGGTTTTATAACCCAGAGATTACATTCTGTTTAATAATTCTTTTTATTAATAAATCAAATGCTACTTCGTTTAACCCTTGTGGACAACTATATTATAAATATATGTAAATACTTGGGAAATTTCCATTGACCTAACTGCACTTGCATGGTGAGTATGAAGTGCCTCACGTGAAAAACGATTGAGGGTTTAACCCGCCACGTCCCGTCGATGTATGGGTACATTGCAACATTTTGCATTTGCCAGTCCCGACAATGTACTGGTACGCCGTGCAATTGCAAGGTCCCTAATTTGCACAATTTTCAATTTTCGTGCGTGATTTTTCGTACATATACACTGGACACCTTCCTCTATTCCTTTACAAGATGCCAAGCAGGGACAATGCCTTACACTGCATAACCTCCCCCTCCCCCCCGCACGCCATTGTCTCGGCAATTCACCTGTTACCAGTGACCTGGCCAATAAAGACATTCAAGGCCAGAGTGATTCCCCAATCGATGACATGTGGAGGACAAAGTTTACATAGCATTAGAGGAAGAAACAGTCAGAAATGATGACCAGGTAATGTGGCAAAAGAAGGTCAGGTATGGTGATGAGTTAGTGAATGAAACAATGCTTATAATGCCTATGTTACTGCTTGAAAACCAATATACTCTCGTATTACACATAAATTCATACCAAGTAAAAAAATAAATACCTGTCAGAAAACACAGTCAGGTAAGGAGGTACTGCTACCTGGATCGAGTATTTTAAACCTGAGGTGAGCGATTTCTCTATGAAATTTCGATGTTTCTCACCAAAAGGGGAGGTTTTAGCCAAAAATTTTTTTTTCGAAAATAGCTCAGGATTGGGGGGTGTCGGAGGTGCGAAATAGCTCTGAATGTGATGGGTTAATACATATTTACATAGATAAAGGGAATATTTGGCTTTACTTTAATTAAAACTAAGATTAAATTAAGTTGGCTTCACCTTGTATATATTGTGAAGTGATTCAACTATATTTAGTCTTGTAATTAATTTATAATTGGCATCTGCACAATCTTATGAGACAGAAGATGCTCGCCATGTTCATGCACTCTGCTGCTAAAGCCAGTTCAAGTTGGACATTGTAAAATACGCACCTAAGGATGCTTGGATGCCCAGGCAACTGAGCAATACATCAGGCTCGTTGTCATCTGTTGCCCGACTCATTCAAGCTAAGTAACCTTTATGATTTGGCCAAATCTTGGGGAATCAGCTAGGAGATAGGAGAATAATTACTGGTGAGTCGAAATATGAATTGTACCTAAACCTCATAAGAGACTTACGTGAATTTACTTAAGGTCGTGTTAGACTAACACTCATCATATAAAGAAGCATATAAAATTTTCTAACAGCGTCTTAATTTTTTTAATAATATACAATAATGACCTATTTTGTAGTAATAAGTAATAATGACGTGTAAAATTAAATTAATTTTACCGAACTCCATACAAATTTGTCAGTCTTGGCAGAGGTCTTGCTCTAGATAGGTATAAAAGGAGATAGTCAGTGCCTTTTACCATGTTTTCATATACCTGCTTTAAAGAGATGTCTACAAAAACGCTCCATTTTTATCGTCTGGCACTCATCACATTTGAAATCAGCAGGTAGAAGCTGTCTAAAACCAGTGTAAAAAAAAAAAAAAAATAAATCGTACTTTCTAACCCGCACTATAAACAAAAGCAATCGCTAAGGGCGTGTCCACACGTGTTCTCGAACGTGTTAACACAGCTGGCACCATGTTTGGATATATGTATGCAGCATTATGTGGACAGTTGTATGCAGGCATGTTTCGGTACAGCTTAGAATTTACTGATGCAATAAGTGTGTCCATACATGACAGCTGAGACTTCATGATATTGCCAACATGATTTGGACGCTGCTGTTCCGAACTTGTTTACAGTTTGTTCTTTACTGTGTTGTTTACATGTTGCCAGCACTTGTCCTAGTGTACGTTTGGACGCTCACAAAGGAAGAAGTGCTAGGGAGTTTCCTTCTCCGACAAGAATGCGACCCCATGTCCTTTCTGTCCTCCCAGGTATATATTTTAACCTAATCAACGCCTCTTGTCCTGAAGAGGCTAACAGGATGACTCCAGGATAAGTGATCATAATGATAAGGATAATAATTTTGAAGGTGCAGACGACACTGGCTTAGCTGTGAAAATGGTGGAGATACTGAATGCCGTGTTACAAGCTTCGTCACAGGACCTCTCTGTTACATTTATCAGGGACAAAAATACGCCGGTAATTATTTATTTCTAGACCTGTAATTCCTTTTCATGATGTGTGGGTTGGGTGGATAGGAGACAAACATCATAAATCGATGGGCTATAGTAGATATTATTCATTTTTATATCATCTCTGAAACACTCGATAGTGACTTGAGCAGTGCTATTAAGTATTGGTTAATATTGAGTATAATGACTTATGTTATAAACAAGGTGGATCTAAGCTTTTCTAACCCTAATCCTGCAGTTTGCTACTATAGCTGACATGACGGCGTGGTTGGGTGTGGGTGTGTTTGGTGTGGGTGTGGGCGACCAGGACGTTAACGTGACGCAGGCACTCATGTCCCGGGTGGTCTGCCATGCTCGGCAGGTACGCCACTGTCACATCACTGCTGAGGTGGGTAGGTATCTGTCTCATTATTGCTTAGGCAGGAAGGTCATTGTTACATTACTGCTGAGGCGGGTAGGTCACTGTTCCATTACCACTGAGGTGGGTGGGACACATAGTGCTCTATAGTGTCTCTATACTGTTTTATTTTTTAAGTTTATGTGTGTACTTAAAATTATAAAAAAGCTTATGAATTTCTTTACCCTGTACAATGTCGTGTATTCAATGCAAAAGACGTGGATGAAATTATTATGTGGCTAGAGCCGGTATTCTCGTCGGTTACGGAAGCTCCCTCGCATGCTTTCACAAACGATTTATGTTGGTTATTAAACCGTACTTTCCTCTTCAGTGTAACATAAATAATTTAATTTAATCTAGTGTGGGTTGCTGTGGTTTCACCACACTGATTCTCAAAAATTATGGAGATAAAGCTGGAGACGCGACAGGACTTCTGACGATTGTATTTTTTGTCATTATGCGTATGAATGTATTTGCATTATTACAGTATTTGGGGATACTATTACCATATTTGTTATTCAGAACTGACTGAACAAGAATACAGCACTCAGAGAACGCATTCTAACGCCAGAGCCTACCCTATACTAGACAATTCAGGTCACCACCAAAGTGCGATAGTACATGCATATAGAGTTCTATATTCGTGTGGTTTAACATTTTATTGGAGGTACCAGTGGCTGTCCGTGAAGGAATCTGATACATGTATCATAAAAAAAAATAGAGGTTATCCAAAGAATGTGGGTAATACTGCCAAGAAGATAAGTAGATTGTTAGCTAGATAGATCAATATAGACATAATACGTGGGTAGAAGTGTACAGATTTTATCACTGCATGCACGACACTTCAGCACAGCACCGTCATGACACCTAACATTGTTTTCATACTCTCGTGCTTCGCTAACAATCTTACCGTGGAATGCTTCCTGTGGTCGTGGACAGAGACAAAACACTATTGTAACTGTACTGTATATACTTCTAATATAAGGCAAACAGAAGCTGCAATGCATTCCTACCTTTCGATTCAACCCTCTTGATGCTTCATGTAAAATGAAATCAGTGTCTACTGTATACAGTCATACAAAGTGACCCGAGACCGGCTCGGTAAGGGATACAAAATAACAAGCCAGGTTTGATTTTACTTCAGACTGAGATGGATATACTGCGTCTGTGACTGTATAGATCCCCACCACTGATGGATTAAATGTATGGTCTTTTATCTACATAAGTTCTGGTTTTGAGAGGGGCAATATAGTTCTCACAGAACCACCTCTGTGTTCGTACATTCAAATGACAATATTCTGGAAAGTTCCGTACAATAAAAACATGATCTTCTAGTCATGAATAAATGATGTATGCAGCTTACAGCCAATGAAGCATTCTGGTGATTATTCTGGTCAATAGTGAGATTTGTCCAGACAGTACATAGCAAAACCACTTTTACTACAATGGTGTTTCTGTTATTAGTCCGATTTACGTACAGACTGCATATTTCGGCCCCAAAAGAACTTAGTTTGGAGAGGAAACCTTCAAAAATATAATTTTTGCATTTTATTAGTACTAGCATAAGGCAGTATCAGACTCTAGAAATGCCTTTTTAGTAAAGAGTTTATAGACGATTTTTTTTTTGTACTTTTATCTTGCACAATCAATTAAAAATTCAGAATATCCATATGAATTTGGATTTTTAACAGGATTTTCAGCAAACATTCGCTGTCAGGTGTATAACACTCCAACATATTATATATCATAGGTCTTTTACTCCACCTTGGACCAGATTTTTGTCTTTTTCTCGGTTTATTTAACGCAGCTCAGTGGCAGAAAAAGACAATGTTGTGGCTCTATGTTTTTTTTTTTTTTTTTTTTTTCCCACAGCACTGCTTCATGAACAGCATCATATTTTAGTGTTAATCTGTCACTCCCATTTAGCACTCAAGATAAGATGTCAATTTTGGACCAAGTTAGAGCAAAAAGAGGGTAGTGATGTCAAGAGCTATCATGGTGGGTCAATAATTCACTTCACAGGTCAAGTATGTGCAAGTTTCATCATTAAATTCTAACAGGGAAGGTGTTACAGCTACGGCAGGTGTCCAGGTCCGTGGCAGTGGTGGTGGTGAGTGATGACCCAGCCTTCCTTACCACGTTCGCTGAATGGTCTCAAAGGGAGCGTCTGTTGGTGTGGTCCACGAAACTCGTTGTTCTCTCCCGTCTCCCACTCCACCGCCTCCACCACCTCCGTAAAACCCTCTCTATGACCAGTTCCATGCTCATCGTACTCAGCACCTCGTCACGTCCACCTGGGTCAGAAGTAATACTCTGAAATTGTCACAGCACTTCTTAAAATTAATTTTGTCTCATTATATGAATAACCTTACATTTGTTTTTATCACTTTCCAGATGCAGAGTGTATGTGTATATGCCATATGAAAAGCCAGATGCCCAGCCATTGCGAATTGCCTCTTGCAAGAATAACGAGAGTTTAATGATCGAATTTCAACAACCTCCATTCCCTGACAAGTTCAAGAGGTAAATTATTAGGTACCTGAGACTTTAGCATGTACTCTTGCCTATTGAGGGAGCTCCATAACATGTCTTCCTTGTTGATTATTTTTTGGATACGGCTAGCTAATATAGTTTTGCAAGTAATTTGTGCAGAGTGTGGTGATATTAAAATGATTTAACACAGAAGAGGACGGCAAGGTGTAATATGCAAAATAAATCGCTTGGGAAGAGGTGTTAGGTAGTTTCCTTAGCAAACGAGAATACGGGCTTTTTTCACCCATATATTTGACAGGCGGAGCATAACCTCCGTTGATAAGAAATGTAATTATGATAATCTTCTAAACGTTTACCTTGAGGATAGGTTGTGGAGGATTTAGCAACAGGAAGCGTTAAAGAGGAAAGATGAAAAGTGTTTCATGTACTGCGTCAATCATCTGCATGCATTAATCCATTGTAAATTTATATTATATCACCATCGCCATGTTCCTCACATTAAAATCTGTAGGCCTGGTTCATAAATATGGGCAGATAATTGTCAAAATAAAAGAATTGTCAAGAGACAACCGTGTGAAATAAGCTATAACCCTATCACTCATCACTGTAACCTTCGAAAATGTGAGCTTCATCCCAGATGAAAGCCATTCTCACATTGTTCTACCATATTTCAATCAATGTGATAATCATTTGCTTATTGTTCGTGCTGTTGCCAGAAGGTAATATTCGGTTTAGGAAAAATCTCTTTTTGTGAAACAGTGATTGTATAGCCGTTCTAATAATATTAGAATTATGGGTTTCTTCCTTCTGAAAGGTTTAATTGCTTTAAGTTTTAATTAATACATGCAGTTTCTAACAGAATTATCATCTGCCTGTAGATTCTTGGAAGGAACCCAGTTAACAGTGGCTCGTGTGCCTCTGCCTAACTACGTGACCAAGGTGGTAGATGATCCAGAGGCACCCGGGGGGAAGCGAGTCATTATATTCAGCCCTGAAGTTACTTTACTGGAAGTCATAGCCGAAGTTATGAACTTCAAGTACGTTAAGATACCAAGTTTACTCTTTTTTATTACACAAGTGCTTTCCCTTGAAGTGCATAATTTCCCTGGAAAATATGTGCCATTTATGCCCTAAAATAATCCGGACCACTGGGAAATGGACATATTGTTTGTTTGGTATGTGTATTTCACTAACCCTTCAGTAAATGAGAGTCAATCCTTCCTTATTTTGTATCTGTGTCCGTTTCAGAGAACCTCAGAGGGCCCAATACCTGCCCAGGGCCCCAGCCAAATGGGCAGACTCGCATGGCCATGTGAAATGTGAGAGGTGTGAATGAGGAGAGCAAGAAAGTGGAAGTGGTGAATGTGTTCTTGAGTGCAAGATATACTGTGATGGCATTGTGTGAAACGAAAATGAAAGGGTGCAAAGTGGAGGAGTGGGAGGGTGTGAAATGTGTAAGATCGAGAATGAATGGGAGAGGAAGATGTAAGGAAAGAGTTGCTTTGTTCATGAATGAAGTGTGGCAGTGTGAAATGAGAGACTACAAATGTGTCAGCTCGAGGTGTACGTATGTCAAGTTCAAGTTTGAGAAGGTGAAAGTGGTGGTGATTGTAGCATATGCACCGTGTGAGGACAGGAGTGAGTGAGAGAAAGACAGGTTTTGGGATGAGCTGGGTGAAGTAGTGGGAGAAATGCCCAGGAGCTATAAAGTGATCGTGATGGGGGATATGAACGGAAATATAGGCACTGGTCCTGAGGATGACATAATGGCTTGTTATGGAGTACCAGGAGAAAATGATAATGGGAAGCAACTAAAGGATATGTGTCAGGAGAGGAGGTTGTGCATTTGTAGTGCTTATTTCAAACACAAAGATGTACATAAATATGCATGGCATAGAGGAAACGGCGATAGTATGGAAAGAAGCCTGATTGATTACTTGCTCACAGAGAAGTCGATGATGGGAATGGTTGCCGATATGAGGGCTGTGAGAGGACGATGTAGAGGTCTGTCACATCATATGATTGTGGTATGTAACATCAAGCTGAGAGGAGTGAGGTGGATCAAGAGAGAGAGGAGCAGTCAGGGAGAAAGACTGAAAGTTGAGAAATGAGGATCAAAGAAATGGCAGATGATTAAAGGACCAAAGTAGAGGATGAGTTAGAATCAGTGAACTAGACTGAATTGGATCTGGACAGCCTGTGGAATGCATATAGGGACTGCTTAGTTAGGAATGCTAAAGTGATGTGTGGTGTGGCAAGAGTATCAACAAAAAAGAAGGGTATGGCATGGTGGGATGAGGAGGTGAGAGAGCAGTGGAGGAAAAGAGGAAGAAGTGGCTAAAGTGGTTACAGAATAGGGGTTCAGTTGAAATAAGAACTGAATATATGTGCTGAGAGCAAGAAGCACGTAAAGAGACTAGTGAAGAGGAAAAAGAAGGACGTAAATGATGATCTGGGAAGAAAAATGAATGCGAACTACTCTGAAAATAGGAAGTTATTCTGGAAAGAGGCGCAGAAATATGGAAGTGAAAGCAGAAAGAAATGTGATGGTGTGAAGGATGCAGGTGGTAAGTTACTAACCCATGGAGATGAAGTAAGGACCAGATGGAAAGGATATTTTGAAAGCCTGATGAATGGGAACAGAGAGAATAGAGCGACTGTAAACATGATTGGTTTTGGAGAAGTGTAGAGAAGGAATGCAGTGCCAGGAGACGTGACACTCGCACAGGTGAGGAGCGCTGTGAAACGGCTGAAAAATGGGAAAGCAGCTGGGGTTGATGAGGTGTATGCAGAGATGCTTAAGTGTAATGGAAAGAGTGGAATGAAGTGCTTGTTGGAGATAAGTAAGAAGGCATGGATGAGTGAAACTGTGCCTGCAGAGTGGAAAAAGGCCGTGATTGTACCCCTGTACAAAAATACAGGTGAGCGAAGTGCGTGCAAGAATTATCGTGGCATAAGTTTATTGAGTGTAGAAGGGAATGTAAAAGGAAGAATTATTATGGAGAAAGTAAGAGAGATATCAGAAGTCCTCGTGAAAGATGAACAGGGTGGCTTTAGGAGTGGCAGAGGATGTGTGAATCAAGTATTTGCAGTGAGACAGGTAGCAGAGAAAGCTTGTGAGAAGGACCATAAGGTGTTTATGACATTCATGGATCTGAAAAAAGCATACGACAAAACAGAGAGGGATTGTGGAAAGTTTGCGCATGTATGGTGTAGATGGTAAGCTGTTAGGTGCTGTCAAGAGTCTTTCTGATGGTAGCGAAACATGTGTAAGGGTTAATGGGCATCTAAGTGAGTGGTTCACGATCGGTGTGGGCGTGTGACAAGGTTGTGTGATGTCCCCATGGTTGTTCAGTGTATGTATGGATGGGGTGATGAGAGAAGTAAAAACATGAGCAATGGAGAAAGGGATGGCGTTGGTAATGAATGGTGATAGATAGAATATCTCAAACTTGTTGTATGCTGATGATGCAGTACTACTTGCAAGTACTGAACAAGAACTTGGTAGGCTAGTGCAGAGTTTTGCTGATGTCTGTGAACGTCGTGCCTTGAGAGTAAATGTAGAGAAGAGTAAAGTGAAGGTTATCGAGAGAGAAGGTGACTCCCAGTGTGATGTCACGGTGAATGGAGAGGGACTGGATTGGCGAGAGTTCAACTACTTGGGTACAGTGATAGAAAAGAGAGGAAAATGTGCAAAACAAGTTGAAAGTAGAGTGACACAAGGAAGAAAAGTGGATGGTGCAATGAAGGCCTTGATAAGAAACAGAGGCCTGAGTGCTGCAGCTGCATGAGGCTTACATGAGGGAGTCTTAGTGCCAACTCTAACATATGAGTGAGAGACTATGGTGTGGCATGAAAATGAAAAGTCAAGAGTAACAACAGTGGAGATGCGGCTGCTGAGGAATGTATGTGGAGTACAGAGGGTGGATAGGATACGAAATAATGTGATTCGTGAAAGGTGTGGAGTGAGGAAATCGGTAGACACCAGAAACGAAGAGAGTATCCTGAAATGGTATGGTCATGTGGAAAGAATGGATAACAATAAAGTGGTGAAAAAAGTATATCTGAGCGAATCTGAAGGAGGGAGGAGGCGAGGTAGGCCAAGGAGAAGGTGGAGAGATATGATGGATGAGTGTGTGAGGAAGAGAGGTTTGGAAGTCAGTGAGGCTAGGGAACTGACAGGAGATCGAGCTGGCTGGATGAATTTTGAGAGGAGAAGTGCATGATCAGGGATTGTGGCACCCCTTGTGAGCATGGCAGCATCCAGATTGACTCAATTGGATACGTTTGTGTGAAGCTGCAGAATGCGGCGAATGCTTATGGCGTATCCGGTAAAGCCAGGATTCCAGGGTCTTGAATGATGAATGAATGGAAGTGTGGCCCATTTGGATTGGCCAAGTTTGTGCTGTCTGGACGTTGCTACTCCTCACCCTGCCCTTGGGTGGGAAAGGAGGTCCGGATGATGATGATGATGATGATGATGTTGCTGTCTACAATGCCTTTCTTGAACAAGTGCAATTACAGAAAATAGATAAGACTTTTTCTATTAATGTTAAAGCCGGACTACCTGAAGAGAACCATACCTTCTGTGTGCCTGAGTATACAGTGCATCTCGTCTCGTGCCTTTCAGCTTCACGTTTGTCGCACCTGATGATGGTACCTGGGGGGCCAAGAGACCGGATGGTTCCTGGTCAGGCATGATTGGAATGACACAGAAGAAGGTATGTTTCTATTTTAAACATTAGTTAAAATCAGTATTAATATACATACTGACAAATAATCTTTCTTCGGAAGTAAACAATAATTAGAATGTTACTGTTAATCATATATGGGAAATAATGTTTAATTTAACACACTTGTTTAATATGCCCTGCTATCCACATTTCTGATGTGGTACACGAATGCAAGAAGTGGTCTGCAATTTCCAGTCAGGTTCTGTTAATATCTCTGAGTCACAGGTCAGGTCACTTCATGTTTGTTCATTCCTTCATCCAAGCAGTATGTTCAGTCCCACATACACTACTTTCGGATGCTCAGCCACATATGACTCACAAATATCCACACACACTCTCCCATCTCCTCATTTGTGGCCTCTCTCTCTCTCTCTCTCTCTCTTTGGGTATGTATGTTCTCTGCACAATTTTTTTTGTTTTTTAAAGAATTCACAATTTTAACAAAGTCTACTACAGTACACTCACGCTCCATATCAGGATTACTGTCTCATATCTCACTGCTAAGGCAATATTACATAAGTTACTGTACTTCCAAAACTTCGCCACATTCATTCTGTCACATACACAGTTAATTTGTCCCACCTACCAATATTTTAGAATTTTTTATCTTATTGTAGTTTTGATTTGTGTGTGTGTGTGTGTGTGTGTGTGTGTGTGTGTGTGTGTGTGTGTGTGTGTGATTGCTTGTACACTATACTGTCCCTGATGCAGCAGATAATTATATTTTCATCATTTTCACACCTAGGAGGCGGATATTAGCTTGGGTCACTTTGCCATCTCCTTGGAACGCGCTACAGCAGTCGACTTTGCCTACCCTATAGTTTTTGCCAGTGCGCGCATCCTGGGGGGTCGAGGACAGGGTGAGGTGGATCCCTGGAGTTTCCTGCTTCCATTGAGAGTCTTAGTGTGGGTGGGCATCCTGGTGACACTGATGGCAGTGCTCGCTACATTACAATTCCTGCCACACTGCCTGCCTCTGAATGCATCACACTGGAAGAGACTGTTCATCAATACTGCTAACTGTGTTCGAGTGTTATTACAACAAGGCGAGTTGCATTTGTCCTTTTTTCAGGCTTTTGTTTTCCAAGACATACACAAATGATGTTTCAGTAATGTTTTTTTCTTTTGATATTTGATATTAGAATGTTTCAGGATGTATTCAGACTTGTGAGACAATTTCTTTTGATATCTCCAAGACTGATGAATTGTACAGATATTTTAGCCATTTGCTTTTGATTAACCCTTTAACCGCGGGTGTCATTCCAGAATGACAGTGACAAAACTGGACCAAACCGCGGGTGTCATTCTGGAATGATCGTGAATATTTTGAACACCGCGCATTTTCCCGGCGCGCAAATAGTCTCACGCAAGAGTAGCTGTCGAGTTCTTTCATGCCAGCCATCCCACACCTCCCTCCTCCAACCCCGAGGGGGCCCCCCCCACCCCTGCCCTGACCCGCGTCAGTCAGTATCTGTCCAGCTCTGTGCGTGATAATGGCGCTCCGTCCCGACTCATCGTCGCTCACTTCCTCCTCTACAATGATTAGTGCTAGTGTTCCCTCTACCTCTACGCTGGTAAAGGAACTGCCGACGGCGAGGCAGAAGGGGTTGAGCACTCCTGAAATTAGAACTGAGCTGGACAAAACTGTAAGTACTATTCTTGATTGTGGCAGTGAAAGTGACACACTCACAGCAAGCAGTGATGATTTGGCAGTGATTGGTGGTGAACCATTTTCCATTGATAGTGACAGTGATGAAAGTGATCGTGTTGATTCCCCCCCACCACCCCCAACTTACTCTGGGAAAGGAAAGGCTCCTATGGGCAAATCTGGTATTGCACGTGGGAAGGGAGTGAAGCGCAGGCTCACGTCTCCCACACCAGGCCCTAGTACGCATTTCCCATCAATTTCCCGTTCCCCTAGCCCTATTGCCCTCACATCATCATCATCATCATCTGTCGTGCCCTCTCCTCAGTCTACATCATCTGAGGAGTACGAATTACCAAAGCCTGCAAAACGAGGGAAGGCAGGCCGTGCAGGCCGTGCAGGCAGGCCTAGAACAAAGGGGATGCGTGGCAGTTGGAGGGCAAAGCTGGGCGATAAGCGAGGCGATAAGCGAGGTGATAAGTGGGGTAGAAAGGGTCAAGTTTCACCACACACCAGGTCAGAAACCCCCCCGCCTGCCCCCCGCTCAGTTCCCTCACCCGCGCCACCCCCCCACTCACCGCCCCCGCACTCACCCCCCTCCCCGTTGCCTCCTGCCTCACCCACCTCCCGCTTGCCTCCTGCCTCACCTCCTGCCTCACCCATTGCCTCCACCTCAGCTCCTTCTCACGGGGAAACGAGTGGAATGTAACCTGCCCCTGCCACTGAACCACGCACAGGGCAAGTGGATGCATTTGTTTGGTCTGACGGTGCAGATTTTCAGCCACACAATCCACCGTTTGATATGACAAATGCTGGAATACAGCCTGCCTTCCCATGCAACGCAGGTGATGACTTTGTTGATTACTTCCTGGCCTTCATGGATGATGAAATTGTGCAGCATGTCAGCGATGAGACCAATAGGTATGCAGCTCAGTGTGCAGCTGAAGGGCTGGGACCTATTGGCTCACCAAAGCAAGTGTCGTGGTTGCCTGTTGGGATCAGAGAGCTGTATGTGTTCTTTGCACTAATGTTTTTGATGCCCCATATAAAGAGACATGAGTTGGAGGAGTACTGGCTCGTGGATGACATAACTACTATCTCAATATTCGGGAAGTATATGTCACGGGATCGGTTCCGACAGCTGCTTGGATACCTGCACTTCGCTGACAATGACAACCCGTCCCAAACTGACCCTTTGTGGAAAGTGAGGGATTTTCTCAACAGGATTAGGGATCGATTTATGCGATTTTTCAGGCCTATGCAGAAAGTCGTCATAGACGAATCCCTGGTATTGTTCAGAGGACGTCTCAAATTCATGCAGTACATCCCCAGCAAACGCCACCGCTTTGGGATAAAGTTCTTTGTGCTGTGTGACTGTGAGACGGGGTATATCCTGGATTTTGTCATTTACTCGGCTAGCACAATGGATGTGAACAGGAAAAGACCCCCTTGGCTTCTCTGGCTCCGTTGTAAAAGTGCTGATGGAGAGGTATTTTGGTGGTAATCATGTGCTGTACACAGACAATTACTACACAGCACCGAAACTCTCCAAATACCTTGCTGAACACGGCATTGGCACTGTTGGCACTGTACGGAGCTATAGGAAAGAGTGGCCTAGTTTCCCCGAAGCATCATCATCATCCAGGGGAGATGTTCACCTGAAGAAGTCAGACAAGCTTCTTGCGATCAGGTGGCATGACAAGAAGGTCGTGAATATGATCAGCACCATCCACAAGGGGGAATTGAAGAGAACTGGGAAGGTCAGCTACAGGACGGGAGAGCCAATCATGAAGCCTGATGCCGTCATTGATTATAATGTAAATATGAGACTTGTTGATAAGTCTGATATGATGATTGGTGAAATCGACTGTCTCAGGAGAAACACCCGATGGTACAGGAAGGCTTGCCTGCACATGCTCGATATGTGCATGCTCAACGCCTTCGTTCTCTACAAGACACAAGTCGGGGGCATAAGGCACCCATCACTGAGACAGTTTTCCAAGACTGTCGTGCAGCAGCTACTTGCACGATTTGGTCAGGTGACGGCATTGATCCCGAGGCGACACTCTGACACACAACCTGACTGTCTTGAGTGCCGCAGTTACATGAGCCGGCACCAGCTTGTGAAATTGCCTCTTACAGCAGGCGGCAGGTTGTCACAGGGCCGCTGCAGAGTATGTTCTACCACCACACGGAGGCCTAGGACGAGAAAAATGAGCACACACCAGTGCCTTGAATGCCAAGTCGCTCTATGTGTAACTCAGTGCTTTGCCGAGTACCACTCTCTGAGTAAATACTGAAAGTGACAGTGATATATAGTGATGCGACAGTGACGTGCTTTGCCAATTATTGTATAATGGATAATGTAGTAATAAGGGATATTTTGCCTAGAAAAAAAAGGAAATATTGGCCAGTATAATAAGTGATATTGTAATAAGAGAATCTGCGTCACTTGTGGAATTCTGCGGCACTTATGTAATTCTGTGATGCGCCAGTGACGCAATATAGTAATAAGTGCATTGTAAATATAATGTATATTGCCCATATTATATGTAAAATAATATTAGAAGTTAGAAAGAATGAAAAGATAAACGTCAGTGAGCAGGTGCCGCTGCAGTGAAGTGAGGCGCAGCCGCAGTGAAGAGCGGGCGCAGCCGCAGGGAAGTGCCTTTTACCTACCTCAGTGAACACAGAGTGGGTGTTTATCGTATGTACAGTGTTCATATATGTTTATATTACTATTATGAGGGAGTGGTTGGCATTTGGTACTGGTGTGTGGGGCGTAAAATAGTTATTTCACACCCCTCACTTCTAACGGCTCTCCCCGTCCTGTGAAAGTCAACAAAGTCATGAAACCTACATCAATGGAAAGCTGAAGGTTAGTACTTTCTAATGGTACCGTATTTTTTTTTCTCTAGCTTTATTCTGTGCAGAGTTATTAAGGTTTAAAGGTTTGTTTACATTTGGCTGAAACCCCCGCGGGAGAGGACAGTCAGACCAAAACAATACCCGCGGTTAAAATGTTAACACCGTGAGCATCACCGTTTAATTACATTATGGGGACGTTCACATAGTCTGGAGTCTACAAAATGACAGTTCAGGAGAATGGGTGGACACAAGTGACATTAAATTTAACGCCATTTTTACATAAAGTGTCAATGTTGTTCTCAGATTTAAACCGTTTTCTTCTGACATCTGACATCATGGGTGTTGTTGTTGTTGCAGATGTGAGTGAGAGGGTTGGGTGGTGGTGGTGTGAGCGTGACGTGGTGGGTGTGTGGATGCTGTCCACGCTGGTGTTGACACGGAGCTACGCCGGCAACCTGACGTCCCTCCTGGCCGTCAGATACATCACCATGCCTATACAGTCACTGGAAGACATTGTTAAAAATCCAGTTTCTCTTATACTGCAAAAAGGAGCCTACCAAGCACAAAGTATTACGGTAATTTTGTGACCCTCTAGCTGATTTATTTATTTATTTTCTTAAATTCATGCATCCTGCATCACAGAGGAAATCTTCTTTGTAATCCAATTTCTGTTACTTACAAACTGAAAACGAGATCATCATTATCAGAATCAGCTCTCATATTCCCAGTACCTTTTTTTTTTTTTTTTTTTTTTGGTATTTTAGCCTCTCAGTGAGCAGTCATTGATATGTCATTAATGTTTTATACCCTGAGAAAATGTTAAAATGTCTTCCAATCCCGTTTATACTGTCAAGGAAACAACATGGGTCCGAAATCTCGTCGGCTAATGAGGCTTCCTAACATCTTTCCCTAAGCGATAAACAGTATATTGCTTATTACACCTTACATTACAGCCTATCCTATGTTTTTAAATCCTTCTGACAACGTCATACTCTATATAAATAGCGTACAAACGGATATTAACCTGCCACATCCAAAACTAAACAGCTGAGGAAGATGTGCTACAGAGTCTCCTTACTCTACGAAGATATGGCCTAAGAGAGTCTGTATATCTACTGGGTGAACCTCGATAGTAGGTCAACACGTGAAGTCACATGAAAGGATGTACAACTGCACCGCTTAAATTTCTACTCTCAAGTGGTAGATTCCCTAACTGCCGAGAATACGGGCTTAGTCACAAACACAGCCACTGGTATTATCCATATTTGCTTCCCAGCACACACTTTGAATGCCATCCACACCTACACTTGCGTCTGAAGCATTGGGTGAGAGTGATCGGTTCTGCAGTGATAAAGCTGGTGTTCTCTGGCGTCACAAATCAGTCACTGGTTGGAGTCATAATGTTGTGAACATTGATGAGGATAAAGAAAATCACACTAGCAGATGGACAAGCCCATGGGCGATGATGGCCAGCTCTAAGCAGACTAAGCTTGGTCACTTACTGGGAGTGAGTTTCAACACTAAGAATCATTTGTGTAATTATGGAGAAACTCTAGTGCAACATTTCACCCAAGAATCATGGCCCTGGCTTAATAATCTTCGGAGCCTTAGCATTTTAGCACTTCTCATATTTTCTGCACTTGATGACTTTTGACCCCTGATTTGGTAGATATAGGTCATGCATGTACGAAGAACTCTTTTGGTACTCATGAACGTCTGTAAGCATTCAAAGTTTCATTTGATTCCATCCCCCCACTGTGGAACTAGGGAACTTGAAATTTCCTGCATAGCCCACCAGTGGTACATCTAGGTGGCACTGCCAGCAGTTGGAGGTGAATTTCGACACTAATTGTCATTTTTTATGGAAGCACTCCCATGCAACTTTCCACCCAAGAATCATGGCTCTGGCTTAATCATCTTCGCAGCCCTAGCATTTCGTGCAAGAATATTCGTGATTTTAGTTATTTTCACCATTTTTGCATTTGATGACCTTTGACCCCTGACCTGCTAATGTAGCACATAGATGTACTATAGAAAGTTGTAATACTAGTCAATGTCTATAAGCATGCAAAGTTTCATTTAGTTTCATGAAGCTGGTGGGGAACTAAGGGTACATTTTTGAACACTGCTACTGGTTCCTAGGGATGCTGAGGCAAATCTCCGCAAAAGATGTCACTCGAAAACTAGAGGAGAGAAAAGAAAATGCATGGCCCATTTCCGATAGGGAATGACCTCAAGATTGCGCCTTATGAAGTCGGAGCTTTCCACTCCCATTAGCCATACTTCTTCAGCTCAAAATGTGAAAAGTTAGAAACAAAAAGTTTTTCGGCCGTTGCTAGGCAATGAGTAGTTGCCTAGCAACCAGAACCTTGTGGACATAACTACGTCATAGGCTGGTCATTGTTTCCATGTTTGGTCGGAATTGGTTAATTTTGAATGGTAGAAATGCTTGCCACAATTAACCTCTCCCTGGCTTTGGGTCCATAATATTATGTGCGCCCCTGACCGGCGCCGGGGCCATTTTCTGAAGTTCCGATAACTGATTTTTTCCCTTACCATACTGAAGTGGAAGTTCTGATGCACCTGGCAGTGCAAATTTAAGCTTCCTAGACCCATCCTGTGGCGTGCAATAGAATGCGGAATTTGCATAAATTTAGGCAGCTGACACTAGTCACATGTAGGCATTTCAGTGATGCAACATCATCCTTTTTTTTTTTTTTTTTTTTTTTTCAACTAAAAAACATTGTCAGTGGTGCTGAAAAGGTGGGAAATAACTGTATGTGTATTTTGAATTTTTTCAATACATAATATGCGGTTTGAATGTAAAAAAATATTATGTATTTGTATTTTTTGGTGTTTGTTGTGTTTATGGCAGTATCAACTTATTTTTTTAGTCTGGGTGGTGGAGTTTGTTGGAAAATGGAGGCGAGAGTGTCTATTTTCAGATCTAAATGAGATAAACGTCATCACTTGAGTTTACAGGCTGAGTGAGGGTTGATATGCGAGACGACCTGCCATTCACATCTCGCACGAGCTGATTAGCAGGAAGGAAAGAGTGGCCTTTCTACCCACGAAAGCATCACGTGAACACAGAAAACTTTCCTGTTGTGCTTGTAAAAGGCAAAGAATATGTAAGATGATTCAAAACAGTGCAACAAACCTGAGCAAATAGGTAAAGATACCAAACAAAAAATTTTTCTTTTATTTTCATTTTCTTTTCTGTTTATGCCTGTGTTTATTTATAATCGTAAACAGGGTGGTTGTGTGTGTTTGGCAAGGGAAGAGAAAGATGATATTTCCTGTCTGGGTGGAGATAATGTGTGTAACTATATGTGTTTAGGCATGGCCATGAGCGAAAAAACATATGTCCACTTGTCATGGCAGCAGGTGGTGAACTGACAAATGAGGTGTGAGAGCATGAAGTGAAGGTCAGTCTCATGTTCTAGATGTCCGTTCTCTTCCCGAAAGTTTTCAGCTTTCTACAAGTCGCACTCCATTGAATAAGCTAAACCAGTACAACAAACCTGAGCAAATAGTTAAAGATACCAAGACAGAAAGTATTTCTCTCTAATTATCATGTCTTTTTTGTTTGTGCCTGTATTTATTCATAATGATAAACAGGGTGGTTGTTTGTGTTTCGCAAGAGAGGACAAAGTTGATATTTTCTCTCCGGGTCGAGATAATGGGTGAAATTGTGCTTGTTTAGGCATGGCCACGAGCAAAAAAATCGAAAATCCACTCATCACAGCAGCAGTCTCTGAACTGCTTGATGGGATGTATGGGAGTGTAGTGTAGGTCAGTCTGAAGATGTTCTGAATATTCATTCACTTCCCCAAAATTTTCACCGTTTTTTAATAGGCCACGCTCAAACAACGCCTGCGGCAATTTATTGGCTAATCGTCATTCCATGCCGGCGGCCATGGAGGGGTTACTCAGGACATGAAACCAAGCAAAAAAACACGACTAACAATAAGGGTAACGTGTGCTGGCTAAAAATATATTCCATACTGACAATGTGTAGGCTTTACTATACAAATCAGTTGCTGTTCAGGTCCCACAAAAACGTATACAACTATGGTATATATATACCAAAAACATCAGGGCTATTGGCTGAAAAAGGACCCAGAAGGGTCTTATAAGATCATAAAGAAGCCGTTTTATGAATCTGGTGTCATATTTATAGATCTTAAAGTTTTTATACATTTTTTAACTTAAGAATATCTTAACTCTCTCGCGCACGATAAGTTTTGGTAAGTTTTCTGGCGCACGATTTTATCCGCCTGGTTGCCCATGCACGGCAAATAAAATGTATTCTCTCCTTATTTTCGCCACCCAAACATCAGTATACTGCCATGAAACCTATTTCATCTTATTCGTCGATGTTTGTTCGACCTGATAAGCCTCACAAAAAAACAGGAAAACACAAATAAAACAACATTAGCCAGCCATGAATAAACATTTCGCTACATCAACTTCACTTCCCAACATCACCTTTCGAACGCTTTCCATCATACATGAAAATGTTATTAGAAGTTTTGATAGAGAATTTCATCAACTTGCCAAAAGTGGCTGTGATACGATTTGTAGTTTTCAAGAAAATAGCCAAAAACTGAAAGCCATTTTTGAAAAAAAATTCAAGTTCTAATTCTGAACTTTTCTCTCACACCTTGTTTTTATTGCATGATATTATGTAGCATTTCACGAGCTTTCTAATGAGCGCCAGATAGTTTCACTACGCCTTAGTGTTTGCCAGTAAATCGCCAAAAACAACTGGGAACTCATGTCCGTGCTTCACTTTCCTGAGGCGCACACAGCATACACAATATTCCCGCTTATGTAACAACGAATTCTTATCACAGATATTACATTGTTATGTCTTATACATACGTAGAATTTACTGCTCTTTATCATGGTTCTTACAGGAAATCGATGTCCAATAGTTTTCATGTAATTGGCCGACCAAGTGAGATATTTCTCAGAGCGCTTTCGACTTTTACCTCAAGCGAGGAAAAATACATAGTCTGTTCCCTCACCTTTTCCTACAAAAAAATGCTCCCGAAGGCTAATATTCAGATATTGAACATACATAGAATTTACTGCTCTTTATCATGGTTCTTATGGGAAATCGATACGTTCAATAGTTTTGGAGTAATTGGACAACACCCGCACGCTAGATAAAAAACATTCTTTCCTTGCCTCACCCACACCTACATGTTTTCGCTCGTTACATTTTATTATTTTCTTTTTTTACTCAAAGTATACTTGTAAAATATCATAAGGTTTTTGATAGTGCTCTCAGAAACTCAACATGACCACTAGTCTTTTTGCTAGGTACTGATACTGAAGATGAACTTTCTTCCATCTCATATGTGTATATGTACAAAACATTACTTATTTGTGTATATAATATTGAACTATAGAAATAGGTCAATATACAAATCCACAAAATATGGATAACTCACTTCCTCCAGAGGTGTTGAGATGCTGGCAGGAGACTGAAGGCTTGTTGAAAGATTAGGAGTTATGTAGTGTGTGAGCGTGTATGTGGGATAGGGGGTGAGTGTTCGTGTGTGTGGGTGTGTGTCTGTGGCTGTTGCGTATTTTCTCCTCTCCTTGCGATACATTTGCCTAAAACACATGCGATACACACTATAGGGTTCTCTATGAACATTCACTGCACAACATACGTATATATATATATATATATATATATATATATATATATATATATATATATATATATATATATACATATATATATATATATATATATATATATATATGGCTGTGGCATATTTCTTGTCTCTGATACTTGTGCTATTTTTTCGCTAAGTCAGTCAATGCATGCAATATTTCTCAGTGAACACTCGCTACACTATTTTATAGGTATGTTTCACACTAAACCATATGCAATATAGCACTGTCTGAGATTGGTACAAAACCATTTAAATGAAGTCTGTGATTGTGTGGCATATTTGTTGTCTCTTATACTTGAGCTAGGTTTGAGCTAAGTCAGTCAATGCACTATCACACGATTCCATCCCAACCTCCTCTCTTATTCCCTTCCCGACTGTATGGCGGACGTGACCACCTGTTTCCTTAGTGACTGTTGCATACAGGTATTTCTATGGTGTACATAATGCCTGCTATGGTAGGTCAGTTGTTTCACCAATCCAGGCACTATATGTTTCACATATATAAGTACTGGCTTCACTATAAAAAAATAAGCTACTCATCATTTATGGGCAGGGTGAAGGAGAGTGGAAACCCCGGTATAACAAACCAGACTCCTGCCTGTAGGCCTAGAAGCTCATAACTGGCCCCAGTGCTTTGCAAACAGTATATCTATGTTCCATAGACACAATCACTTCACATTATAGTAAAAAACACTGTACAATCACAATAATTCAATAATGGCTTCTGCCTCGGGTGGGAGGGGGAGCAATGGCAGGTTTAAAGGGACAACTGACAGCCGTGCAATCCTCAAGCGCAGCTGCTCATGAGATACTGAGGGCACTGTCTCATCAGAGCAGTCACAGTGTTGCCAATGCCTTACCCCAGGAGATAGACGTGTCCACTAGAACGCACCAAACTTTCATGCAAATTGCCCCAAAACTTATTTTTGGGCAAATATTTTTGTGCTTAGGACAGCAATTCGCGTGACTGAGCTTTTTCCTACCAAACTGCATGTCACGCGATTTACATGACTGTGCCTGAGAGGGTTAATATGACTGACACCACAGGGAATCATTGGAGAAGGGAGGAGGGCAAAAGAACGCACCAATAACTGTCCCAGTGGCACTAGAAGACTGCATGGATTCATTTCAGATTGGTCTCTCAGAAACTCTGTAGGTCAAAAACGCAAAGAATATGGCTGTTTTTGGTTGGCCCATGGGAGGCTCTGGCTTTTTTTTTTTTTTTTTTTTTAATGCAAGAAAGATGGAACCAAAGGCCAGGGGCCCGCAAACTGTTCCTTCCAAGAACAAAACAAAACAATACAACTTGAATGTGCACAACACTGCTACTTGTCAGTGTCAGGCGTGTGCACCGCAGCTGTTACAAAACAATACTAACAACGTGTAAATCATTTAGCATAGATGTTTTTGTCATGAAACTTAAAATGCATAATTAGTACACTTGCGTGTGAATGCTTATGCAAGCATGCATCTGTGAGCTGCAAGTTTAACTAGTGTCAATGATTCACTTGCAATTTTTCCCCATTTCTCACCAGAAAATCATGTCAAATATTGATGATCTGCAAAATGAGGGTCGAGTGGTCTTAGCAGAATCCAACGAGCTAGTTGAAATGCAGGATACTCTGGTGAGAAGAGGCGATCATGTTATGGTGGCAGTGGAGACTGGCCTGTACAGTTTGATGGCACAGGATTTCTCTACTAAAGGTATTATATATGTGCACACACACACACACACACACACACATATATATATATATATATATATATATATATATATATATATATATATATATATGTATAGATAGATATAGATATAGACAGATAGATTTTTTTTTATGTGAGGAAGAAGGAACCAAAAGCAACGAGCCTGCAAAACTGTTCCTTCCAAGAGAAAAACAAAATACAAGAGAGCCAAATTCAAGATCCGATCATTTTGAGATGCCTGGACACACTGCATTTGAAAGACTGGAGATCATAGGAAGCAGCAAATACGGACAGAAGGAGACAGTTCCATAGTTGACCTATTGCATAAATGAAGGATTGGGAGTATTGGTTAACTCTTGCATTAGAGAGTTCGACAGAAAAGGGATGAGAGTTTGCTACTAGACAGATGCTATGCGCACGTCGTAGAAGTGGAGGAATGCATGCAGACAGTTCAGAGGAGCAGTGATAGATAGATATAGATAGATAGATAGATAGATAGATATAGACATAGATATAGATATATAGATGTATACTGTATCTATATATCAATTTATACAGTATCTATCTATCTATCTCTCTCTCTATATATATATGTATATATTTATCTATCTATCTATCTATCTATATATATATATATATATATATATATATAGGGTGGTCCTTCTTCCTTAGTGGGAAAATTAATTCTGAATTATGTTTGCTGGCAGTGTGTTTTGTGAATTAAGGTGTAAACTCGACACACCAAATTTTTGCCGAATTGGATTATATTTACTTTTGTCCCATCTCACCCAGAGTTTGAGCCTAATAAGCAAAGTTATTGTTGTGACAATAATCTCTTTTGTTATTGGGAAAGTGTTTACTTTACTTCCTTGGAGGTTACATTCTAACTGTAGCACCAGTCGAGCAGGGCAGTACTCCCGAGGTGGATGGAAAGCTGATGACAGGGAGTGCTGGAGCTCCCGTTTCATCAGCCCTCAGGACTTGTTCCTGACCATCCCCCTTTGCTGAACTTTTTCAGTGTCTCAGTTACACAGAGAGTAGGCCAGCATGCTCTCCAGTACAAATTTCTCTAACTATCTACACCAAACTACATGCACAGTACACACTACACTTCCTATTCAAAATTTAACTAAAATGGCATCTCTTCACCAAGCCTTGGAGTCCCCAGGGGGGGGGGACCATAAATGCCCCCACCATCCGCCCCTCTCCTGGTGATGACTTGAGGTGCCTGGAACCACTGTCTGACTCTCTTCTTCTTCATTTCTGCAACATTCGCGGCCTTTCCTCTAACTTTCGCTCTGTTGAGCACCACCTCTCCTCCTCTAAACCTCACCTTCTTTTTCTAACGGAGACTCAGCTGTCTGAGGCAACTGATAGCAAACCCTTTTCTGTATCCTCCTACTTTCTCTATAC
This sequence comes from Coenobita brevimanus, assembly GCF_032717465.1. Classification (NCBI taxonomy): domain Eukaryota; kingdom Metazoa; phylum Arthropoda; class Malacostraca; order Decapoda; family Coenobitidae; genus Coenobita; species Coenobita brevimanus. The sequence goes on along the minus strand of NC_136983.1, from coordinate 34,962,685 downwards.
TCATTTCAAAGCTAAAGGTGGCTGTTGTGTATATATACGCAACGACTTATCTTGCTCTCGTGTTCCTGAACTCGATTCTTCTTAATTCTCTACACTCTGGCTTCGGCTTTCCTATTGTTCTCTGACTAAATATATCTGTGCTGTTTACTTATCCCCTAATTCTACTGACTATCAAAAATTCTTCGACTATCTTACTTCTACGATGGAACACATTCTATCCACTTCTCCTTTCTCTGAAATCTCCATTCTAGGAGATTTCAATGTTCACCACCACCTTTGGCTCTCCTCTCCTTTCACGGATCCACCTGGTGAACAAGCCTACATCTTTTCTATCCTTAATGACCTAGAGCAGCTTGTACAGCACCCTACCCGTATCCCTGACCGCCTTGGTGAGAGCTCCAACATACTTGACCTCTTCCTCACAACTAATCCTTCTGCTTACTCTGTTAATCTTTTCTCTCCTTTGGGCTCCTCCGATCACAACCTTATTACCTTAACCTATCCTATCACTCCGGTACGGCCTGTGGACCCTCCAGGGAAACGTCGTCTGTGGCATTTTGGAGCCACGGACTGGGAGACCCTCAGGCAGTACTTCTTTGATTTTCCCTGGAATGATTATTGGTTCCATGGCCGGGAGCCATCTGAGTGTGCCTTGCTCATTACGGAGGTTATTCTCTTGGGCATGGAAGCATACATTCCTTTCTCATATCCTTTGACTAACGCAAGAAAGCCTTGGTTTAATCACACTTGTTCTAATGCTGTCCGCAACAAGGAGAGGGCCTACAAAAGGTACCAGAGCCAACTCACCCCTGAATCACATCATGTTTACGTTTCTGCCCGGAATCGTGCTAATTCTGTTCTTTGCTCTACTAAAAATAATTTCATCCATACTAAATGCTCTCAACTCTCCAACTCGAATTCTTCCCACTTCTTCTGGCACCTTGCCAAAAATCTTTCTAACAACTTTACCTCATCATCCTTCCCTCCTCTTTTCTACTCTGATGGTTCTGTAGCTATTTCTTCTACTGATAAAGCAGATCTCTTCGCACAGACTTTCTCCTCCAATTCCACATTTGACGATTCCGGTGCTGTTCCTCCATCACTTCCCCCCTCTGACTTCCTCATGGCTGACATTAAAATTTCTTCAGTTGATGTATTTTCTGCCATCACTGGCCTCAGTACTAACAAGGCATATGGGCCTGATGGGGTCCCTCCTGTTGTTCTCAAGAACTGTGCTTCTGAGCTTACACCCTGCCTAGGCAAACTCTTTCACCTTTGTCTGTCAACTTGTACCTTTCCTTCTTGCTGGAAGTTTGCTCTCATTCAGCCAGTCCCAAAGAAGGGTGACCACTCCCAACCCTCCAACTATCGTCCAATTGCTTTAACATCCTCTATCTCAAAAGTTTTCGAGTCAATTCTCGATAGAAAAATTTTAAGGCATCTTTCCTATCACAACCTTCTTTCTGATCATCAGTACGGGTTCCGTTAGGGACGCTCCACTGGCGATCTTCTCACCTACCTTTCAGACTCCTGATCATCCTCCTTTCGGGACTTTGGCGAAAGCTTTGCCATTGCATTTGACATCTCAAAGGCTTTCGATCGAGTCTGGCATAAATCTTTAATTTCCAAACTGCCCTCCTACGGTTTCTATCCTTCTATCTGTGCCTTCATCGCTAGCTTCCTTTCTGGTCGTTCTATAGCCGCTGTTGTAGACGGCCATCGTTCTTCTCCTAGATCTATTAACAGTGGTGTTCCTCAGGGCTCTGTCCTATCACCAACTCTCTTCCTTTCATTCATCAATGATCTTCTAAGTTGTACATCTAACCTTATCCACTCACACGCTGATGACTCCATCCTTCACCTTTCCATTCAGTTCCCGCAACGCCCATCTCAGCAGTTACTTCAACAAACAAGGGATGAGGCTATGGCACACCTAATGTCTGACTTGGCTCAAATCTCTGACTGGGGTAAAAATAATATGGTTGTTTTTAATGCATCTAAGACTCAGTTCTTACACCTATCAACCCGACAAAATCTTCCACAGGTATACCCACTAATGTTTAATAATATTCAGCTTAATCCTGCATCATCCTTGAACATGCTTGGGGTTTAATTTACTCGGGACTTATCTTGGAAAGATCATGTTTCATCTCTTGTAAAATCTGCTTCCAAGAGATTGGGTGTGCTAAGCCGACTCTGCTCTTTCTTTACCCCTGCACAATTGTTGACTCTATACAGGGTTTTTTTCCGCCCCTGTGTGGAGTACAACTCTCATGTGTGGGGAGGCTCCCCACATACAGCTCTTCTGAATAGGTTGGAGTCAAAGGCTTTTCGTCTCATTAACTTTCCTCCTCTTACTGACTCCCTTCAACCTCTGTCTCTTCGCCGCACTGTTGCATCTTTATCTCTTTTCTGTCGATACTTTAATGGTCACTGCTTCTTTGAATTGTCTGCTAGCATTCCTCCACCTCTACGACGGGCACATAGCACCCGTCTGGCAGCAAACTCTCATCCCTTTTCTGTCCAACTCTCTAATGCAAGAGTTAACCGTTACTCCCAGTCTTTCATTTATGTAACAGGTCAGCTCTGGAACTGTCTCCCTCTGTCTGTATTTCCTGCTGCCTATGATCTCCAGTCTTTCAAACGCAGTGTGTCCAGGCATCTCAAAATGATCGGATCTTGAATTTGGCTCTCTATTGTATTTTGTTTTTCTCTTGAAGGGATCTGTTGCTGGGGGCTCATGGCCTTTGGTTCCTTCTTCCTCGCATAAAAAAAATATATATATATATTTGTTTCATTTTTCAGGGATTTGTCTACTGTGTTATTATTAACTCATTAATGCCTAAATGAAAAAAAAAAAACTTTAACAAAATTATTTACATTGCAAATAATACATTCTGACATGTAAAACTGAAAAATTATCATTATTATTCAATTTAATCAATAACAAAAACTTATCCATTTTCTAGGACCATGGGCACCTGAAAGAGGCGTGGAGGCATAAAACAGTAGTTTTTCATCTAATACAGGATACCTTTCCATGATAACATTATCAGTCCTCAAGGGAAACTATTCTTTTCTCTTAATATCGGTATGAATGAGTTTATACAAATCAAAACCTACATGCAGAATATTTCACACTATCACCCATCTAGAATGCCCTTCCTATCATTTATTTGGTACGCCATATTCGCTCACATTGCCCCATATGAAGTCCAATATTGCATTTTGTGTAATATTTGCTCACTTTTTTCTTACACTGTTCACATTTTCTTTGATTTACCCCCTCTGTTCTCTCAAGGCATGGTCATGTGGTATCATATCTTACACCAGGATGTACTTTCCCATGCACCTTCTTCATTCGTCCTGCTTGCTTTGGCATTGAGGGCGTGGAAATCTGTAAATTATATCTGGCAATGGAACGCTTCAGCTCCAAAAGTGGTGTTTGAGTACCTGACAGGAGAGTGCTGATTATCCAGGCATTCACTGCAGCAGTGTCAGTGCAGTTTGTGAACAAGTTGAAGTACCATTTTTCCCTCTGACACCAATGCTGTACTTCAGGATCAACCAATCAAGGTGGTCAACCCCAGCCATATACTTGTTATATTTTGCAATGAGATTTGGCTGAGTGACATATATCACCTTTTTCTCTTTGTTGCATCAGCGTTTTGCAGAACCAATTGGAGTTATGGACCTATAATTACTACCAAATGTAAACATGCTGTTGTCATGCCACTTTACAAACAGAACCTCATTTCTCTCATCAGATTTGTAGTCATACACACCATGTACTTTCTGTTTCATGTCTTTGTCATTTTGTAGTGGGCACATAGCAGTACGATTTGCACGTGTTATTACAGTGACTAGGATACCTAGATCTTTCACTTAAGGTAGCAACTTGTAACTGGTGAAGAAGCTATCCATGTAACCTCATGATCACCATGAATTTCCAAGTGTTGAATCATGTCCAGAACACCCTTACCCCCAAAGGTTTCCTCAATGTGCATATCATCTTCTCCTTGCCTTGGTACCGGTACAGATTGATTTGATGGCAGTATCCTGTACTTTCACAGTACAAAATCCACTGTTTGAAACCAAAACAAATTGGCTGACCTCGTAAAAATTGCTTCAGGCCATGCTTTCTATAATAACTCACAATTTTCCCATCAATGGGCAGTGCTTTAAAAAATATTCCAAATGCTTTGAATTTCTCATTTAGGAAATCCATTACTGGCCTCAATTTGAATACTTTCTCTTTCTTGTTCTATGAGGCATTCTCATTATTTGCAAAATGAAGATATCTCTTGATTTTTGTAAACATGTTTCTTGGCACGGCATTCCCTACAATAGCTGTATCTAGATCTTCATCCATTCTCCAATAGCGCCATTCACTTGGTAACTTGTAATAGGCAGAAAATAGTAATATTCTCAAGAACTTCCTCAGGCAGTCAGATGCGTAGCTAAATGTGTGTTAATTTTTGAGATGTATATAGCTCTGACAGATCAGCTATCATTTCCAGTAATTCTTCAGTAAAAACAAGTTCAAACAGGTCTACATTACTCTTACCACTCAATTTCAACTTCAGTTCTTCTCTTATCTCTGCTGCTCCATTTGTAGGATTTTTTTTGTTTATGGTAAGTTGGATCTTGTTTCTTCCAAGTAACACTATAGGTTTTTGATGTTTTTGACTTTTTTAGAGGTAGTATTTGCTCACTATCTGAAGCTTCTCCATTAGTGTTTTCCTCGTACTGATGCAGTTCAACTGTACCACTAACATCCGGTGGTAAGAAGGAAGGATCTGTGTAATCGTCATCTGTGATATCATCTATATCCACTTCATCAGTTAATTCATCAACACTCGTAAGAATTTGTGTTATTTCAATTGTATCTGGGCGATCAGGTACTGGCTGTTCAGTATAATTTATTGCACCTCATAAGTATTAGAATGATTTCACAGAAAAGCCCAGTGTTGTGTCCGTGATGATCTGCAGAGAAATAAGCAATCCTTCATTCAATTGAATTCATGAGGGTAGTAAACCCACCGATATGGTCATAACACACCTTGTTTCGAAATCAGAAATAAAAGACAACCTCCTTTGGCACATGAAGTAGAGGATGATACAACAATATGTTCCCCGTTATATTGTCATGGAAAACAGGCATATGAGAGGGCAGGTGCCCATGGTCCTTATTTTAGGACCAATATTACAAAATCCTTAGCCAAAGCATGTGCTTAGAATGCCTATTACAATCAGACTTATGTAAAACAACACACACTAAAGAAAAAAGCATCCAGGTTTCAAGATGACCAAGTACCTATTTCTATGACTATGTGAATTTCAAACTTGAGTAAAATATTTTGTCTACCTACCTCCTAGATAGACCTTTCTATTTATGTTTCAAGAAGAAGAGATCCAGGGCTATCTTTTTTCTTCAGAAGGGCAAAATAAATATATATATATATATATATATATATATATATATATATATATATATATATATATATATATATATATATATATATATGTGTGTGTGTGTGTGTGTGTGTGTGTGTGTGTTTCATATGGCATGATTGGAGATATGAATCGAAAAGTAGGGAATGTGAAGTTGGATGGAGTAGTTGGTGAGTGAGGTGTGCCTGCAGAGGTGGATGAGAATGGTAGAGCTCTGGTGGACATTTGTACTAGGAGGGGGTTGGTGATAGCCAATACCCTCTTCAGGCACAGAATGATCCACAGGTATATGTGGTGATTAATGAGAAGGTTGGTTGGTGAACTGAAGGAACGGAAGGCAAAGATTGATTATGTGTGTGTGGATGATGGAATGAGAAGGTGTGTAATGGATGCAGGAGCATATAGAGGTTGAGGAAGTGGATTTTATGACCGCCAGTTGCTGCTGATAAGAATCAAGGTCCAAATGAAATGGAGGAATAGAGAAAAGGAAGGACAGGAGGGAGTTGTTACTACAAAGAGGGTGGAAAGGTTACAAGAGGATGGAAAAAAGTCATAAAATAAGAGGGAGGTGGAGCAGCGATTGGGTAAATATGGATTGGAGCATGTGAGGGACGTGGAAGGTGTGTGAAAGATGATCACAGAAGAAATCTGTGCAGCATGTGAGGTGGTGTGTGGGGTGACGAGAACACGAAAGGAGGTGCAGGGAACAGCAAGGTGGAATGAAGAGGTGAGGCAGGCTTTAGCACAAAAAGAAGAAAGCATATAGTGAGTGGACGAGAAATAGGGGTGTAGAAGAAAATGAGGGATGGAAGAGAGAATTATATGTAGAGAGGATGTGAGAGGTGAAAATATTAGTAAGAGAGAGTAAGAAGAGAGTGGATGAGGAATTTGGAAGGAATTTGAGTGTAAAGTGGAGGGAATGTAAGAGAATGTTCTGGAAAGAGGTAAAGAGAGTTAGACCGGGTGTTAAAGAAGTTAGTCGGGGAGTGAAAGATAAAAATGGGAGAGTACTAGTGGAGAAGGGAGAAAAAGTGAGCAGATGGAGAGAGCACTTTAAGGAATTGTTGAACATAGAGAAAGAAGTAATGCGATTATAACTGGCTGGGGAATGACTAGGAGAAGGAGGAATGTGAGAAGCGAGGAAGAAATAAGTAGGATGCAAGTTGTGGAAGGAATGAAGAAAGTCGAAGTGTGGAAAGTCCCAGGAATTGATGGAATGTGTGGTGAAATGCTTAAGCAAGAGAGAGGGATAGTAGTAGAATGGATGTGGAAGATGTGCAAATTGGCTTAGGAGGAAGGTAGAGTCCCGGAGGATTGGAAGTCAGCAATAATTATTCCCCTGTACAAAGAAAAAGGGGAAAAAGAAGTGTATAGTTTTCATAGGGGCTTTTGTCTTCTTGGTGTAATAGGAAAAGTATATGGTAGGATACTTACTGATAGAGTTAGAGTAATAACAGAGGGATTAATTGGAAAGGAACAGGGAGGTTTTAGGAAGGGATGAGTTGTGTAGATCAGATTTTTATTCTTAGATCTTTAGTGGAAAAGTTTCTTGAGAAGGGAAAGAAGTTGTATGCAGCCTTCATGGATTTGGAGAAAGCATATGACAGGGTGGATAGACAAGGATTCTGGAAAGTATTAAGAATATATGGAGTAAATAGGAAGTTGTTGAATCCCGTGAAGAGTATGTATGAAGGTGCCATGGCTACAGTGCACGTGGATAGTGAACTGAGTGAAATTTTCTACCTGAAGGTAGGATTAAAACAGGGATGTGTCATGCCTCCATGGTTGTTCATTCTGTATATGGATGCAGTTATAAAATAGATACAAGATAGGGCAGTGGATATTGGAGCAGCCCTAATGAGAGAGGGCAGTGTTTGGAAACTCTCTGTACTTTAGTTTGCAGATGATACTGTGTTGTTAAGTGAAGACGAAGGAGAACTGTAAGGCTTCGTTAATGAGTCTGGGGGAGTGTGTAAGAAAAAGAATCTAAAGGTGAATGTTGGGAACAATAAAATTATGCTCTTCGAGAGAAATGAAGTTAATGAATGTACATTGGGTCACAAAAGTATCGGTGCACAACAAGCGTGAAACATTTAGGACCACAGAACGAAGGTCAATGAAGTATTAGTATCCGACCTACCACACGTTGGTAGGCCTGATGTCGGGAGGTGTTATATATCACCAGCTAGCAATATCCTCTTGCAAACATATGACAAATATAATGTTTATATGGAGACACTGATGATACACAATGAAACTTTGGTAATGTCAGTAGTTGTTTGAACCTTTTCGGTAGGCATCGCACCCCCTGTGCACCGTTACTTTTGTGATCGAGTGTACAGTGAGGTTGGATGAGGAGGAAATGGAAAATGTGAGTGCGTTTGAGTACTTGGGTAGTGTATTGAGGAAGGATGGAAGTTTAGAGGGTGAAGTGCTTGAAAGAATACAACAAGGAAGAAAGGTTGCTGGTTCTTTGAAAGCAGAGAAAAGAAACAGTGAAGCGAGCAAGGAAGTGAAAACGTTATTGCATGACAGTTTTAGTAATACCAACTCTAACGAGTCACATGGACAGAAAGGCTGACAAGTGAGGAAGTGGAGGAGCATTGTGATGTGGATGTGGATGTGATAGGAAGCGTTAGGAGAAACACATTAGGGTGGTTTGGCCATGTGGAGAGGATGGAGAGTGAGAGTCTGACTAGGGGGTGTATGTGAGTGAGGTGGAGGGATGGAGAAGGAGGGGGAGGCCAAGGATGAGATGGAAGGATGAGAAGTATACGAGAGAGGATGGTATGAGCTGGGAGCAGGACAGAAATGGCAGGGGACAGGGTGACATGGAGGCAGTTTGTTTGTGGCAACCCCTTACGAGATTAAGACGCCTGGCAATAGATGGCATATCGAAATAATTATCAGGGGAATTTTTGTCTCTCTCTCTCTCTCTCTCTCTCTCTCTATCTATCTATCTATCTATATATATATATATATATATATATATATATATATATATATATATATATATATATATATATATATACTGTATATATATATATATATATATATATATATATATATATATATATATATATATATATATATATATATATATATATATAAGCCGTAGTCCTTAAAAAATGACTGTGAGCGCTATTGGGTTAAGCACTTATTTACTATGAAGTGAAATTGTCAACGCTACTGATGAAAAGCAGGAGCAAAACAAATATTTGTTATATTGGTCAGCCAAGAGAATAACTGCTTTTAAGTAGGTTACCTTCTTGTGGAGAAGTGTTAGAGCGAATTTTCTACCTGATGCGAACACAGACACGAAGACTGAGGGATTGAGCATGTGTTATGTCTGAGGAACTAGGAGGATTATGGTAGAGAGCTCGCATTCCTGCATCTGAGCCACGGAATCGTATCCCCCAAATCGAATCTCTCTTTAAAGAATTGAGAAAATTGGAGAAGAGTAACAGCCGGAATACAGAACGAGAGGAGAAGGGGAGAAAAACTGCCCATAAACAGATGAAAGGTCTCTTTGACACTGTACTCGAGAACACCTTCGACCTCATCAAAATCGTGCAGATAAGAAGGTTCTTTTGTCTCAGAGGGAGAAAGGGAAACAAAGCTCTATATTTGGTATTGATTTCAAACTCAACCGAAAAGAATGAAGACAGAGAGAGACAGAGACAATAAATTAAACAGTAGAATGTGAGGAATGTCACTGAGCAATGAGAGAGGAAATAGTGGAGCTGGAGGAAAGCCCAACTAGCGATGAAGGCGAAACAGGTGACGATTATACAGATATAGCAGGTCCTTCCTTTTTGGCTGCAGCTCCTCCTCTGAAACGACAACGATCATGCAAAACAGTTGTCACTTAGGTTGCTGCTGCATTAGATCGGACCAAGAATTCAGACCATGCTGCAGTCCATCTGCTTTCTGCGACCATTTATGCCTGTGGATAAACTCCAGCATTGAATTCTATCAACAGGAACGTATTCACTAAGATCGAATCGAGAGTCGAAGGGAATCTCCAGAATGACTGAAAAAATCATTCCATCCAAATGTGCCATTTGTAGTGCGCTGTGATGGAAAACTAATTTCCGATGTAACAGCAGCAAATGTCACAGAACGCCTTGAAATTCTTGTCTCTGGTGATGGAGTTTCAAAGCTTTTGAAGGCACCCAGTTTGGAATCAGAGGCAGAAAAGGCCATGACCAATGTCATCAATGAAACCTTAAATGACTTGTTATATCTGAACGTGTGGTAGGAATGGCATTCGACACCACTGCCAGCAATACCGGATTGTGGGCAGGGGCGTGTGCCCTTATTCAACAACAGTTATACAAGGATCTCCTTCACCTGGCTTGTGGGCATCACATTTTTGAGATCCTTGTTCAAAATGCCTTCACCATTTGCCTTGGACTGTCCTCTGGTCCCGATATTCACATAGTCAGAGAGTTCAAAGCCAAGTTTTTTTTTTTCTATTTACGCTAGGAAGAAAGAACCAAAGGCCACGAGTCAGCAAACTGTTCCTTCTAAGACAAAAACAAAATACAAGAGAGAGCCAAATTCAAGATCCGATCATTTCGAGATGCCTGGACACACTGCGATTGGAAGATTGGAGATCATAGCTAGCAGGAAATACAGACGGAGGGAGACAATTCCAGAGCTGAACTGTTGCATAAATGAAGGACTAGGAGTAACGGTTAACTCTTGCATTAGACAGCTGAACAGAAAAGGGATGAGAGTTTGCTGCTAAACGGGTGTTATGCACCTGTCGTACAGGTGGAGGGATGCAAGCAGACAGTTCAGAGGAGCAGTGACCATTAAAGTAAAATAGAATAGAGACAAAGATGCAACAGAGGTTGAAGAGAGCAAGTAAGAGGAGGAGAGTTAATGAAACGAAAAGCCTTTGACTCCACTCTATTGAGAAGAGCTGTATGTGGGGAGCCTCTCCACACATAAGAGTTGTGCTCTACATTACACAGGGGCGGATAAAACCAGTGTATAAAGCCAACAAAAGTGCAGGGGTAAAGAAGGAAAGGAGTCGGCTTAGCACACCTAATCTCTTGGAAGCAGATTTTACAAGAGATGTAATATGATCTTTCCAAGATAAGTCCCGAAAGTGGAACAGTATAGACATAACATGTCTTCAGACCTTCAGTGACAGTGAGAAAATGCTGGTGATTGATGGTGAGCAATGTGATAAGCTCACAGCACTTTGTATGAAACAGTTGCAAGAAAGCCAACCTCGAAATAATTATCGAGAACTGCTAGAACTGTCCATTGTTGTCTTGGGTGGTGTACTGCTCCATGGAACAAGATTTCAGCGCCCTGGTGCTTGCCACCATGCCAGATAGATGGCTAAAGTTATATACAACATCAAAGTCTATCTTTTCCATCATCAGACACACATCACACTACAGCAAAGCCGAGAATGGAACTGGTTTATTGTGTTAGTGAAGCTGTACATGAAATAATGGTTCAGGGCATCAAAAGCAGCTGTCGCTCAAGCAGACAACTTGAGGCTTCTTCAGGAATCGTCACTTTATCCAGATAAGGACATCTCACAAGTCTGCTTGAAAGCAGAGCAATTAATTGGATTAGACTATTTTGATCCAACTTTTGACCCTAAAGAAAAGCGAAAAATGGTGATGGATCTTAACAGAGAAGGAAGCTAAGATCAACTAAAGAAGGCAACACATGAACTTGAGGTGACAGCGCTGAATCAGAAAACAATTTCAAGTTTTGTGACCAGTAACACCAAGAAGGTCTTCACACTGCTTAGCCTTCCTCATTCGTTTCTAGAGTTCGATCCATCCACATATAAAAGTCGTGAGCATTACAAGGAAGCTGAACACATTGTCCAGGGGCTACAGACGACAAATGACTTTGCTGAAAGAGGGGAGAAAGAAGGGTAACACTGATTCAAGAGTTTAATCCAGTGTTTACCAAGAACGAAGATAAATGGTAGTTCCTTCTCCAGGTTGTTGAGCAACATGGACAAGTGTATCCAGATACGAGGAAGGGTACAGCTGGCAGTAATTACAAACCATAAAACTAGAAAACAATGAGTGAGAGTTGGGTTGACATGATACCCTCTCAGTGAGGGCAGGACTTATGTAACCCAGTGACATTTTAACATTACGCCATAATAGTAGAACTTTGAACAAGGTGAGGCACCAGATATAATTATCTAATAAGCATGAAATTTGCATACACCATTTTTCAATCAAGAGGAACGAAGTCCAGCAGCAGCTGAAGCAAATTTTTCAAGCTGGAAATTAAGAACCAACCAAATATATATATATATATATATATATATATATATATATATATATATATATATATATAGTACATATATATATATATATATATATATATATATATATATATATATATAAGTAATCCCTCCAATATCCGGATGCCCCATTTTCCAGACATCCCCAATAACCAGATATTATCATCCCGGGATCCAATATTCCCAAAATGGGTCAAAAACTGCAAAAAATTTGAAAAAAATCCGACTTTTTTCCGCCCGTAATTTGAAGTTGGCGCGCGGGGTGCAGGCGAGCTGTGTTTTGGTGTGTTGTTCCGCCGACGTCCACTAGAGCGCCCCTGCATCCTCCCCTCTTACCACCTGTCACTTGTTGTGTGTGCACGCTCGTCATCATGGCTGCCCACTTGCTCGCTTTTGTGGTGGTGCCTTACCTGTTGCAGGCTCTCCTGCTGCTCTCGTGCCTCTCCTTCGTGTGTGTGATGATGGCCCTGCCTCCAGAGAAGAGGAAGAGAGTGGTTTTGACTCTGGAGAAGAAGAGGGAGATATTGGAGAAGGTGGATGCGGGATGGTCTACCTCACATATCCTCCGTGAATTCAACCTGGCCCGGTCTACTTTGTTTGATATCAAGAGATCCCATGACAAACTCATGCAGTACACAGCTGACTTCTTGTTGAAAGGCAAATGTAACGTGGAGAGGAAGGTTATGTATACTCCCAAGTATGCAGAAGTCGACCGCTCTACATTGATTTGGTATCGACAGCAACATGCTGCTGGTGTGATAGTGTGTGGCACAGAGCTGGAGGCTACTGCTGAGAAGTTCGCAAGGCTTCATGACGCCCTAGACTTCAAGGCATCTGAAGGTTGGCTCTTCGCGTTCAAGTTACGACATGCCTTACCAACCGTAAGTCTCATGGCAAAGCTTTGGACGCCAACGAGGATGGAGTTGACGAGTTTCAGCACAAGGTGAAGGGCTTGACCGACAGGGAGGGCCTAACTCTCGGTCAAGTCTCCAACACTGACGAAACTGGCTTATTCTATCGCTCTTTGCCTATGAACACTAGCCCAGGAGACAGAGAAGCGAGTACCTGGCTGCAAGCTCTGCAAGCAACGGATATCTGCTTTGTGTTGTGCTAATACTAACGGCATGCACCAGCTCAAACCCGTTATTGTTGGCCATGCAAAGCAGCCTCGGTGTCTTCGTGGGGTGATGGATGTCCTTCCTGTCATCTGGTACCATTCTTTGAAGGCATGGTTCACAGCCCAGATCTCCAAAGACTGGTTCCACCGCCATTTCGTCAAGGAGGTCATCCATTACCAGACGGAGAAACTGGGAATCCCATGCGACCAGGTAAAGGCCCTCCTTCTCCTCAACAATGCACCAGCCCACCTGTGTGACAAGGATTTGGTGGCTGAGAATGGGCGCATTAGGTGCATGTTTCTGTCACCTAATACTACTGCTCTCATCCAACCAATGGACCAAGGAGTGATCGTGACAACGAAGAGGCTGTACCAGCGGAAGTTCCTGGGCGAGGTGATGGTTGTCTTCGAGGACAAGGATGAGCGCAGGGAGGGACGGGACACATGAGGCCAGCGGACTTTGGAAAACCTTCGCCGCTACAACATCAAGTCTGCCATCTACAACTGGGCCAGTGCATGGAAGGAAATCCCGGTTAAGACTCTAGGAAATGGTTGGTCTCGTCTGCTTCTCGGAACGGTTGTGGAGCACGATTTCCTAGGTTTTGACGTGGATGACTTCCATGCACATCTATGTGTGCATGGCAACGGTGTTGATTTGGACGAAGTGCGTGAGTGGTTGGATGACAACGAGGGCGATCCTCGGTATCAGACCATGTCTGATATCGAGATCGCATCTTCAGTTGGAGGTGTCAGTACCCAGCTTGAAGATTCCAACGAGGACGGCAATGATGATGCGGACTCCTTTCAGCGTGATAGTACTCCAGCCATCCCCAAGTTGAGCGCACTCCGGGAACACCTAGAGTTCGTTCTGGACTACTTGGAGCACCCGGACTGCGACAGGGAGATGGGGTCCTTGGGATTTGTGGAGGAAGTGCGCACTTTCAGGCAGTGCATCAATAATCGTCAAAATCGTCGTTCCTTGCGTCAATCAACGATTGACAGCTTTTTCAGGCCCGTGACCCCCGCTGTGCCCAGCCCAGGCTCCATTCCTTTGCCTCCCCAAGACAGGCCCTCATGCTCCAAGCCACAGCCCAGCACATCAGGCACGGTGAAGTCACCACTCGACGTGAGTTTGTGCCTCTCTTCAGAGTCATCTGCAGTGGGTACGCCATCACCATGACCCAGCGGCGCACCCCTATGTCATCTGCATGTGCTACTCTCAGACTCTGACAGTGATTAGACGCCAAGAACCTCTCCACTAGACCACACGGGAATTTACAAGGTTGTGCAGTGAAAATAACAGTGCATAGTGTTAAGGATTTAGAGTTGTGAGTGAAAAGAAAAAAAAATAATTGACTGCAAATGTAACGTAAATTAAATTGAGTGTGTTTTGTTTAGAAAATGGTTTCAAGAGTAGAAAGACTTAAAGTGCACAGTGCAACACTTATTTCATTAAGATACAATGGAGCTCAAGTAAGACAAGAGTGCACAGTGTTAAGAGAATGGATTTCTGAGTGCAAATTACTAAGTTCTGTGCAAGACTTCATGAACAGTGTACTGCCAGTGCGTCAGGAACTCCTTCTTACTGTCAGAGTCTGAGAGGAGGCCGGTTATTCATCGAGATGGCCAGGGACTTGCTGTAAGTACCAAGAATGTTTCATATTGTACTGTACTGTTTTTTCCATGCTTACCTCTAACACCTCATTTCACTCTTTTGTGTCCCTTTTTGGTGTGAATAGTGTCTTAGGTGCTATGCATGTGCAGAAGGGAGGTGTTTTTCTGAGTTAGGCTAGGTTAGGGTCTATAACTACCAGCCCAGGAGCCAGGGACTTGTAAGTACCCAGAATGTTTAATATTGTATAAACCTACCTCAAAAACCTCATTTTATGGTTCTTTTGCATTTATTTTAATCTTTTATGTCCCTTATTGGTGTAATTTAGGTCTTAAATAGGTGCTATGCATGTCCAGAGGGAGTAGTATACTGTAGGTGTTTTTCTGAGTTAGGGTCCATAAGTACAAGTCCAGAAGGCTGGGGCCCAATATCCGGACGTGATCAGTATCCGGACATGCTGTTGGCTCTTATTACATCGGATATTGGAGGGACTAAAGTATATATACATACATATATATATATATATATATATATATATATATATATATATATATATATATATATATATATATATATATATAATTTTTCTGAGTTAGGGTCCATAAGTACAAGTCCAGAAGGCTGGGGCCCAATATCCGGACGGGATCAGTATCCGGACATGCTGTTGGCTCTTATTACATCGGATATTGGAGAGACTAAAGTATATATATATATATATATATATATATATACAGTGAGTCCTTGAAATACGGAAACTCGAAGTACGAATTTCAGATGGTACGAAAGCGGTGAATGAAGAACAAATTCCACAATAATAAAGTATCTGTCTCGATGGTACAAAAAGTGATATGAGAGGAAATATGAAAAATTCAAAATGGGCATGCTGCATAGTGCCATGCTAGCTTGCGACGAGAAAACAAACTAACCCCTCTCTGGTAAACACATTTTCGCGTGCTTCCCAGTCAAGTCACGTCCGTCATCTCCTCTCAGCATCGCTGTACGTTTCGCAGTTTTTCGCTGTTCTTCCTGTTTTCATACTTTCTCCATACCTCCCTAGTGCCCTGCATCATCTTCAGCATCTGGGGAACCAGCTGCCAAGAAGAAACAACACCGTACTCTAACTCTGGAGAGGAATTTAGAAATTATTAGACTCCACAAGGAGGGGCAGGGAGTTTTGGAGATTGGGCGAGCTTTAGGCCTTGCACAATCTTCAGCCGCCTGCCAAGCCACAAGGACCCACAGCTGTCGCAGGGAGAAGATGGAGCAACTCCTGATTGTGTGGATTGAGGAATGCTGGCAGAAAAGTATCCCTGTGTCTCTGCCCCTTATTCAAGAAAGGGCCCTTAAAATCTGGGAGAGTCTCGGTGAAGAGGAAGAGGCAGGGAGTTCTTCACCAATGCCGTCCACCAGCAGCGACTCTGGGGCTGCTCCTTCAGTGCCTTTCTCTGATGATTCCTCGACTGAGGTGTTTAAGGCCAGCCGTGGGTGGTTTGAGCACTTCAAGAGGAGGGCCAGTCTCACCAATGTTCGAGTTCAAGGGGTCTTCTAGTGCTGACATCAACGCTGCATCTTCCTTCCCAGAACGCCTGAAGAAGATCATTGAGGAAGGAGGATACTCCCCAAGCAGGTGTTCAACACTGATGAGACTGGCCTCTACTGGTAGATAATGCCTAGCAGGTAAGAAAATGTCTTTAATCGATGTTTAACAAGTAAATTTTTGGCAGGTTACGGTGATAAAGTGCTATGTGCATAGGACGCAGTGCCATGTGTAAAGGGAAGCATTGCCTTCTGTAAAGAAGGCAGTGCATGTTTAAAGAAAGGTAGTAGCACGTGTAAAGGTAGTCCTGCCATTAAAGGAAAATTCATGCAGGTTATTCTTAAGAATGATGTTTTGGGGTAAATTGTAAATGCTCCTTGTTTATGTAAGGTCCGTGAACTTGTCCAGTGAAATTTACTTAATAATTACATTGCCTGCCATTACAATGAAGTCTATGCATGTGTGTCCCAGATGTGGTGTTATAGACAAATTTTACAAGGAGGAAAAATAAACGTTCCATGTTTTTGTGGGGTAGGCGCAAGGTCACGTTGGAGGGATTTAGGTTAGGACTGTGCTATTCGGGGGTGAAATTTACTTCATTATTACACTACCTGCCATTAGAATGAAGTTAAATTTATCCATGTGTGTCTAAAGTGGTGTTATAGGCAAATTTTACAAGGATGAAAAAAAAATGTTCCATGTTTATGTGGGGTAGGCGCAAGGTCACGTTGGAGGGAGTTAGGTTAGGCCTATGTTATTCGAGAGTGAAATTTACTTCATTATTACACTGGCTGCCATTAGAATGAAGTTAAATTTATCCATGTGTGTCTAAAGTGGTGTTATAGGCAAATTTTACAAGGATGAAAAATAAATGTTCCATGTTTATGTGGGGTAGGCGCAAGGTCACGTTGGAGGGAGTTAGGTTAGGCCTGTGTTATTCGTGAGTGAAATTTACTTCATTATTACACTGCCTGCCATTAGAATGAAGTTAAATTTATCCATGTGTGTCTAAAGTGGTGCTATAGGCAAATTTTACAAGGATGAAAAATAAATGTTCCATGTTTATGTGGGGTAGGCGCAAGGTCACGTTCGAGGGAGTTAGGTTAGGCCTGTGTTATTTGTAAGTGAAATTTACTTCATTATTACACTGCCTGCCATTAGAATGAAGTTAAATTTATCTATGTGTGTCTTAAAAGTGATGTTATAGGCATATTTTACAACGGCAAAGCATAAATGCTCCATGTTTAGGTTAGATTTCTTAAGTGGCGCAAGGTCTCATTAGACAGAGGTAAGTCTAAGATACGACTGTGTTTTTTGCTGAACTAACATGCATGTGTGTGTGTCTCCTTGGAGGGAGTTAGGGTAGGCACGTGCTTTTTTGGGGTGAAATTAACTTCGTAATTACAGTGGCTGCCATTAAAATGAAGTAAAAATTATGCATGTGTGTCTAAAAAGTGATGTTATAGGCAAATTTTACAACGATAAAAAATAAATGCCCCATGCTTAGGTTGGATTTCTGAATTGACGCAAGGTCTCGTTAGACGGAGGTAAAATAAGAATGTGTTTTTCGCAGAACCAGCATGCGTGTGTGTCTCCTTGGAAGGAGTTAGGATAAGCCTGTTTTTGGTGGGTGAAATCAACTTCGTAATTACTATGCCTGCCGTTAGAATGAAGTAAAAATTATGCATGTGTGATTTTAAAAGTGATGTTATGGGCAAATTTTACAGTGAAACAAAATAAAATAAATGCTCCATGTTTTGGTTAGATTTCTGAATTGGTGTGAGGCCACATTAGACAGACGTAAGATAGGACTGTATTTTTCACAGAACCTACATATTCAAACGTGAAAAGTCTGCTTTGGGATTCAAGGCAGCGAAGGATCAGCTGACTTTGGCCTTGGGGGGCAATGCAGAGGGTGATGTTAAGCTTAGACCACTGCTGGTCTACAGCTACAAAAACCCCCGGGCACTGAAAAACACATCAAAGACTTCTCTGCCCGTCTACTGGAAGTCCTCCAAAAAAGCATGGGTCACTTCTTTAATCTTTTGCGACTACATCTATAACAATTTCTCCCCCTTCATCTCCCACAACACGAAATCTAACAACCTAGCGAACAGGGCCTTGCTGCTAGTCGACAATGCTCCAGCACATCCACCAACCATGGTCAACTTGTGTGATAACGTCCAGGTAGTTTTCCTTCCCCTGAACACCACATCTCTGTTGCAGCCATGTGATCAGGGGGTGATTGCCACCTTCAAACGATATTACAGAAGACGAGCCATGCGTTCGCTGTTGCATGCTCAACAGGAAGGCAAAGCTAAAGGACTGCAGGAATTCTGGAAGGCCTTTGATATTTAAAAAGGCCTTCAGAAGATAGATGAAGCGCAGCGGGAGATCTCTTCTACTATGAATGCTATTTGGTGGAAACTGTGGCCAGAGGCAGTGCATGACTTCACTGGTTTTGCAGTGCCCGATCCTGTCGACCTCGACAAGGAGATTGCTGCCCTTGCCAATGAGGCCTCGTTAGGAGATGATGGAGAGGAATTGAGGGCAGAGGACATAACAGACCTTGTGGAGCCCCACAACCAGGAGCTCTCTACCGAGGACCTCCTGGAGCTGGAGGAGACGAGGACAGTTGCTTCAAAACCTGACTCTCTAGTCACACCCACCCTGACTATTGTGGCACTTGAAAAGATTCTGGACTCATTTGAGCAAGCTATGGAGGTTGCCTTTCAGCTTGACCCAGAGATGGACAGAAGCTACATGGTGTGCAATGCTGTCAAGGATGCGATGAGATGTTATGAGGAGCTTCTTCAAACAAAAAAATCAGCGTCCAAGCAACGCAAGGTCGTTGATTTTTCTGCTCCTAAGGCTCGGCCTGCTGCACCTGCCGTACCACGAGCTCCGCCTGCTCCACTTCCCTCAACTTCCTCCCTGCATCACCCCATTCCTTCATCAGCCCTGGAGTCTCCTGATGTTCTGCCTGCATCGCAACCACCTGCACCAGCACCATCAACAACTTCAAAAACACCTGCACCAGGCAAGGAAGTACCAGAGGAGCAATTGGGTCCCACCACGTGACTTGGCACCATATCAACGACATGAATCTCTAGCTGCAGCACAGGTCTATATTTAACTGTACAGTGTACTAATACTACAGTAATTAGTTGTATGTTTTATTTTTTTGTCTGTACAATAGTATAGTACTGTATATGTGTATTACATACTTCTAAATAGGAGGTTAAAGATTAAGTGGGGGATCCAATGGGATCCTGGAACGCATCCGCACTTTATATCTATATTTCAATGGGGAAAATCGTTATGATATACGAAATTTCGGATTACGAAAGTTTTTTTCGTCCCTATCCCTTTCGTATTTTGAGGACTCATATATATATATATATATATATATATAAAATGCGATGTGCCTTCTGCTCACCACTCACCAGGCTTGGCACAAATTTTGCAGCGATGCGTCTCAAGCCCAACACGTCCGACTAAATGCGTTGCACGCTCCCATACGACAGTCCAACGATATCACAAACATCATGGAGAGTTCGCCTACAATCCACAAGGATAGCCTGGTGAACATTTCCGTTTTCTTGTGTTGTTGCCATTGACGGTCGTCCAGAAGGGTCATAGTCTTCGAAGGACGTTTGTCCTTCCTTGAACCGCTTGTACCAAAAAAATGTTCTGCTTTGGGAGTAACAGTGCCACCAAAGGCTTGCTGAAGTAACCGATGAGTTTCTGCAGCCGTCTTGTTGATCTTGAATGAGAACTTGATGCAGGTTATTTGTTCCGTGAGGTCCGCCATTGCAAAGCTGCCAAACCACCTACACACCACGTTACAATAGTAACCACAGGTCAACAACACATCCACTCACAGACACGGCCGAGGCCACGCTGATGCACAAAGGGTGCTGCTGACTCCCCGAAGCAGCAAAAGGCAAAACTCCAAACGGTTGGCTCCCTCTGTTCAAATTACTGGAACTTTTTGGTAGCCCTTCATATATATATATATATATATATATATATATATATATATATATATATATGGCTCCCAGACTTCCTGGGTGAGAGATTGTGTTGGCAGGGTACTAATGATACCACCTTCTAAATATTGGCTCATAGTCACAAAGCTCATAGGTCACTATCCGGGGGTTCCCTACTTTACTTTTGAAAATTCCCACTTCTGTCCTATATTGAGGACATCGGGCTCAATTGAGTTAAAGAAACCAATAGATTTGCCAGTCATTAACCCATTGGCTCCCAGAGTTCCTGGGGGAGGGATTGTGCTGGCAGGGTACTAAGGGTACCCCCCTAGGCCTATCGGCTCATAGTCGCGAAGCTCATAGGTCCTTATCTCGGAGTTCCTTAGTTTATAAACTTTTGAAAATTCCCAGTTCCGTCCTATATTGGGACACTAGGCTCAAATGGGATATGCAGTACATCCCCCTAGTACGCATGTTCAGAATACGCGATCCTCATTGTACGCGAGGACCTATTTTTTTTCGAATTTTTGTATAATTTGATTAGTACGCGAACTGAACTCGTTATAAGCAAGACGGGCAGTGAGGAGTGGCCCAAATCCAGGGTTACCCCGAGCATGCGACATTGCCACCCCAAGAACCGCCAACCACCAGTGATGGAGAGTGGAAACTTGTCTATGAGCCATTTCCTGGGAGGATCGAGAGGATGATGCAATGTTCTTTTTTTTATGCTAGGAAGAAAGAGCCACAGGCCATGAGCCCGCAATACCAGTTCCCTCCAAGAGAAAAACAAAATACATTAGAGAGCCCAATTTAAGATCTGATCATTCAAGATGCCTGGGAACACTGCGTTTGAAAGACTGGAGATCATAGGCAGCAGGAAATACAGAGGGAGACAATTCCAGAGCTGACCTGTTGCATAAATGAAGGACCGGGAGTAACGGTTAAGTCTTGCATTAGAGAGTTGGACAGAAAAGGGATGAGAGTTTGTTGCTAGACGGGTGCTATGCTCCCATCGTAGAGGTGGAGGAATGCAAGCAGACAGTTCAGAGGAGCAGCAACCATTTAAGTAGTGATAGAAATGACATACAGATGCAACAGTGCGGTGGAGAGACAGAGGTTGAAGGGAGTCAGTAAGAGGAGGAGAGTTAATGAGGCAAAAAGCCTTTGACTCCACCCTATTGAGAAGAGCTGTATGTGGGGAGCCTCCCCACACATGAGAGTTGTACTCCACACAGGGGCAGATAAAACCCCTGTATAGAGTCAACAATTGTGCAGGGGTAAAGAAAGAACGGAGTCGGCTTAGCACACCTAATCTCTTGGAAGCAGATTTTACAAGAGATGTAATATGATCTTTCCAAGATAAGTCCCGAGTATATGAAACCCTAAGCATGTTCAAGGATGATGCAGGATTAAGCTGAATATTATTAAACATTAGTGGGTATACCTGTGGAAGATTTTGTCGGGTTGATAGGTGTAAGAACTGAGTCTTAGATGCATTAAAAAAAACAAATTATTTTAACCCTAGTCAGAGATACGAGCCAAGTCAGACATTAGGTGATCTATAGCCTCATCCCTTGTTTGCTGAAGTAACTGCTGAGATGGGCGTTGCGGGAACCGAATGGAAAATTGAAGGGTGGAGTCATCAGCATATGAGTGGATAAGGTTAGATGTACAGCTGATGAATAAAAGGAAGAGAGTTGGTGATAGGACAGAGCCATGAGGAACACCACTGTTGATAGATCTAGGAGAAGAACAATGGCCATCTACAACAGCGGCTATAGAAGACCAGAAAGGAAGCTAGCAATGAAGACACAGATACAAGGATAGAAACCTTAACCCCTTAACCGCCAGGCGTCACTTTCGTGACGCTTGAGAATAAGGGATCATACTGTGGGGCATCATTTTTGTGATTCTGTGTTATTTTGAATTTGCCTGGGCTTTCAAGTGGTGGCTTGTATCATCTATCAGTACTGCCAAGGTCCAACACTAGTCAGCACTCCTAATCTCATCTGTACTCTCATCCACTGTTGACAATTTAGCCATTTCTCCTCATTCTTGACTCCCCTCCCTACCTCCCCTCCATTACCCTCTCCTCTCGCCTGCCCAGCCATGCTGCGCTAAGTAAATCTTCCCTGGAATTTCCACTTATTTCATCCATTGAAATAAGCCCTGTGCCCTATTCTTATACCAAATAATATATATAAAAAAGAAATAAGGTAAGCGATAGTGCCATACACCTGGATTTGGATAATTATTGCTTGACAACATCTCATGTGCACTCATTCGCTAATTTTTGCTATTTATTTCCCTTTGAAATATGCCGTATAATCTATTCTCGTAATAAAAATATATATAAGAAAGGAAGGGAGAAACCTAAGTGATATTTACATTCACCTGGAACTACCTAATTTATTATGTATTGTCTAGATATCCTGCCAATCATTTCAAAGCGTATATATTAGCAGCTGTCACCCCGCTGACATTGGCAGCATTGCACTCCCTCTAGGCCACCACAGTTACAGTGTTCGGTTTACTGTCATCTTTCAAGGTGAAACCACATCGAATTCGCGCCTGTCCAATTCTGCCGCTTTTTAGCCCCATGCAAAGGGCCCTGTGATCTCTACCCCCTACTAAACCTCGTGTGCAAAGGTGTAAAGGGTTAAGTGACTGCTGTGGAACGTGAACTGGCTAATTTATCAATGAAATTGATGAACAGTGACTACGGTCTTTCTGGTGACTAAAACAGTGCAAGTGGGAATTTAAATAATGTGTAAACAGCAAGTGAAAGCAATGAATGTAAACATAAGTGAACAGTGGAAAACAGTTTTATATGTTACTGCAAGTGACAATGCATAACACAGTGTAATTAAAATAGAAATGTAAATAATGTAAATAAAATAGATTGTAAAAAGAAATGTACATGAGTAGTAATATAAGAATACGAGTATATATACTAGGAGTAATGAAAGTGAAAGTTTCACTCTAGCATGTATGAATACTATGAGTTATGAAAGTGGAAGTGAAAGTGACAGATTCGCTCTCAACGCTAGTATACATGACGAGAAAGTGAATGCTACGTATTTTACTGAAAGAGAAATTGAATGCCTACAGCGACAATAAACTACTATTACTGAAGGAAACTTATGGATAAAGACTGCAGATATATATACTATCAACCCTACAAAATCTTTCACAGGTGTACTCATTAACCCGCCACTTGTACCTCCCAATCCCGACCATTTTTCGACCCTTTTTTTTTTTTTTTGCTAAAACTTTCGCTTTTGGTCAGAAACAATGGTCAGTGGCAAAGAAATTGGTCCCCGGGGTCCATAATTACCTTAAACAGGTATGCCTGGGTCCCACCTGGCCCCGTGTTCTCCGTAGGCGGTCTGAGCCTCTAATGTTTTCTATGGTATTATAAGTCTGGGAAACCAATGAAAGTAAGTAGATATGTATTTATTACAAACATAAAAACATGTGATAAAAGAGTATATTGGATTTTATACAAAAATAGAGCAGAAATAAGCATTGTACCATCGTGAAACGGAAAGCAAAATCGGGCAACTTGGTCACGATGAATCGCTAACATTCGAAAATCATGATACATATCATTTTTTTTACTTACATAATACTTCTACAATAACATTATACCATTTTACATTTTATTGAACTGTTTTTACGTATTCACAGGCCTTTTGATAACATTTAGCGTAATGTTAGCGCTTATTTATGTAGTGAGTGAACTCGCTGTGACTGTTTTTTCAACTCGTATTGTGTTTTTTCTACTTACATAATACTTTTCTAATAACATTATACACTTTTCAACTTTATAGAACTGTTTTGAGATAATTTCAGGCCTTACTTAAATATATAGCGTAATAATAGCGCATAATAGCACACACGGTGAAGTCGCTATGACTACTATTTCAACTTACAACCTATTTTTGTACTTATATAATAATTCTCCACTAACATTGCACATGTTTACACTTGATATAATTGATATCACATAATTTCAGAACTTACGATGCAACTGAGCGTCATATTAGCGCGTAATTACACAGGGAGTGTTATTGCGATATCATTTGTTTCATCTTATACTAGTATTCAACTTATAAAATACCTTACTACTAACATTACAACAAATTCCACTTTATATAATTCCTATCACATACTTACTGACCAGAATGTGGGTGTACTCATGACATCAATTATTACAACTTACACTATTGTTCAACTTATACGTTTTATTCATGCTAACATTACACCCGTTTCCACTTTATATTCTTGCTATCACATATTTACTGACCAGAGTGTTATACTGAGCGTCATATTTTCGCAGATTTACACAGTGGGTGTACTCATGACATCAATTATTACAACTTACCCTATTTTTCAACTAATACGTTTTATTCATGCTAACATTACACCCGTTTCCACTTTATATTCTTGCTATCACATATTTACTGACCAGAGTGTTATACTGAGCGTCATATTTTCGCAGATTTATACAGTGGGTGTAGTTTTCATATCACTTCGTTCAACTTACACTATTTCTCAACTTATACATTACTTTCCTGCAAACATTACACCCGTTTCAAGTTTATATAAGACTTGGCACATACTGACTGGCCTTACCATTATACTGAGCATCATATCGCCATCCCACACAGTTTCAGTAGTGTAGGAAGTTATGGTACTCTCTGAAACATGGCTGAAGGCACAACGCAACATTGGTGGTGGTGGGGGAGGTGGAGAGCGGCGCCTTTCATCAATCGCACTTCTCTTCCCTCTCCCTTTTCCTTTACCCTTTCCCTTCCCTTTCCTTCCTTTCCCCACATCCTGGGGCTGTGTGGAGGAAGTTTGGGAATATTGTATGGCGAAAGACGTGCTGGGGAGTGGCTCCACCTCCTCTCCCCTAGGCCTACGTGCACCACGTGCTCGTGCTGCCTCCCTCACACCACTTCCCTTTCACCCCGCACTCCCACCACACCACTTTCGCCTTCCCCAGACAAAACACTAGGCCATACTTTATTTGCCTTCTCGCACCACCTTCTGATCCTCGGGGTGAGATTTTTTCCTTCCCCAACCACGAGGCAACATCACGTCCTAAGCCGCAGTCATCGTCCTCATCCTCGTCCTCATCAGAATCTCTCTCTAGGGGATGGAGAGAGATCCATGCAGGTGTTTTGGGTGCAGGCTGGCCTTCCCTTGCCTTACGATACGTGACATACCGCTTTTTCCGGGGCGAAGGGACCTCCTCATCACTGCTTGTTATTTCCTCCTCAGGCTGCACATAATCTCGATCCACCACATCATCATCAAGTGGAGAATCACTATCTCCAGTGAAGGCATCCAGGGCGGATTGTATTTCGTCGTCTGAGAGACCTTTACGTGCCATGTCTGACCTGGGTCACTGCTAACAGGTGAGTGATCGAGACAAGGGCGAGCACAGGTCAGTCGGGGTCTGGGACGCTGCCCGCCTGGGGGCAGGTAGGGGAGGCTTGGGTACGTGGGCGAATCGAAAATCTCGCGCGAATTTTAAAAATTGTGGAAATTATGAACCTTGCAATTGCAGGACGTTGAAGTACGTCAACGGGATTGGCAGTGACATAACGTGAGGACGTGGAAGTACGTCGATGGGACGCTGCGGGTTAATGTTTAATAGTATTCAGCTTAATCATGGATCATCCTTGAACATGCTTGGGGTTTCATTCACTCAGGACTTATCTTGGAAAGATCATATTACATCTCCTGTAATATCTGCTTCCACGAGATTAGGTGTGCTAAGCCGACTCTGCTCCTTCTTTACCCCTGCACAGTTGTTGGCTCTATACACGGGTTTTATTCGCCACTGTGTAGAGTACAACCCTCATGTGTGGGAAGGCTCCCCACATACAGCTCTTCTCAACTGGCTCCCTTCAACCTCTGTCTTTTTGCCGCACTGTTGCATCATTATATTTATTCTATCACTACTTCATTGGTCACTGCTCCTCTGAACTGTCTGTTTGCATCCCTCCACCTCTACGATTGGCACTTAACATCCGCCTAGCAGCAAACACTCATCCCTTTTCCGTCCAACTCTCTAATGCCAGACTTAACTGTTTCTCCCAATCCTTCATTTATACAACAGGTCAGCTCTGGAACTGTCTCCCTCTGTTTGTATTTCCTGCTGGCTACGATCTTCAGACTTTCAAACACAGTGTTTCCAGGGATCTCGAAAGGACCGGATCTTGAATTTGGCTCTCTTTTGTATTTTTTTTTCTCCTCGAAGGAACAGTTATTGCGGGCTCGTTGCCTTTGGTTCCTTGTTCCTAGCATATAAGACTGTATATATATATATATATATATATATATATATATATATATATATATATATAGATAGATAGATAGATAGATATGGATATATATATATATTATATATAATATATATATATATATATATATATATATATATATATAGATAGATAGATATGGATATATATATATATATATATATATATATATATATATATATATATATATAGAGAGATATATAGAGATATAGATATATATATATATATAGATATATATATATATATATATATATATATTGTTACGGAACAGAGAGAGATAATGAACACTTCAAGTGAGAATACTAAAATCACTACTGTCCCGCAACGTTCCAGGTTCAAAACAAAAGAGTTAGGTAAAATTACAAGTTAAAGTTTAATGCTCAAACTAACAACTAAACATTCAGGACTCAAAAGCATAATGTAATGGCAAAATAGGTTACATATATGGTTAACTGCAATAGTCTCAATTAACACGAATTTAGCAAGAACAAATTTATCTAAGTCAGCCCTGATAAGTGAGAAAACCGGATAATGCTCAGTTAAAGCAAGCTATATTATTACAGGTACAAAATATTATTAATATTGGCTGACACCAAAATATTCTACATGAATCACAAAAACCTTACCAGGCCTACGAATAAACGCCTCAGGATATACAGTACAAGAAAAATGGTAATAACACTGGCAATAACACTTATACTCAAATGATACAGCAACTAGATGGCTGGAGACTTCCTGAGCACTCACAATAATAATACACTATACAGGGGAGGACAGAGATGTGAACAAAATGAGGAGTAGATCTAAGTGGCAATAATGCAGAGACTGAGCTCATTATATAGGGGCTGGCAGAGCTTGATTCAACTTGCAAGAAGGACGCGGAAATGAAGGCACAGGGGAGGAAGAGTTGACAGTCTTGCTCTGAACAACAGAAAGAACGACTTACTCTACTATAAGGGGGAGAAGGGGGGAGTGAGGTAGAACACGCAAGCCTGGTCACTATGGAAGCCACGAGGCGAATCGTGATCAAACATGCAGCATACTCTACGTTAGAATTATACAAAGGATGATGAAATCATAGGCTATGTAACACCTCCCCACAAAGAAAAAGAAATTTTACAAACGAAATTTCTTATTACTCTAAAACAATCTGTCTAAAGTCTAGATAAGCAATCTGCAATAACATTTTCTTTCCCCTTGACATGATGTATGTCTAATGAATACTCCTGAAGAAGTAGACTCCATCTTGTCAATCTCTGATTTTTATCTTTAAACTTACTAAGGAATTTCAGTGGGTTATGATTGGTATAAATGACTATGGGGTCAAAACCAGAACACAAATAAAATGATAAATGCTGTAAACCCAAAATCAAGGCCAAAAGCTCTTTCTCAATAGTTGAGTAGTTCTTTTGAGGTGGAGTGAACTTCTTACTGTAATAAGATACAGGGTGTTCAATACCCTGATCATCCTCTTGCAGCAAAACAGCCCCAGCTCCTGTATCACTTGTGTCAACAGCCATCTTAACCCGTCACGTCCCGAGCCTTTCCGCACCTATGACATCCCCCAGTCCCGAGCCTTTTTGGAAAATTTTTTTTTCTTATGAAACTTCCGCTTAGGTCGAGAAACTATGGAAAATCTTGAAGAAAGTTGTCTCTGCAGTCTATAAGTGGTCTATACAGGTGCGGTTTCCCCCCGCAGGTATCGTATTCTGTAATGGGCTGGATATGCGTAAACGTTTTCTATGGTAAGGAGTAATGGGACAAACAACACACAACACCCCTACATTTATTGAATTTGTACTAATAAACAATAACAGTAACAATATAATGGATTTCAGACACATATATAGGAAAAATAAGCATTGTACCATCGCGCGAGCATAGCGAGTTAGGTCTGAGTCGTAACATGCTATCTGCTAATTTTCTGTTATGAGTCTACCGATCATTTTTTCTACTTGTATACTTCTGTTTCAATGACAATTTACTAATTACAACTGTTTGTAAGTGATTTCAGATGTTTTCATTCATTTTGATGACATGCAGCATAAGTTTAGCGCACATCAGCTTAGTAAGCGCACTCGCTATGTCTCGTATTTCAACATACCAATTTGTTTTATCACTTTCTAATTATTTTCCCATTTACATAGAACCTTTCCCCCACCACTGTGAAGGTTTTCAATTATTTTCATTCATTACGAGGGCATTTAGCGATATGCTAGCGCCTATTCACGTAGCAACCACGATCTCAAACACTCGTGTTTCATCATCTACTTTATTTATTCACTCCAATTATATTTACCCACTTACATTACAAACGTTTACACCCCTCCAATGCACTGTACATACTTACTGCCATTATTTATTCAAGTGAGCGTGAGAATATCGCCTGAAAATACCCTCGCAAGGAATGTTACATCATACATAATACTCACACACTTATATACTAATTCACGCACACACTTATATACTAATTATTCACTTTATCACTTGCTGACTTTTATTTTGACTAATACGTGCCTTATTCATTCGAGTAGGCGTCAGGAAATCTTATCTTTATAGACACGCTATGAATATTTGACTTAGGAAATACATCATCATATACAATAATTTGAACTTATATTATACCAGTAAGAATGTCACATAATAGAAAATATATAATAAGGGGTCGTATTTATTGCACTGAGCGACAGAATATCGCATCAAACAACCCTCTCCATGTAAGTTTCAACTTAGGGCAGATTTATATACTTACACCCAATGTTTGCACTTATGTTCTACCCGTAGGCACTTTATACTAATATTTGGCGATCCACATGACTGATTTTTTCACAGAGCGTCTGTCTGTCGCATTTACATCATAATTTCTGTGTCCTTTCGCAATCACACCATGCTAAAATTGCAGCAACGTGTGGTATTCACTAAAACATGGGTGAATACACAGACCCACGTCACACTGCACGCACTCATAGCGGGTGTCCTTCCTCTGTGTCGTGAGTCGCACCTGGGAATTACTGCACACGTGACACCTGCGCTGGGGCCTAGGTCTGTTGAGCTGGGGCGGGATAGGAGTGGGGAAATGGCGGGCGGATATTCTCTGGGGAGTGTGGGTAATAGGGGCAGTGCGGGGGCGCTGTTGGGGCCTTTCAACCGCATATTTTGCAAAGATTTCTCGTGTGAGCTCCCTCACAAACCCTTCAAAGGTTTCCTGAACTCCTGTGGTCATGGCGTGAAGGTGGTGGCAATTCAGAGCAGTGATATCTAGCAAGTGAAAGAACAGTTTCTTATACCACTTCATCGTGGTCCTGGCACACTCTACCGTCGATATCATGGAGTCTGACTGGTCCACGAGGCGCATGTTTATATTATAGTCCATGACACATTCAGGTTTCCAAACACGACGCCTGCTCTCGCTATGGTAATCAACAGAATCAGTACGGTGCATCAAGGGGCGGTGAACCGTGGACAAGAGGCTTACTTCTCTGTTGTGGTTCCACATTGTTGCAAGGATGTTGTTTGCTTTGAAGAAGACAACCTCACTCCTTGCAAGTTTCCGCCCTACCTTGACCATGTGACGCCGGTTCACCTTTACGGTTCCACAGATTCCCGTTTCATGTCTGAAGATAACGAGCGAGAACAGGGCTAGTGTACCAGTTGTCGAGGTAGAGAACGTGACCACGATGAAGGTAGTCTTGTATCATCGTCTTTACCACTGCTCCAGAAAGTCCTATACTCGATCTTCTATTATGTCTGTCTGTGCACCGGTGTACAAGACTATGTCTTGCACGTATCCAGTCCTACAGTCACACATAACAAAGATCTTGAACCCAAAACGGTGCCTTTTGCTGGGTGTATACTGTCTGAATGAAATATTGCCTCTCCACAACACGAGACTCTCGTCTATGACGAGATCTCTATAGGGATAGAATGAGGATCGAAAGGTTTGCCTGAGGTGATCAAAGACCAGCCTAATTCGCCTCATTTTGTCCGTGTTGTTTGTATTTGCAGGGTCATTAGCATCATAAAAATGGAGGCGACTTAGAATTTGTTGAAACCGATTACGGCTCATCACTTGACCAAATATGGGGGTAAACATAACAGGGTCCGTAGTCCTGTAAGCAGGAATTCTATTTTTTCTTATTATACCCATCAAAAGGACAAGGGCAAAAAATAAGAACATTTCTGGAATGGAGACAGGGTAATCATAAATCATTGAATGCCTACTCCTTGTTCCCAATCTTTCACTTTCTAGCCGCTGGCCGCTTGCAAACAGGTTTGTTTGAAGCACGATCTGATCAACGAAGGCCTCTCTGAAAAAAAGGTGGAAAAAATCCAACCTGCTTGAATTGCAGTGAATACCTGGTGCAATGCAGCCAGATCGCCCATGCTCAGTGAAGGGGTGAATGAGGGGAGAAAAATCACTCCCATCCTCCCAATCCCACGACACAAATCCCTCGTCCCCATCACCGCCTTCGTCTGGGTGGGGAGGAGATCCTGGTTGGGGAGGTTGGGGAGAAGGAGTACGGAGGGCTTCCCCACTGTCACTCCTCTTCCCTCTGCCTTTACCCTTTCCCTTTCCCTTACCCTTACGGCCTTGAGGAACATTAGGGGGCTGTGGGGATGAAATAGTTTGATATTGGGGAGCAGAAGACGTGCTGGGGAGTGGTTCCTCCCCACCTTCCCCCTCCATTACCACACCACGTGCTCTCTCACGCAACCTTGCTCAACCACGTGTTAGGGGATATTGGGGAGCATAAGACGTGCTTTGGAGTGGTTCCTCCCCACCTTCCCCCTCCCTCACAACCCCACGTGATAAGGAACGCACCCGCACTGGCCCACGTGATCCACTCTGCCGCCTCACACTGCGTAGGGAGAGCAATGACTCACCCACCTCACTCTCACTTTCCCTAATCCCAGGAATGTCCATTTCACTCCCCACTCCCTCCACTTCACTTCCTACCGCCCCAAACAGAATGCTTGGCCCATACCTGCTTAGACGACGTGGTGTGCGCTCTGGGCCACGATGCGTAATCACCTCCCGCCCATACCACGTGGCAGCACGTCCCACGTCTCCGTCCTCGTCCTCGTCCTCGTCCTCGACCTCGAATTCGGCTTCCAAGGCACGCTGGGGATAGGGATATGACATACCACGTGCCTTCTTTGCCTCCTGCCCCTCTCTAGCAGCACGGTAAGTCACGTACTGCCGTTTCCTTGGTGACGGAACTTCCTCGTCACTGCTGGTGGTTTCTTCCTCGTCTGGCTGCACATAATCTTTGTCCATCTCCTCGTCATCCAGTGGGGAATCACTGTCGCCGGTAAAGGTGTCCAGGGCGACTTGAATTTTGCTCTCTGAGAGACCTCTCTTAGCCATGTCTGAGCAGGACCGTGGCTACCAGGTGAGTGGACGAGTGGCGGGCTAGCGCGGGTCGCGCGGGGTCGCCAAGTGTCCCCGCCTGGTGGCAGGTAGGGGAAGGTCAGGCGAGGGTACGTACCGCAAATCAAGCGCGAAATTTGAAAATTGTCGAAATTATGCACATTGCAATTGCACGACGTACTGGTACGTCGCCGGGACTGGCAAATGCAAATCGTGGTGACGTACCCATGCGTCGTCGGGACGGGGCGGGTTAAAAGGCTTAGCAAAATTTGGAGTAGCGAGCACTGGCTGACTTAATAGGATAGCTTTAAGTTTACTGAAAGAGGATTCACAGTTATCGGTCCAGACAAATTTAACTCCCTTTTTCAGTAGGTCTGTAAGTGGTGATACAAGAACTGAAAAGTTAAGAACAAATCTCCTGTAACAACCTACCATTCCCAAAAATCTTTTTAGCTCTTTCCTACTTTTAGGTCTGGGAAGATCACTTATAACACGAACCTTAACTCCTGGTGGTGCAACGTGTCCATCACCAATTACGTACCCAAGGTACTGAACTTTAGCTTGACCAAACTCACACTTTGATAAATTAGCTACAAGATTAGCCTGAACCAAACACTCAAGAAATTTACTGACATGGCATAGGTGATCTTTCCAGTTGTCACTGAAGATTAATACATCATCAATATAAACAACACACCCTGCCAAACCCTCTGTTACAACATTCATGAGCTTTTGAAAAGTGGCTGGTGCATTCTTCATACCATATGGCATAACAGAACATGCAAAAGTCTTTCCTAGTGTTACAAAACATGAGATATCCCTAGCACGTTCAGTCATAGGTACTTGCCAGTATCCCTTTAACCCCTACACCGCGGGCTTGTTTACCAATGACTTGCGTGTCCCGCGGGGTTATTTGGGCTCCGACAGACTCTCAAAAAATATTTGCCAAAAATCAGTTATTAGTCCTAGAATAATAAAATTACATATGCTTATTGCACATACCTTCAGCTTTCTCCTGGAATGATTGTTGAGCCTTCGTCGGTTACCGTAGGACTTGTGGAGACCTCTGAAATAGGGTAACTAAGTCTCCACTTTACACTTCCCGACAACCCGTAACATGATTACCACAGCCAGATACAAACACTATAAACACTATTCTACCATTTTCAAGTAGTTTGGGATCCATACTAAAAAAAAAAACACTGTGAAAGCAATGGAAATTACGAGCGCGTCTGATCGCCGCACTTGCGCTAGTTCGCTCTAGGCACTCTGTCATTTATTATTCATAAAACCCCTCACACTTTATATTTCTATTACTATATCACACTTATATATATCTGGAGTCTTTCTCCATAAGTTTCCTTCAGTCGTATTAGTTTATTGTCACTGAAGTCATTCAATTTTTCAGTCAGTAAAATACGTAGAGAGCCAAGGATTCACTCTCACTGTTATAACATAAATTATTTGTACTCATATTCTTATATTACTAATTACTTACATTACTATTTACATTTTCTATGCTATTTTCAATATTTACCCTTCTATTTTACATACACTATGTTATTCACTGTCACTTTCAGTAAGATAAAACTATAATACACTGTTCAATCATATGAACTGAACATCCATTGCTTTCACCTGCTATTTACACATTATTTACACATTATTTCCAAATCATTCTGCTTCCACACTTGCACTGTTAGAACTGCTTCTGGCTGTGATAATCGAAGAAGCAGGTTACACAGAGGGGAACCTGGCATTCAGCACACTGCCAAGAGGTGCGTTTATGCTCAGGTGTGCGGCGTGTGGTATGCGCACATACCTGACACCTGCGAATCGCAGCCTTCCTTTTCCCTGTGGCAGGCATTAGCTCAAGTCTGTGCCGATCCATATACGCCCTCTGCTCAAGTCGGTCGGGAAGTGTAACTGGATGGCGCCTTGGAGTTGCTGCTTGCACCCTACCATATTTTTCCAGCAGCTGCTGGACACAAGTCCTAGCGAACAACCTCAGGGAGAAGGACTTGGGTGGCTTTACCTTCATCTTGTACAGGATGAAGGCGTTCAGCATCGTCATATCTATGAGATGCAGAAAAACTTTCCTGTACCACCTAGTATTCTTCCTGAGGCAGTTGATCTCACCAATCATCATGTCGGACTTGTCCACCAGCCGCATGTTGATATTATACTCCAACACAGCATCAGGTTTCATCACAGGTTCTCCTGTCCTACGGTCGACCTTCCCACTGTCTCTCATCTCCCCCTTATGTACGGTGGTGAGCATGTGCACGACTCTCTTGTCATGCCACCGTATTGCCAGCATCTTCTCACACTTGCGTAGATGCACGTCTCCTCGCTGCAAGTTTCCCGCCTCTGGGATTTTGGGGAAGTTGGCACGATTACTTTTCACAGTGCCGCAGGAGCCAATGCCGTGCTCAGAAAGGTATTTGGCAAGTTTCGGTGCTGTATAGTAGTTGTCTGTATACAGCACATGATTCCCACCAAAATACTTTTCTAGGAGCACTTTCACTACACAGCCTGAGAAGCCAAGGGGGTGAGTTTTATCGAGATCGACAGTGCTGGCTGAATATATGACGAAGTCAAGGATGTACCCCGTCTTACAGTCGCACAGTACAAAGAACTTAATTCCAAAGCGATGGCGTTTGCTTGGAATGTACTGAACAAACCGAAGACGTCCTCTGAACAAAACCAAGGATTCATCAATGACAACCTTCTGAAATGGGTGGAAGAATGACATGAACTTATCCTTCATTCTGTTCAGAATCTCCCGGATCTTCCAGAGTGGGTCGGTTTGGGAAGGTACATCATTATCGGCAAAGTGCAGGTTTCCCATGATGTTCCGGAAGCGATCTCTGGCCATGTACTTATTGAAGGTCGGTGAGGGTAGTAAGGGGTCCATGGACCAGTATTCTTCCAACTCATGCTTCTTGGAGTGTGGCATAAGAAGCATGAGGGCAAAGAACACATACAGCTCCTGCACTCCCAGCATGGTCCACTGTTGCATCTTGGCTGCACCTGTACCACTAGCAGCACGTTGTGATTCGTACCTGTTGGTCTCATCACATATGTGCTGCATGACTTCGTCATCTAGGAAGGCCAAAAGGTAGTCGACACACTCAGCATTTTCGTCCATAGTGAAGGCAGGCTGAACTGACGAGCTCTCATCGAAAACCAGGTTTTCGGGGACAAAATCTGACCCTTCTGTCCATGCGAAGGCGTCCAGGATTCCCTGGCGTGGCGGTGGAGGGCTGGTGGTGGTGGTGGTGGTGGTGGAGGTTGGCTGAGAGGGAGGCTTATCTCTGTCAAGGTCACTCTCACTGACCCTAGGTTGCCGTACAGCACTAGCAGCCCTTACCCTACTAGCTACACTACTTTTCACTCTCTTAGATCTACCTCTACCTCTATGGCCTGCCTTCACTGTTGATGCTGGTGGTGACTCCGATGACGAAGACTCCGGAGATAACTCAGCCGACGATGATGACGAGATGAGTAAAGCGGGGCTTGGGGAACGGGGAGGTGAATGCACTCGTGACTCATGGCGGGCTGGGTCACGTGGGGGCATTGTTCTGGGGCTAACACGCCGCCTTTTCACTCCCTTCCCAAATTCTTGTCCTTCCTGCACTAAAGGCTCCTTTCCCTTGGAGCTAGACACTAATTCACTGGTAGAAGCATTTGTTGTCGCTGTTTCTGGCGCGATAACCTCACCCGGCTCATCACACGATTCACCCGAATCATCAAAGTCACTGTCCATCATTATCATGGACAATTCTGCAAGTTCTCGTGCCACTGCAGAGTCACTGAGGCCTTTCCTGCTTGCCTCAACACTTTTCTTTGGCATAGAGGTCACGGGGCCCTTTGCAATGGGCGCAGAAGCGGCAGGAATGGCGGGGCGCGAGTGCGACATGTTGTCTCTACAGTGGAGGACAAGGAACTAAATGCCGCGGCTTATCTGAGAAGGGAAGGGTTGAAAATGACACTTAAGGCTGACTGCTGCTAACTTACAGGCTAATTTTTTATAGGTAGAAAATCTCGGCAATAAATAAAGAAATAGGTAGTTCCAGGTGAATGTAAATGTCAATTAGGAATCTCCCTTCCTTTCTGATATATATTTTTATTACAGACATCGATTACAAGGCATAAATCAAAGGGGAAATTACCGTGGTAATGTAGCGAATGAATGCACGTGAGGTTTTGTCAGGTGATAATTTGCCAATTTCTGGAGTATAACACTATCACTTACCTGTTTTTTTTTTTTTGGTATATATTTTTGGGTAAAAATATAGGGCATAGGGCTTATTTCAATGGATGAAATCTGTGGAAAAAGAAGGGGGAAATTTCCGTAGCGCAGCGCGGCGTGGGAGGTGAGAGGAGAGGGTAATGGAGGGCAGGTAGGGAGGGGAGTCACGAAGGGGGTAAATCTGAGAAGGGAAGGGTTGACAATGACACTTTAGGCTTACTGCTGCTAACTTACAGGCTAATTGTTTATAGGTAGAAAATCTCGGCAATAAATAAAGAAATAGGTAGTTCCAGGTGAATGTAAATGTCAATTAGGATTCTCCCTTCCTTTCTGATATATATTTTTATTACAGACATCGATTACAAGGCATAAATCAAAGGGGAAATTACCGTGGTAATGTAGCGAATGAATGCACGTGAGGTGTTGTCAGGTGATAATTAGCCAATTTCTGGAGTATAACACTATCACTTACCTGTTTTTTTTTTTTTGGTATATATTATTTGGTAAAAATATAGGGCATAGGGCTTATTTCAATGGATGGAATCTGTGGAAAAAGAAGGGGGAAATTTCCATAGCGCAGCGCGGCGTGGGAGGTGAGAGGAGAGGGTAATGGAGGGCAGGTAGGGAGGGGAGTCACGAAGGGGGTAAAATAGCTAAAATGTCGACAATGGATGGGAGTACAGATGAGATTTGGAGTGCTGACTAGTGTTGGACATTGGCAGTACTGATAGATGATACAAGCCACCACTTGAGAGCCCGGGATAATTCAAAATAACACAGAATCACAAAAGTGACGCCCCGTGGTATGATCCATTGTAGCCCCGCGGTTAAGGGGTTAACAAATCAAACTTACTTACGTACCTAGCCTTTCCGATCTTGTCTATGCAATCTTCCACGCGAGGGAGAGGGTAAGTGTCTGTTTTGGTTATCTGATTAACACGTCTGTAGTCGATGCAAAGCCGCTGTGACCCACCTGGCTTAGGGACTAGAGTGACAGAAGAACTCCACTCGCTCTGACAGGGCTCAATCATCTTGTGGTCCAACAGGTACCCAAGCTCCTTCTGGATGAAAGGAACTTTCACTGGGTTCACACGGTAAGGAGGCAGTTTAATTGGCTTTGCGTCTCCAACATCAACATCATGCATCAACACAGTGGTTCTTCCTGGAGTGGCACGGAACTCTTGCGGGTACTCCTGCAGTAATGCCAAAAACTCCTGCCTTTCCTCGGGAGCTAGATGAGAAAGCTTAGTCTGGAGATCATTCATGATATCAGGATTCTTCCAAAAACTATCACTCAGGCTCATACTGCATGGGAGAACTTCACTTGCAGACTCAGGTGGAACAGCTACAGTGCAGACTGGGTTATTTTCGTCCCGCCTGTGATATAACTTTAGCATGTTGATGTGACAAAGTTGCTTGTTCTTTCTATGATCTGGTGTGGCGATGACATAGTTGACATCACTGAGTTTCTTCTCCATGAAATAAGGACCACTAAACTTGGCTTGAAGAGGTTGCTCATGCACCGGTAGCAGAATCAAAACCTGATCTCCTGGCTGAAAGTGGTGTAACCTGGACTTCTTATCATACCAAGTCTTCATCTTCTGAGCAGCTCCTAAATTCTCTCTCGCCAGCTGTAAAGCAGTGGACAGCCGTTCTTTGAACTTCATCACATACTCCAGCAGGTTGACGTCATCTTCCTCCGACAGGCAGCATTCCTTGAGTAGCTTAACCCGCCCCATCCCGTCGACGTATGGGTACGTTGCAACGATTTGCATTTGCCAGTCCCGGCGACGTACTGGTATGTCGTCCAATTGCAATTTGCATAATTTCGACAATTTTCAAAATTCGCGCTTGATTTGCGGTACGTACCCTCGCATGACCTTCCCCTACCTGCCAACAGGCGGGGACACTCAGCGACCCCACGCGACCCGCGCTAGCCCACCACTCGTCCACTCACCTGGTAGCCACGGTCCTGCTCAGACATGGCTAAGAGAGGTCTCTCAGACAGCGAAATTCAAGTCGCCCTGGACACCTTTACTGGCGACAGTGATTCCCCACTGGACGACGAGGATATGGACAAGGATTATGTGCGGCCAGAGGAGGAAGAAACCACCAGCAGTGACGAGGAAGTTCTGTCTCCCAGGAAGCAGCAGTACGTGACTTACCGTGCTGCTAGAGAGGGGCAGGAGGCAAAGAAGGCACATGCAATATCCTATCCCTATCCCCAGCGTGATTTGGAACCAGAATTTGAGGACGAGGACGAGGATGAGGACGATGACAGAGCCGTGGGACGTGCTGCCACGTGGTATGGACGGGAGGTGATTACACATCGTGACCCAGAGTGCACACCACGTCGTATGAGCAGGTATGGGCCTAGCATTTTGTTTGGGGAGCTAGGAAGTCAAGTGGAGGGAGTGGGGAGTGAAAGGGAAAGTCCAGGGAGGATTAGGGAAAGTGAGAGTGACGTGAGTCATTGCTCTCCCTACGTAGTGTGAGGCGGCATAGTGGATTACATGGGCCAGTGCGGGTGCGTTCCTTATCACGTGGGGTTGTGAGGGAGGGGGAAGGTGGGGAGGAACCACTCCAAAGCACGTCTTATGCTCCCCAATATCCCCTAACACATGGTCGAGCTAGGTTGCGTGAGAGAGCACATGGTGTTGTAATGGAGGGGGAAGGTGGGGAGGAACCACTCCCCGGCACGTCTTATGCTCCCCAATATCCGCTAACACGTGATCGAGCTAGGGTGCGTGAGAAAGCACATGGTGTTGTCATGGAGGGGGAAGGTGGGGAGGAACCACTCCCCAGCACGTCTTCTGCTCCCCAATATTCCCCTATTTCATCCCCACAGCCCCCTAATGTTCCTCAAGGCCGTAAGGGTAAGGGAAAGGGAAAGGGTAAGGGCAGAGGGAAGAGGAGTGACAGTGGGGAAGCCCTCCGCACTCCTTCTCCCCCACCTCCCCAACCAGGATCTCCTCCCCACCCAGACAAAGGCGGTGATGGGGCTGATGGGGACGGGATTTGTGTCGTGGGATTGGGAGGATGGGAGTGATTTTTCTCCCCTCATTCACCCCTTCACTGAGCAGGGGCGATCTGGCTGCCTTGCTCCAGGAATTCACCGTAATTCCACCAGGTCGGATTTTTTCCACCTGTTTTTCAGTGAGGCATTTGTTGATCAGATTGTATACCAAACAAACCTGTTTGCAAGCGCCCAGTGCCTAGAGAGTGAAAGATTGGGAACAAGGAGTAGGCATCCTATGATCTATGATTACCCTGTCTCCCTTCCAGAAATGTTCTTATTTTTTGCCCTGGTCCTTTTGATGGGTATTATAAGAAAGAATAGAATTCCTGCTTACTGGACTAGGGACCCTGTTATGTTTACCCCAATATTTGGTCAAGTGATGAGCCGTAATCGGTTTCAACAAATTCTAAGTCGCCTCCATTTCTATTATGCTCATGACCCTGCAAATGCAAAAAACACTGATAAAATGAGGCGAATTAGGTTGGTCTTTGATCACCTCAGGCAAACCTTACGTTCCTCATTCTATCCTTATAGAGACCTCGTCATAGACGAGAGTCTCGTGTTGTGGAGAGGTAATATTTCATTCAGACAGTTTATACCCAGCAAAAGGCACCGTTTTGGGTTCAAGATCTTTGTTATGTGCGACTGTAGGACTGGATACGTGCAAGACATAGTTTTGTACACCGGTGCACAGACAGACATAATAGAAGATCGAAGTATTGGACTGTCGGGAGCAGTGGTAAAGACGATGATAGAAGACTACCTTCATCGTGGTCACGTTCTCTACCTCGACAATTGGTACACTAGCCCTCTTCTCGCTCGTTATCTTCACACACATGAAACGGGAGTCTGTGGAACCGTAAAGGTGAACCGACGTCACATGGCCAAGGTAGGGCGGAAACTTGCAAGGAATGAAGTTGTCTTCTTCAGAGCCAACAACATCCTTGCAACAATGTGGAACCACAACAGAGAAGTAAGCCTCTTATCCACGGTTCACCGCCCCTTGATGCACCGTACTGATTCCGTAGATTACCGTAGCGAGAACAGGCGTCGTGTTTGGAAACCTGAGTGTGTCATGGATTACAATATAAACATGCGCCTCGTGGACCAGTCAGACTCCATGATATCGACGGTAGAGTGTGCCAGGACCACGATGAAGTGGTATAAAAAACTGTTCTTTCACTTGCTAGATATCACTGCTCTGAATTGCCACCACCTTCACGCCATGACCACAGGATTTCAGGAATCATTTGAAGGGTTTGTGAGGGAGCTCACAAGAGAAATCTTTGCAAAGTATGCTGTTGAAAGGCTCCAACATCGCACCCGCACTGCACATATTGCCCAAACTCCCCAGAGAATATCCGGCCGCCATTTCCCCACTCCTATCCCTCCCCAGCCAAACAGACCTAGGCCCCAACGCAGGTGTCACGTGTGCAGTAATTCCCAGGTGAGACTCACGACACAGAGGAAGGACACCCGCTATGAGTGCGTGCAGTGTGACGTGGGTCTCTGTATTCACCCATGTTTTAGTGAATATCACACGTTGATGCAATTTTAGTATGGTGTGAATGCGAAAGGACGCTGAAATTATGAGGTAAATGCGACAGACAGACGCTCAGTGAATTTATCAGTCATGTTGATCTCCAAATATTAGTATAAAGTGTATACGGGTAGAACATAAGTGAAAACATTGTATGTAAGTATATAAATCTGCCCTAAGTTGAAACTTACATAGCGAGGGTTTTATGATGCGATATTCTGTCGCTCAGTGCAATAAATACGGCCCGTAATTATATAATTATTATGGGAAATTCTTACGGGTATAATATAAGTTCAAATTATTGTAAGTGATGATATATATTCTAAGTCAAATATTCATAGCGTGTGTATAGAGATGCGATTTCCTGACGCTCAGTTGAATGAATAAGGCACGTATTAGTCAAAATAAAAGTCAGCAAGTGATAAAGTGAATAATTAGTATATAAGTGTGTGAGTGAATTAGTATATAAGTGTGTGAGTATTATGTTTGTCGAAACATTCCTTGCGAGGGTATTTCCAGGAGATATTCTCACGCTCACTTGAATAAATAATGGCAGGTGAATAAATAATGGCAGTAAGTATGTACAGTGCATTATAGGGGTGTAAACGTGTGTAATGTAAGTGGGAAATTATAAGTGGAGTGAATAAATAAAGTAGATGATGAAACACGAGTGTTTGAGATCGTGGTTGCTACGTGAATATGCGCTAGCATATCGCTAAATGCCCTCGTAATGAATGAAAATAATTGAAAACCTTTACAGTGCTGGAGGAAAGGTTCTATGTAAAGGGGAAAATAATTGGAAAGTGATAAAACAATTTGGTATGTTGCGAGTGCGCTTAGTAAGCTGATGTGCGCTATACTTATGCTGCATGTCATCATAATGAATGAAAACATCTGAAAACACTTACAAACAGTTGTAATTGGTAAAATGTCATTGAAACAGAAGTATACAAGTAGAAAAAATGATAGGTTGACTCATACCAGACACTTAGCATATGGCATATTATAACTCGGACCAAACTCACTATGCTCGCGCGATGGTACAATGCTTATTTTTCATATATATGTGTTTGAAATCCATTATATTGTTACTGTTATTGTTTATTAGTTCAAATTCAATAAATATAGAGGTGTTGTGTGTTGTTTCTCCCATTATTCCTTACCATAGAAAACGTAAACGCATATCCAGCCCATTAGAGAACACCATACCTGCGGGGGAGAACCGCACCTGTACGGACCACTTATAGACCGCGGGAACCACTTTCTTTGTGATTTTCCTTCGTTTCTCGACCTAAGCAGAAGTTTTAGCAAAAAAAAAATTATTCCAAAAAGGCTCGGGACTGGGGGATGTCATAGGTGTGGAAAACCTCGGGACGTGACGGGTTAAGGGGTCCTCTTACTTCATGGCCAAACAATAGTTCAAAGGGTGAGAAGCCCAGTGATTCATTTGGAGATTCTCTTGCGGCAAATACAAAGAATGGAAGACCTTTATCCCAGTCTTTCTGATGTTCCAAACAGTATTTCCTGAGCATCGATTTGCGTATTTGATGATATCTCTCCAACGCTCCTTGGGTCTGGGGATGGTAAGCTGAAGACGTGATGATGCCCAACTCTTTCAGAGACTGCTTGAAAACATTTGACATGAAATTACTTCCCCGGTCTGACTGTACCTCCTTGGGCAGACCAAACTTGGTGAAGAACCCTAGCATTTCCTTAACCACGTTCTTTGCAGAGATATTTCTAAGTGAAATGGCTTCAGGATAATGAGTAGCCATATCAATCAGGGTCAACACATAAGAAAATCCTGAAGAAGTCTTAGGAAGAGGGCCCACAATATCCACCAACACACGGGTGAATGGCGCCTCAAAAGGAG
Source organism: Coenobita brevimanus (assembly GCF_032717465.1). Lineage (NCBI taxonomy): Eukaryota > Metazoa > Arthropoda > Malacostraca > Decapoda > Coenobitidae > Coenobita > Coenobita brevimanus. The sequence continues at coordinate 34,920,285 of NC_136983.1, read as the reverse complement.
GAATGGGAACTAGAGGTGCAATCTTTTCGGTCTGATTACATTTCCCCACAACTTGACAGGTGTGACAAGACTTACAATACCAGGAAACATCTCTGAAGATACCTGGGTCAACAAATAAGAAAATCCTGAAGAAGTCTTAGGAAGAGGGCCCACAATATCCACCAACACACGGGTGAATGGCACCTCAAAAGGAGGAATGGGAACTAGAGGTGCAACCTTTTCAGTCTGATTACACTTCCTCACAACTTGACAGGTGTGACAAGACTTACAATACCAGGAAACATCTCTGAAGATACCTGGCCAGTAGAAGTGTTTAAAAATGCGTGCCACAGTCTTCCTCACTCCAAGGTGTCCTGCCAAACTGAAATCATGAGCCACTCTAATAATATCCTGCCTACAAACACGAGGGATGACAACTTGATGTACAACCTCCCATTCACAGTTGGCTGATGCTGTTGGGGGTCTCCACTTTCTCATAAGTACTCCTGACTTTATATAATAACAAGTAGAAGCACCAGCTGACTCTTCCTCACTGCAAGCAGAGTTAGCTAGACCTTTCAACTCAGGGTCAGCAACCTGCAACTCAACCAACTCTTGACGAGACAAATTATCAACACTACGGGGTACTGCCTCATCTGGTGAGTGGTCCAAATTAGCAAGAAAAGTGTCAGCTAGGATAACATCATCATCATCATCATTATCCTCTAAGTCACCAGTAACTTTAGACTTAGCCCTAGTAACAGCACATGCAGAGAACACATCAGGGACATCACAATCCTGGGTCGCAGTCACTGGTTCACTAGACAACTGAGGAGCTGGACACACTTGACTTCCACCAATATCACTTCCAGGTAAGAAAGTTACACCTGACATTGGGAGTGTCTCAACCAACCCAACCATAATGGAACCATTAACAAAACCAGACTCTAAATTCACTCTGCACAGAGGGACAGAGAAGTAATTATTTCCTACACCTTGTAAGATTACAGTTTCATCAGAGGAATTAACATTAGAGCCTAGAACACTGGTCAGCATAAGGGATTGGCAAGCACCTGTATCACAATATATTTTAACTGATTTCCTGTCATTATTGTCCAGAGGACTGACAAAACCATCAGACAGGAAATTAGCACAAGAACTCTTGAGAGTGTCACCCACGTTACTGCTCAAAAGAGGAGCTTCATCATGAGAATTTAATTTGTCCCTTAAAGCAGGTTCAGTTAACTCGGTTAAAGAATTCTGGGAACTCTCAAGGGTGGACACTAGACCAATTGACTGAATATTTAAAGACTCCTTTTTGTTCACATCACGCTGTCTCCTGAAACATTTCTCCGTAGTATGACCAAGCTTACTACAATAAGTACATTTACTTTTCTGAAATCTAGAAGTGAAGCTGGTATTTACTTCCTGAGAAACATCATCTTTATTCTCTTTCCTGTTACCTGTACTCTGAGTAGAGGCAACGTACTTACTCTCAGCTTTCCTTTTTTCTTTAGAATATCTCTTGTGAGTGAGACCATATTCATCAGCTAAACCTGCAGCATCAGACAAATTATCTATTCTTTTCTCATCAAGATATAGGCTTACATTTTTATTAATACACCTTTTGAAGTCCTCCAGCAAAATCATCTGCTTAAATTTATCAAAATCAGAATTTACATTCTTAGAATTTAACCATTGCTCTAAGAGATCTTCTTTGATCTTTGCATACTCAACATGGGATTGCTTATCTTGCTTATAAGTTGTCCTAAATTTTACTCTATAGGCTTCAGGAACAAGCTCATAGGCCTTAAGAATCAAGCTCTTAATTACACTATAATTATCATATTGATCCTGAGGCAAAGATGCATAAGTTACTTGAGCTTTACCGGTGACAACACTCTGTAGGAGTACTGGCCAATACTTTTTGGGCCAATTAAAACCTGTAGCTACCCTCTCAAACAACTGAAAATACTTTGTTAAATCAAATTCATTAAAAGAAGGGACAAGTTTAACATTTTTAGCCACATCAAAATCATCAGAGCTAGATGATCCAGTTCCACTTTGTTTCATGCGATACTCATGGTCTGCCTGAATCCTAGCAAGTTCAATTTGTGCCTGAAACTCAGCCTCCTTAGCACAAGCCTCGTGCAGGGCTAGCTGTAACTTAGGTATTTCAATCTGCGTTTGCTCATCTGGAGGAGTTACATTAAACAAGCTTTTATTAATCATGGCAACAATTTGATCTTTAGAATGATGAGAGTGAACAGCAACTCCCAATTGTTGAGCAACAAGTTTAAGTTCATTCTTTGTTCTGTTTTCTATATCACACACTGTTTGCACATTTGACAAAAAATCTTTGGCTTCATCAAGAGTAGTAATAGTAGACATCGTGAATAAATCACAGTCACAAAATATCAAGCAATATCCTTATGATAATATCCTGAATATTCTTATAAGAGGTCGCCAAATTTATGTTACGGAACAGAGAGAGATAATGAACACTTCAAGTGAGAATACTAAAATCACTACTGTCCCGCAACATTCCAGGTTCAAAACAAAAGAGTTAGGTAAAATTACAAGTTAAAGTTTAATGCTCAAACTAACAACTAAACATTCAGAATTCATAAAGATAATGTAATGGAAAAATAGGTTATATATATGGTTAACTGCAATAGCCTCTATTAACACGAATTTAGCAAGAACAAATTTATCTAAGTCAGCCCTGATAAATGAGAAAACCGGATAATGCTCAGTTAAAGCAAGATATATTACAAATACAAAATATTATTAATACTGGCTGACACCAAAAACTCTACATGAATCACAAAAACCTTACCAGGCCCACGAATTAACGCCTCAGGCTATACAGTACAAGAAAAATGGTAATAACACTTATACTCAAATTATACAGCAGCTAGATGGCTGGAGACTTCCTGAGCACTCACAATAATAATACACTATACAGGGGAGGACAGAGATGTGAACAAAATGAGGAGTAGATCTAAGTGGCAATAATGCAGAGACTGAGCTCATTATATAGGGGCCGGCAGAGCTTGATTCAACTTGCAAGAAGGACGCGGAAATGAAGGCACAGGGGAGGAAGAGTTGACAGTCCTGCTCTGAACAACAGAAAGAACGACTTACTCTACTATAAGGGGGAGAAGGGGGGAGTGAGGTAGAACACGCAAGCCTGGTCACTATGGAAGCCACGAGGCGAATCGTGATCAAACATGCAGCATACTGTACGTTAGAATTATACAAAGGATGATGAAATCATAGGCTATGTAACAATATATATATATATATATATATATATATATATATATATATATATATATATATATATATATATATATATATATATATCATCAGCAGCAGCAGCAGCAGCCATAACTAGTCCACTGCTAAACAAAGGCCTCCTCCAACCTTTTCCACGAATTCCTTGACTGAGTCAATCTTTGCCACATTCTCACTGCAAATTTCTGTATCCCATCTCTCCATTTCCTGTCTGGCCTTTTTCTGCTATGCTTACATTCTCTTGGTGTCCAGTCCGTCAGCCTCTTACTCCATCGGTTATCCCTTATTCTTGCTATATGGCCTGCCCACTTCCAATTCTGTTCCCTTATAACTTCTATAATATCTTTGACTTTAGTCTGCTCTCTCACCTAAGTTGATCTTTTCCTGTCTCTTAAAGATATTCCCAACACTGACATTTTCATTGCTCTCTGAAAAAGGATTAATATATTTTCCACTGATTTTGTCAATTTCCAGGTCTCACAATCATACGTCATGGCTGAAATTATACATTCGCTATATACTTTTCGTTTCATATGAACTGGCAAGCTACTTTTCATAACGTATCTATGTTTACCGAAAGCTTTCCATCCAATGGTAATGCGTCTTTTTATTTCTCTATCATGATCTTTCGTTAGTTTTAGTATTTGTCCGAAGTAGTTGTACACCTTAACTTCTTCAAGAATTTCGTCGCATATTCTGATGATGCTCTTTGGTGTTTGTGGATTAAACATTACTTTAGTTTTACTTCGGTTCATCTTCAGTCCTACTTTCAGACTTTCTCTGTTCAGGTCATTTAATATTTCTCGCAATGCCTCTGCTGTTTCTGAGATTAGGACAATGTCATATGCAAATCTTAAATGGTTTAGCTTTTCTCCATCAATGTTCACTCCTTTGTTTTCCCAGTCTAGCTTTCTGAAAATACTTTCTAGGTATGCTGTAAATAATTTTGGTGAACTTGTATCTCCCTGACGCACGCCCTTCTCAATCTTTTTTATTTTTTTTTTTTCTGGGTCCTTATGTAATTTAACTGTAGCAGTTCCCTCTTTATATATGTTTTCGAGCAGGTTTACAATGCTCTCATTCACTCTTTGGTCTCGCAATGAATTTATAATTGCTATATGCTCCACTGAGTCGAAAGCCTTTTCGTAATCAACAAAACCTAAGCAAAGTGGTTTATTATATTCTATTGTTTTCTCAATTAGCTGCTTCATTGTATGTACTGTAGATGATCAATGGTCGAATACGCGTTTCGGAATCCTGCCTATTCACGAGGTTGGTTTTCCTACAAAATAGTTGTCATTCTGTTTGTAAGGACTTTAGTGAAGAGTTTGTAAATGACTGATAATAAGCTAATGGGTTGATAGTTACTAAGATCTTTTGAGTCACCTTTTTTGTAGAGTAAAATGACTATTGCATTACACCATGTTTTGGGAATTTTCTTCTGTTTTATACAGTGGGTAATTAAGTGAGCAAGCCTATTTTGTACTTCTACTCCTGCATCCAACAGTAAATCCGTTACTATTTCATCTTCTCCCGGAGCCTTCCCTATTTTCATATTTTTAAGACAAATATTTACTTCGTCTGGTGTTACCTCAGGTATTTCACTTGTGTCAACTGAAAAGTTAGCTACTGGTACTACTGTCTTTGATGCATACAGTTCTTTGTAAAATTCTTCAACTCTCTTCACCATCTTATCTCTGCATTTACTGATTTCACCGTTTTTTTTTCTTTCAGTCATGTCATTTGTTGCTTTCCTAGTGCCATTTTACTTCGGACCTGTTTCAGACTTTTTCTATTTTTGATGGTTTCCTTGATCTGATCCATGTTTCTCTTTCTTTTTTCTTTTGTTGATAAGCTTATGTAATTCTGCTCGTTCTATTTCGTCTTACTTTGTCTTTCCTTTCCTTTCCTTTCGTTTTTTCATAACTTCGAGTGTCTTTTCTGAATACTTCTTGGCTTTGGTTGTAATACGTTTTCCTACTACCTCTGCTGATTCTCTTAGCACTTTTGTTAGTCTGTCATTCAGCTCATCTGTGTCACATTCAACATTACTTAGAGCCTGAAATCTGTTCCTTATTTCCAACTGAAAGGCTGCTTTGTTTTCATAACTATTATTGGGCATATCTTTTTATCTTTAATCATCTTCTTTCATTTCTGAAATTGAATCTGGCTGTGGAACCCACAATTCTATGATCACTACTTATATTTACTTTGTTGATAACTGTGACATTTGTGATCGTGTTATTCTTACCTGCTATAATGAAGTCGATTTCATTCTTTGTTTCTCCATCTGGGCTTCTCCAGGTCCACTTTCTTCCTGTTCTTTTGTGGAAAAATGTGTTCATTATTCTCATGTTAAACATTTCAGCAAAATTTACCAGCATTTCTCCTCTTTCACTCCTTTCTCCCAGTCCAAATTTTCCCATACATGCTTCTTCATTTTTCGACTTCCCAACTTTTGCATTGAAGTCTTCCATGAGTATAGTATATGTTATCTTTTTCTTCTTCCATAATCTGGGAGATGTCATCGTAGGATGTTTCTATTTCTTTATCTGGGCTTTGAGAAGTTGGTGCATATACTTGTATGAATTTCATGGTATATTTTTTGCATAGTCTAATGACAACAAATGCTGCTCTGTCAGATACACTGCTGAATTTAACAATATTGTCTGCAAGATTTCTGTTAATTAGAAATCCTGCACCACTAACTCTTTCATTTTCCTTTCCTCTGTAGTAAAATAGGTGTTTGCTGTCTTCGAGCTGAATTACTTTTTCTTCTTTTCTGCGAATCTCACTCAAACCTACAATATCCCAACTAATGTTTTCCAGTTCAGTCATCGGGTTATCAAGTTTGTAATCTTCTGCAAGGCTTCTTACATTGTATGCATAGATCTTCATCGATTTCAGTTTGTTTAACATCCAAAAGTCTGATTTTCCAACACAGTGCCTACTCACTTTCGGTGGCACACTGCCCATAAGCACAGGAGGCAATGCGGTTGGACCTTTACCAGATGATGATCCAATAAGAACGCCCGTCAAATCATTTGCAATACATCTCATGTTTGGTTAGGAGGATTGTGGCAAATAATCTCACCTCCCTGCCGCATAGTTTCTGGTGAGATGTAATTTTTTTGCCACGTTATTCGTTATATTTGGTGGAGCCCTATATATCTATAGGGGGTCCCATGGTCTGCGCCTTCTAAGATGGTACCTTGCATATCTACAAGGCCTTCCCCTATCTGCCACCCAGGGACATGCCAGGTAGCAGTGGGATCCTGTCCCTGGATCTGTCTATCTACCTATCTATCTATCTATCTATATATATATATATAATTTTATATAAATACTGTATATATATATATATATATATATATATATATATATATATATATATATATATATATATATATACACAACTAATCCTTCTGATTACGCTGTTAATCTTTCATCTCCGTTGGGCTCCTTCGTTCACAACCTTATTACCTTAACCTGTCTTTTCACTATGGTACGGCCTGTGGAACCTATAAAGAAACGTCGTCTCTTGCACTTTGGAGCTGCAGATTGCGATCTCAGGCAGTATTTCTTTGATTTTCCATGGAATGATTATTGCTTCATTGGCCGGGAACCATCTGAGTGTGCCTTGCGCGTTACGGAGGTTATTCTCTTGGGCATGGAAACATGCATTCTCTTCTCATATCCTTTGACTAATGCAAGAAACCCTTGGTTTAATCACGCTTGTTCTAATGCTGTCCGCAACAAGGAGAGAGCCTATAAAATGTACCAGAGCCAACCCACCCCTGAATCACATCTTTTTTATGTTTCTACCCGGAACCGCGCTAAGTCTGTTCTTCACTCTGCAAAAAATAATATCATCCGTCCTAAATGCTCTCAACTCTCCAAATCGAATTCTTCCCGCTCAATCTGCCACCTCGCCAAAGATCTTTCTAACAACTTTACCTCATCTTCCTTCCCTCCTCTGTTATGTTCTGATGGCTCTGTACCTATTTCTTCTACTTATAAAGCAGATCTCTTTGCTCAGACTTTCTCCTCCAACTCCATCTTAGATGATTCCAGTGCCGTTCCTGCATCACTTCCCCCCTCAAACTTCCTCATGACTGACGTTAAAATATCTTCAGCTGATGTATTTCTGGTATTACAGGCTTCAGTACTAACAAGGCATATGGGCCTGATGGAGTCCCTCCCGTTGTCCTCAAGAATTGTACTTCAGTGCTTACACCCTGCCTAGGTAAACTCTTTCGCCTTTGTCAACGTGTACCTTTCCTTCTTGCTGCAAGTTTGCTCTCATTCAGCCAGTCCCAAAGAAGGGTGATCATTCCAAACCGTCTAACTATCGTCCAATTACTTTAACATCCTGTATCTGAAAAGTTTTCGAGTCAATTCTTAACAAAAATTTTAAACCATCCTTCCTGTCACAACCTTCTTTCTGATCGTCGGTATGGGTTCCGTCAGGGACGCTCCACTGGCGATCTTCTCACGTACCTTTCAGACTTTTGGTCATCCTCCTTTCTGGACTTTGGCGAAAGCATTGCCATTGCACTTGATATCTCAAAGGCTTTCGATCGAGTCTGGCATAAATCTTTAATTTCCAAACTGCCCTCTTACGGTTTCTATCCTTCTATCTGTGCCTTCGTCTATAGCTTCCTTTCTGGTCGTTCTATAGCCGCTGTTGTAGACGGCTATTGTTCTTCGTTTAGATCTATCAACAGCAGTGTGCCTCAGGGCTCTGTCCTAGCACAAACTCTCTTCCGTTTTTTTCATCAATGACCATCTAACTGTACATCTAACCCTATCCATTCGTACGCTGATGATTCCACCCTTCACCTTTCCATTCAGTTTCCACAACGTCCATCTCAGCAGTTACTTCAACAAAAAAGGGATGAGGATATCTGACTTGGCTTGTATCTGTGACTGAGGTAACTTGTTGTTTTTAATGCATCAAAGACTCAGTTCTTACACCTATCAACCTGACAAAATCTTCCACAGGTGTACGCATTAATGTTTAATAATTTTCAGCTTAAACCTGCATCATCCTTGAACATGCTTGGGTTTTCATTCACTCAGGACTTATCTTGGAAAGATCATATTACATCTCTCGTAAAATCTGCTTCCAAGAGATTAGGTGTGCAAAGCCGACACCGTTCCTTCTTTACCCCTGCACAGTTGTTGACTCTATACACGGGTTTTATCTGCTCCTGTGTTGAGTACAATTCTCATGTGTGGGGAGAGTCCCCACATACAGCTCTTCTCAATAGGGTAGAGTAAAAAGCTTTTCATCTCATTAACTCTCCTCCTCTTACTGGCTCCCTTCAGCCTCTGTCTCTTTGCCGCACTGTTGCACCATTACCTCTATTCTGTCGCAAGTTCAATGGTCACTGCTCCACTGAACTTTCTGCTTGCATCCCTTCACCTCTAAGACGGGAGCATAGCACCCGTCTCGAACCAAACTCTCATCCTTTTCTTGTCCAGCTCTCTAATGGAAGAGTTAACGGTTACTCTAAGTCCTTCATTTAAACAACAGGACAGCTCTGGAACTATCATCCTCTGTTTGTATTTCTTGTCAGCTATAATCTCCAGTCTTTCAAACGCAGTGTGTCTAGGCATCTCGAAATGATCGGATCTTGAATGTGGCTCTCTCTTGTTGTTTTTCTCTTGGAAGGAACAGTTATTGCAGGCTCGTAGCCTCTGATTCCTTCTTCCTAGCATAGCATAACACACACACACACACACACACACACACATATATATATATATATATATATATATATATATATATATATATATATATATATATATATATATATATACAACTAATCCTTCTGCTTACACTGTTAATCTTTCATCTCCGTTGGGCTCCTCTGATGACAACCATATTACCTTAACCTGTCTTTTCACTCCCGTTTGGCCTGTGGACCCTCCAAAGAAACTTTGTCTGTGGCACTTTGGAGCTGCAGAATGGTACCTCAAGCATACTTCTTTGATTTTCCATTGACTGATTATTGCTTCAATGGCCGGAAGCCATCTGAGTGTGCCTTGCACATTACGGAGGTTATTCTCTCGGGCTTGGGAGCATACATTCCCTTCTCATATCATTTGACTAATGCAAGAAACCTTTGGTGTAATCACGCTTGTTCTGATGCTGTCCGCAACAAGGAGAGCGCCCATAAAAACTACCGGGGCCAACCCACCACTGAGTCACATCTTTTTTATGTTTCTCCCCCGAATGCCAAGTCTGTTCTTTGCTCTGCTAAAAATAATTTCATCGGTCCTCAATTCTCTCAACTCTCCAACTCGAATTCTTCCCGCTCCATATAGCATCTTGCCAAAAACCTTTTAACAACTTTACCTCATCATCCTTCCCTCCTATTTTCTGTTCTGATGACTGTGTAGCTATTTCTTCTACTGATAAAGCAGATCTCTTCACTGAGACTTTCTCCTCCAATTCCACCTTAGACGATTCAGGTGCTGTTCCTCCATCACTTTCCCCATCAGACTTCCTTATGGCTGATATTAAGATTTCTTCAGCTGATATATTTTCTGCCGTCATTGGTCTCAGTACTAACAGAGCATATGGGCCTGATGGAGTCCCTCCCGTTGTCCTCAACAACTGTACTTCAGTGTTTACACCCTGCCTAAGTAAACTCTTTCGCCTTTGTCTGTCAGCTTGTACCTTTCCTTCTTGCTGGAAATTTGCTGTCATTCACCCACTTCCAAAGAAGGGTGATGATTCCCAACCCTCTAACTATTGTCCAGTTGCGTTAACATCCTGTATCTGAAGAGTTTTCGAGTCAATTTTCAACAGAAACATTTTAAAGTATCTTTCTTATCACAACCTTCTTTCTGATAGTCAGTATGGGTTCCGTCAGGGACCCTCCACTGGTGATCTTCTCACCTACCTTTTAGACTCCTGGTCATCCTCCTTTCGGGACTTTGGAGAAAGCTTTGCCATTGCACCTGACATCTCAAAGGCTTTCAATCGAGTGTGACATAAATTTTTAATTTCCAAACTGCTTTCTTACGGATTCTCTCCTTCTACCTGTGCCTTCTTCTAGAGGTACCTTTCTGGTTGTTTTATAGCCGCTGTTGTAGACAGCCATCGTTCTTCTCCTAGATGTATCAACAGTGCTGTTCCTCAGGGCTCTGTCCTATCACCAACTCTCTTCCTTTTTTTCATCAATAACCTTCTAAGTTGTACATCTAACCCTATCCAATCGTATGCTGATGATTCCACCCTTCACCTTTTCATTCGGTTCCCACAACGTCCATCTCAGCAGTTACTTCAACAAAAAAGGGATGAGGGAATGGCACACCTAATGTCTTACTTAGCTCGTATCTCTGACTTGGGTGAAAATAATCTTGTTGTTTTTAATGCATCAACAACTCAGTTTTTACACATATCAACCTGACACAATCTTCCACAGGAGTACCCACCAATGTTTTTATCCAACTCAATCCTGCATCATCCTTGCACATGCTTAGGGTCTCATTCACTTGGAAAGATCATATTTTATCTCTTGTGAAATCTGCTTCCAAGTGATTAGGTGTGCTGAGCCAACTCCGTACCTTCTTTACCTCCGCACAGATGTTGACTTTATACAAGGGTTTTATTTGCCCCTGTGTAGAGTACAACTCTCATGTGTGGGAGGCTTCCCACATACAACTCTTCTCAATAGGGTGGAGTCATAGGCTGTTCGTCTCATCAACTCTCCTCCACTTACTGGCTCCCTTCAACCTCTGTCTCATTGCCACACTGTTGCATCTTCGTCTCTTTTCTATCGCTACTTCAATGGTTACTGCTCCTCTGAACTATATGCTTGCATCCATCCACCTCTATGACGGGTGCGTAGCTCCCGTCCAGCAACAAACTCTCATCCTTTTTCTGTCCAACTCTCTAATGCAAGAGTTAACCATTACTCCCAGTCCTTCCTTTATGCCTCAGGTCAACTCTGGAACTGTCTCTCTCTGTCTGTATTTTCTACTTCGTATGATCTGCAGTCTTTTAAACGCAGTGTGTCCAGACTTCTCGAAATGAATGGATCTTGAATATTGCTCTCTTTTGTTTTTGTTTTTTCTTGGGAGGAACGTTTATGAGGATTCAGCCTTTGGTTCCTTCTTCCTCGCGCATATATATATATATATATATATATATATAGCTTCAGAAGTGAAAGAAAGAAGTTGTTTAAAACTAAAATCATGTAACCAGTAATAGTAGGTTAATCCTAAACAAAGCAGCGTTTCATTTATAAATAACGAACCGATTTCAGGCTCTTTGTTATGCTCTGTCTGTCACTGATGAGCTGGATGATAGAAGAACCAAAGTGCTAAGAAAATTAGCAGAGACAGTAGGGAAAGGAAATACCAAGACAGCCAATAAGTATTCAAAAAATGACCTTCGAGCTCATGAAAAGAAGGAGATGAAAGAAAATAAAAACAAAGATGAAATAGAAAAAGCGGAATTAAATAAGCTTATCAATAAGGGACAGGAGAAAAAGAAAAGTCTGGGTTAGATCAAAGAAACAATAAAAAAAGGAGAAAGTCTGAAACCGGTCCGAATTAAAATGGCACTATGAAAGTAACAAATTATATCACTGAAAGACAATAACGGTGAAGTCATTAAATGCACGGATAGGATGGAGAACACAGTTGAAGTATTTACAAAGAACTGTATACATCAAAAACAATGATACCAATAAGCTAATTTTTCACGTGACAGGGTGAAATACCTGAGGGTATGCTGACGAAGTAAACATCTAAAAATATGAAAGGAGGGAGGGCCCCACGAGAATGTGGAAATGTTGATGATTTACTGTCGGATGCAGGAGTACACTTACAAAACAGGATTGCCCACTTATTTCCTCAGTGTATAAAGAACAAAATTCCCAAAACATGGTGTTGTACAATAGTTATTTTGCTTTACAAAGATGGCGTCTCAAGTCTTTTAACTATTGACCCATTAGCTTGCTACCAACTGTTTACAAACTCTTCACTACCGTTCTTTTGAAAAGAATAAGAAAAAATTTCGAAGAAAACCAACCTCGGTAACAGGCAGGATTCCAAAGCGAGTGTTCGATTACTGATCCTCTATACACAATGAATCAGCTAATAACCCACTGTGCTAAGGTTTTGTGGTTTACGAAAAAGTTTTCGACTCAGTGGAGTACATAGCAATTATAAAATTGTGGGAACAAGGAATAAATAAGAACACTGTATAACTGCTCGCAAACATATATATAAAGAGAACTGGTAAAGTTTTCCATCCACAATGTAATCCATCTTTACATTTCGCTATCACAGTCTTTCGTTAGTTTTAGTATTTACACCACGTAAATGTACTCGACCTCTTCAAGAATTTCTTCGCTTATTCTGAAGACCCTCTTTGGTGTATTTGGAGTAAACATTAGTTTTACTCTTGTTCATCTTTAACCCTACTTAGAGACATTCTCTGTTTAGGTCATTCAACAGTTCTTGCAGTGTCTTCAATGTTTCTAAGATTAGGACAGTATTATCTGCAAATCTTAAATGGTTTAGGTTTTCTCCATCTGTGCTTACTCCTATGTTTTCCTAGTCTTGTCTTTTAAAAATACTTTTTAGGTATGCTATAAATAATGATGGTGAAATTGTATCTCCCTGATGCACGCCCTTATCAATTTTATTTCCCCCCCAAGTCTGTATGTAATTTAACTGTAGCAGTTCCCTCTTCATATATGTGTTCGAGCAGCTTTACAATGTTCACGTTAAACCTTGTGCCTGAAACTGTATTATAATTGCTATGTGTTGCACTGAGTCAAAAGCCTTTTCGTAATCAACAACACCTAAGCACAGTGGTTTATTATTCTCTGTAGCATTCTCAGTTATGTGAATCACTGTGTGTAGGCGATTAGTAGATGAATGCCTGCTTCAGAATCCTGCCTGTTGACGAGATTAGTTTCCTTCCAAATTTGCTGTTATTCTGTTCGTATAGACTTTAGCGAAGAGTTTGTAAATAACTTGTAATAGGCTAATGGCTCGATTGTTACTAGGATCTTTTGAGTTGCCATTTTTTGTAAAGCACAGTAACTATTGCATTACCCCATATTTTGGGAATTTTCATCTTTTTACATAGAATAAATAAATAGGCGAGCCTGTTTTGTAATTCAATTCCTGCATCTGACAGTACAGTAAATCTGCTGCTATTCCATCTTCTGCTGGTGCCTTCCCTCTTTTCATACTTTAAGAGAAATGTTTACTTTATGTGGTTTTATCTCCACTGTAGTATTGTACTTGTGTCATCTGAAATGTTAGCTATTAATACTACTGTCCTTGATGCATACAGTTCTTTGTAAAATTCTTCAACTCTCTTCACCATCCTATCTCTGCAGTTAAAGACTTCACCGCTTTTTTTTCTTTCAGAGATATAATTTGTTGCTTTCCTAGTGATATTTTACGTCGAACCTGTTTCACACTTCTTCCTTTCTTTATGGTTTCCTTCGTCTGATCCATAATTTTCTTACTTTTTTTCTTGTCTCTTGTTGATAAGCTTATTTAATTCTGCTCTTTCTATTTGATCTTTGTTTTTACTTTCATCTCCTTTCTTCTTTTCATGAGCTCGAGGGGCATTTTTGATTACTTTTTGGCTTTAATTGTAATAAGTTCCGTACTACCTCCGCTGACTCTCTTAGCTCTATTGTTATTCTATCATTTAACTTATCAATGTCATATGCAGTAGACCTTGGAGCCTGAAATATATTATTTTCTTCTAACTGAATGGCTGCTTTTTTTCTTTCGCTTACTTTGTTGGGCAAATCTTTATAGTTTTAATCAACTTATTTCTATCACTTCTGAAACTGAATCTGGCTGTGCAACCCACCATTCTATGGTCACTTCCTATTTTGTCTTGTTGATAAATGTCACATTTATGATTGTCTTATTCTTATCTGCTATATTGAAGTCAATTTCATTCTTCGTTTCTTCAATTGACCTTCTCCAGGTTCAATTTCTCCCTGTTCTTTTGTGAAAGAATGTGTTCGTTATTCTCATGTTATAAATTTCAGCAAAATTTATCACACATTTTACCCCTGGTATTCCTTTCTCCCACTCCAATTTTTCCCACACATGCTTCTCCATTTTTCGGTTTGTTAACTTTTGCAATGAAGTCTCCCATGAATATAGTATATGTTTTTTTTTCTTCTTCCATAATCCGGGAGATGTCGTCATTGAATGTTTCTTTTTCTTTGTCTTAACTTTGAGAAGTCGGTGCATATACTTGTATTACTTTTAGGCTGCATCATTTGCCTAGTCTAATTACAGTCCATGCTACTGTCAGATACAGTACTGATTTTAACAATGTTCCTTGCAAGATTTCTGTTAATTAGAAATCCTACACCACTAACTCTTTAATTTGCCTTCCTCTGTAGTAAAATTGGCGGTTGCTGTCTTGGAGCTTAATTAATCTTCTCACTCAGACCTACAATATCCCAACTAATGTTCTCCTGTACACTCATTAAGGTATCAAATTTGTAATCTTCTGTGAGATTTCTTATATTGTAAGTGTAGGTCTTCATGGATTTCAATTTGTTTAATGCCCCGGTCTCAGATTTTTCAGTCAAATCTCCAAAACTTAGAACAGATTTCTAAGGGAACAATGTACCATCAAATACTGAGGGTCAGGTGGGAGATCCCTGGAGTGTGAGCTACAGCAATGTCCTGTGTGGCTGCAACCTGTATGAGTTTAAACTGGGTTTTATTCTGTGACATTGGACATTCTGTACCACCTTTTCCTTAACGATTTTCACTGCATAATTTATCTTATTATCCTAAGAATCATTATCTGTAATTATTAGTGGCTAAACAATTTTTCTCAAATACATCAAGGTAATTTGTCATCAACCGTTATATTATAATGATCCTCCATATATCATTACCCTGACCATGCGTTCTAACCCAAAATTTCATTAGCCCATCATTATTTTTTATTTCTTACAGGAAGGTGTGATTTTTATGTTGGACGAGATGCCTTTCTTCCAGCAATGGGTTCCATGGCGGGCCCAAAAGGGAGTCCAATTGTGGATGCACTTAACCACAGGTGAATACTTATAAGTATATGCCAGATCTGGAATGATACTCAAGTTTTAATGGCATGCTGCTCTCTGCACCAGATCCAACGTTGCTATTCACCGTGATACCTCAGTAATAGGGCCAAGGAACAGGACTCTTCAACCACCTTCTCTTCGCCGCACTGTTGCATCTTTACTTATTGCTGCTTCAATGGTTCCTGCCTCTCTGAACTGTCTGCTTGCATCCATTCTCCATCACGGCTGGCTCATAGCACCCGTCTGGATACAAACTCTCACCCCTTTTCTGTCCAGCTCCCAAATGCAAGAGTTAACTGATACTTCCAGTCCTTCATGTCAGCAACAGGTTAACTCTGGAATTGTCTTCCTCTGTCCGTATTTCCTTCTGCCTATGGCTTCCACTCTTTTCAAAGGAATGTGTCCTTTCATCTCGAAATGATCATATCTTGAATTTGGCTCTCTTATTTTTTTTTCCACTCTAAGGGAACAATCTTCAAGGTTCCACGTATAAAGAAATGACAAAACCTATAGACTATTCAGTTATACGTCTCCCTCTCTCCTTTACATTATAGCATATGAAGGCCGTATCTCGGCACTGTTACCCCTGGCTCAATAAATGCAAATTCAGTGGACTGATGGATGGAGATTCCCTTCGTCTGCCGTTCACCATCCTCCTGTTGGGGGATAGGGAGGTAGTTGAGGGACGTTATAAAAACCGGTCAGCAGATATGCCAAGTTATAACAGTGCAACCAGGAGAAAGCATCCCTTTCCACACACATAGCATTTGTGTGGAAATGTGTATTCCCAACGCACCAGATTTTTGCTCAGTAATGGCAGTGATATTCGCTCATTGGTAACAGTTGTTTTTCCTCAGCGGTAACTGATTTTTGCTAAGCAGGGATTACTGTGTGCAACCGTCTCCAAAGTGTTTTATTTACTGACAAACCTTAATTAATTTTGATAGTTATAGCCTTTGCATTCATGTTCACATAAAAATATATGAGACTTAGGTCGTTTCTATTCATTGTACAATGAATATATACTACACTGTTTTTCTTTAATGTTAGCCGGATTTTCGTCTTTTTTGCAGCTTATTTCACGCAGCTCAGTAGCAGAAAAAGCAAGGTTCTACATCCTTTCCATAGCACTTCTTTGTGACTAGCATCATATTCTGGTGTTGATCTCAATGCAGCTGAGCATTCAGTGTGAAGAGATGTCAATTTTGGGTCATGTTATATAAAAAGGCCATACTGTAGTTGACCTCTTAATGCGATTGGTCTAATATCTTTCATATGTGGATCTGGCAGAATCAGTAGAGAGACGGCCTACAGTCCTAATGGACCCAGGTTCGAATCCAAGCTGGACTAGTGAACAGTTTAAGGATTTGAATTTCATAAAAAGCAGATACCAGTACACGAGTCCTGTATGAGACAGCCCTAGCATGTATTCAATATGGATGGTGGATTAGCGCCGAAGTGCATAAGCGCAATCGTGTGGAGATCTGTCAACGCTTACTCAACTGCTACAACGATGAAGGCGAAGCTTTTTTAGAGAGAACAGTCACAGGAGATAAGACCTGGGTCCATCACTTTGAGCCAGAATCCAAAAGGCAGAGTATGGTGTGAAAACTCCCAGGATCACCAACGATGAAGAAATTCAAGACTAAACCTTCCACAGGAAAAGTGATGCTAACCGTTTGGGGGGACTCAAAAGGGCCTGTACTGGAACATTACCAGGAAAAGGGGTCTACAGTCACCAGTATAGGCTACAGTGAAATGCTGCCCAACAAACTGAAACCAGCACTTCGCACCAAATGCCGAGGCCTATTGTCAAAGCAAGTGTTGCTGTTGCACGACAATGCACGCCCATATACGGCCGCCCACACTGTTAAAACCATTGAAATATTGGGTTTTGAGGTCCTGAAACACCCTGGATACAGTCCAAATTTCGCTCCTTCCGACTATCACCTCTTTGGACGCTTAAAGGTGCTTTACGAGGTCATCAATTTGCTACGAGCAAAGAAGTGCAGGAAGTGGTGCATAAATGGCTGCATGACCAGAAGAAAACATTCTTCTACGATGGAATAAGCAAGCTTGGGGCCCACAGGAAGAAGAGCATCGAAAAGCAAGGAGACTATGTAGAAAAATGATGTAATTGTTCAACCCTTGCTTTTGTTTTAATAAATTACAGAAACAAGAGTGCGGATAATTTTTGACTTTCCCTAGTGTATATATATATATATATATATATAAATATATATATATATATATATATATATATATATACTGTATTGTGGTATTTGGGAGCTATAAAAATTTGGTGAACTCTTTGGCCCGTATTCTTGTCGATTAAAATGGCTCCCTAACACCTTGTCCTTGGTTATTTATTTTTAGATATAAAGGTTATCATTTTGCACTTGCATGGCGCCGGATGAAGTATACTTTAGCCTGTAAGAAGCTCCTGTTTTATCAAGATATCTTGTGATGTTTCAGACAGTGCACAACCCTGATGCTTTACAGAACTGCCAGTAACCATATCTAGATCAAAATTATGTGTATAATGACTGCAAAGTTACTTTTGGACTTAAATAAAACAATGTAGATTAATCCGATATTCTTTCATACTATCGCTTTGCAAGGTTTCACTTAAGTCCGCAAATGCGCAGTTGTGGCTAAATTAAACCTAGGAAGACTTGCTAGTGGCTTCACCACCTTGCCATCCCTCCCTCCTTCACCTACGTCATGGCTAAAACGCTATCAGATTAGCGAGCAATGGAGCACTCAAAATTAAAGTCAGTAAATATGGAAATTCAGATAGATGCCATTCTGTTATGGACTGAGCCTGCTATCAACTTCAAGAACATACGGAGGCCGCAAGGCTTGATGAAATTACCAGTGATATCACAGATCTGAAGTTGATGCTGTAATCACCTGACAGCACTATTAACCCCTACACCGTGGGCATGTTTACCGATGTTTTGCGTGTGCCGCGGGGTTATTCGGGCTCCGACAGACTCTCAAAAAATATTTGCCAAAAATCAGTTATTAGTCCTAGAATATTAAAATTAAATATGCTTATGGCACATATCTTCCGCTTTCTCCTGGAATGTTTGTTGAGCCTTCGTCAGTTACCGTAGGACTTGTGGAGACCTCTGAAGTTGGGTAACGAAGTCTCCACTTTACACTTCCTGACAACCCGTAATATGATTACCACAGCCAGATATTAACACTATAAACACTACTCTATGATTTTCAAGTAGTTTGGGATCCATACTCCAAAAAAAACCCCACTGTGAGAGCAATGAAAATTACGAGAGCGTCTGACCGTCGCACTGGCACTAGTTCGCTCTTGGTACTCTGTCATTTATTATTCATAAAACCCCTCACACTTTATATTTCTATTACTATATAACACTTATATATATCTACGGTCTTTATCCATAAGTTTCCTTCAGTAGTATTAGTTTATTGTCACTGTAGGGATTCAATTTCTTTCAGTAAAATACGTAGCATTCACTTTCTCGTCCTGTATACTAGCATTGAGAGTGAATGTCACTTTCATCTTCACTCCCATAACTCATAGTATTCAGACATGCTAGAGTGAAACTTTCACTTTCATTACTCCTAGGGTATATACTCGTATTCTTATAATACTACTCATTTACATTTCTATTTACGTTCTCTATTTTATTTACGTTATTTACATTTCTATTTTATTTACACTGTGTTATGCACTGTCACTTGAAGTAACTTATAAAACTATTTTCCATTGTTCACATATATTTACATTCATTACTTTCACTTGCTGTTTACACATTATTTACAATTCCACTTGCACTGTTTTACTCAATAGAAAGATCGTAGTCACTCTTTTATCAATTGTCAGCCCTTTACCTCTTTCCACACGAGGTTTAGTAGGGGGTAAAGGTCACAGAGCCATTTGCATGGGGGTGAAAAAGTCCCTGAAGTCAGCAAGAACAAATATACGTAACCCCACTTCGGAAGATGAGAGTAAACTGATAAAGGAGGGCCGGGGTAGAGGCTTACTTAGGGGATATTCAGTGCTACCAATGTTAGCTCTTGAAACAGCTATGTCTAGCACTGAAATGACTGGCAGGAAATCTAGACAATACATTATAAATTAGGTAGTTCCAGGTGAATATAAATATCACTTAGGCTTCTCCCTTCTCTCCTTACATGTATATTTATTACGAAAATAGATTATACGGCATATTTCAAGGGAAAAAAAACAGCGAAAATTAGCGAACGAGTGCATGTGAGGTGTTGTCAGGTGATAATTAGCCAATTCCAGGTGTATGGCACTCTCACTTACCTTATTTCTTTCTTGTATATATTATTTGGTATAGGAATAGGACATAGGGCTTATTTCAATGGATGAAATCAGTGAAAAATTCCAGGGAAGATTTACTTAGCGTAGCACGGCCGGGCAGGTGAGAGGATAGGGTAATGGAGGGGGGGTAGGGAGGGGAGTCAAGAACGGGGAGAAATGGCTAAATTGTCAACAATGGATGGGAGTACAGATGAGATTAGGAGTGCTGACTAGTGTTGGACATTGGCAGTACTGATAGATGATACAAGCCCCCACTTGGAAGCCCGGGTGAATTCAAAATAACACAGAATCACAAAAGCGACGCCCCACGGTATGATCCCTTGCTCCCAAGCGTCACGAAAGTGACGCCCCGCGGTTAAGGGGTTAATTGCCATATTGCTGCAGTGTAAGCGTAAATTGACCAGCAAGACCAAACCACTGCACAGCAACACAGTTTCCTAGAGGTGGATCATCGGATACGTGAAACTAAAGTTGGTGGTGCTGGGTGTCCCGAGGAGGAGTACCATCTGCAAGATGCCTTGTCTGACGATCACAAACAGAAGCAGATATGGAACACGATCGGCGAGACAGTAGATAATCTCTTTAGCCATTCGGCAGGACGAGTAGCAGCATTTTGCACTGAAAGCTCTGACATCGAAAAACAAACTTATAAGACACCCATATGCTACTAATGGTGGTGGAGCACAGATCTATGATGGAGTGATGGATAAGCTGGAAAAAACTGCAGGAGGCTGGGGGTCAGCATAAGCAAATTTATTTCAAGCACAATGTTGTGATGCTCACACTTGCATAAGGAATGAACTTAAATATTTGTGCACAGTGGAAGCAACAGAAAAAGCGGAAAATGTTGGATGTGAAATTCGGCTTGACACTCGAGAGCACAGGCTGTGCAAGGATTGAACAGTCATTAGTAGATGGAACCCACAGCCTTTTAAAATGTGCCACAGATTTATAATACACATAATGTTTCCTGGAACGTCAACAAAGTTCACACAAAACTGCATAAACAAACGTTCAGAGCTTATTATGTAATTTTGATATAAAGTGCATAAATGAGGTTAAAATACCATTAGATGTACGATTTCCTAAATATGTAACTCACAAAAGCATTGATGGCATTGCTACCCACAAGGAGGAACGGTAGTGCTCATTAAACAATATTTGCATAAGTATATTACATATGTTGATACTGGTGTTAATGATATGTGTGGATGCATATATCCTGTTTGCCAGGTGTGGTACTGGGTGTCTGTTATGTACCCTCTACAGACTCGTCCTGTTATAACCCAAATTCATTTAGTGTCATAGATGAGAGATTCAAAACTTCCACAAGAAATACAATACTTCTTGTTACAAGTGACATGAATGCTAGTGGCCTTTTGGTTCGGCAGCTGGTGGCTAGTGGTGCAGGTCGAGTATTCACATGAGTATACACGTTTTTTTTTTTCTTTTTCTTTTTATACAAGGAAGGAACCAAATGCTAGAAGCCAGCAAATTGTTCCTGTTGAGCCAAATTCAAGATCTATTCCTTTCAGGATGCCTGGACACACTGCGTTTGAAAGACTAGAAATCATAGGTAGTAGGAAATACAGACATACGAAGACAGTTCCAGAGATGATGTGTTGCATACATGAAGGACTGGGAGTAATGGTTAAATCTTGCATTAGAAAGCTTGACAGAAAAGGGATGAGAGTATTCTGCTAGACGGGTGCTATGCACCCGCTATAGTGATGAAGGGATACAAGCAGACAGTTAGAGAAGCAGTGATCGTTGAAGCAGCGATGGAAATAAGATAAAGATGCAACAGTACGGCAAAGAGATAGAGGTTGATGGGAGCCAGTAAGAGGCAGAGAGTTAATGAGACAAAAAGCTGTTGACTCCACCATGCTGAGAAGAGTTGTATGTGGGGAACCTTCCTACACATGAGAGTTATACTCTACACAGGACAGATAAAACACATGTATAAAGATAACAACTGTGCATGGGTAAAGAAGGCATGGAGTCGGCTTACTACAACTAATCTTTTGGATACAAATTTTGCAGAACAGGCAATATGAACTTCCCAAGAGAAATCACAAGAAAAGGAACTTACAAATCCCCAATTATATTTCAAGATGATGCAGGATGGAGTAGGTCATTGTTAAAAATTAGAGGATATGATTTTGACCAGTCGAAGATGTAAAAACTAAGTTGTTGATGCACTGCAAACAACAAGATTACTCTTACCCTAATCAGAAATATGAACCAAGTCAGACATTAAATATGCCATAGCCCCATCCCTCGTTTCTTAAAAGTAACTGCTGAGATGGACACTGTAGTAAGTGAATGAAAAGGTAAAGGGTGGAATCATCAGCATATGAGTGAATTGGGTTACAGGAGACGTACAACTTAGAAGTCCATTGATGAATAGAGGAGAGTTGGTGATCGAACAGGGCTCTGAGGAACAACACTATTGTTAGCCATAGGAGAAGAACAATGGCTGTGTACAACAGCAACTACAGAATGAGCAGAATGAAAACTAGAAAAGAAAGCATATATGGAAAGATAAAAATCACTAGAGTGAAGTTTGGAATTTACGCCAGACTCAGCCGAAAACCTTGGAAATTACAGGCGCAATGGCACGGCTTTCACTAAAGTCCCAAAAAGAGGATGACCAGGCATCTGAGAGGAAGGTGAGATCACCAGTGGAGCATACATGGCGGAACCCACACTGATGATCAGAAAGAATGTTATGATATGAAATGTGCTTTAAAATGTTTTTGTTAAGAAGAGATTTAAGAACCGCAGAAGTAGAGGATGTTGAAGCAATTGGGCGATAGTTAAGTGGCTGGGAATGGTCACCCATAATTGTGACAGGCTAAATGACACCATACTTTCAGCGAAAAGGAAAGTCATAAGTTGACAGACAAAGGCAAAAGAGTTTACCCAGGCAGGATGTGAGCACTGAAGTACAGTTCTTGAGGACAACAGGAAGGACCCCTTCAGGCCCAAATACTTTGCTAGTATTGAGGCCAGAGATGGCAGAAATCACAGCAATAAAAGAAATTCTGTTGTCTGCTATGAAGAAGTCAGAAGGACAAGGTGTTGGAGGAACAACACAGGAACTGTCTAAGGTGGAACTGGAGGAGAAAGTGTGGGTGAATAGTTCTGCTTTATCAGTAGAAGAAACAGCTAAAGAGTCATTAGAATGGAAAAGACGAAGGATGGATGATGAAGTAAAGTTGCTAGAAAGGTTTTTGGCAAGGTGCCAGAAGGAGTGGGAAGAATCTGAGTTGGAGATCAAAGCATTTGGTACGAATGAAAATATTTTAATCAGAATGAAGGGAAAGAAATACCAGTTCCAGGCAGAAGCATAAAAGAAATGAGATTCAGCGGTGGGTTGGCTTGAGCACCTTTTGAAGGCCCTCCCCTTGTTGTTAACAGGATTAGAACAAGCGTGATTAACCTTTAAGGCAGGTTAACGAGTGCTAAATTGCAGTGTTTTATGCCAAGATTTGTCCCACGGCAGAAATCGCGGCCAATAATTTTTGCCGGGATGGAGAGACTGACATGACAGTCAATTTTTGCTGGGACTTAGACGGGGGGTGGGCCACCGAACAAGGCAAATATGACTTTGTGTGTTTACACTACTACTACTACTACTACTACTACTGCTTTAATTTCAATCTATTTGGTGTGTATCTGGTATGAGCATGAGTATAAAAGTATGATTATATAAGTATGAAATAAAAGTATATAAAAGGAATCTTAAACATGATTTTATGCTTAAGAAACTTTATGGATACAGCTCCTGAAGCCACCAGAAAGCTGAGTGGCAGTAAAGGCCGGGTCACACTAGCTAAATCGCGGCCTTGAGGGGCTCACCTTGAAGTAGGCAAAGTGCAAGAGCAAGAGCTGCACACCCAGTATGGGTACGGTGGTCCATCTTCGTCTGTAAAAGCTGTTGCCGTGTGTTTGCCTCTGCAATCCCGGTACGTGTGAACACCTTTCCGGGAGAAATACCGAAATCGGCGGGGAAAAAAAAAAAAAAAACAGCCGTGATTTAGCTCGTGTGAACCGGCTTTAGGCTACAGGCATTTTTCACACTTTCCTCTTGCAGCCTACAGGCAAATATCATAAAATAGCTCTCTTTCACACACTCATAGCTCAACAACCACACAACATAGGATATTCATATGAAGTTTAGACTACTCACCAATTCTTCCTCTTTCCATTTTATGTATGTAGAGGTCACTATGTGATGTCGTTTGAGTTAGGACGAATTGAAAGGAGGTAACTGTTATCTTTTGACGTGGCTGTGTTCATATAGGTGCATCAGGCCACAGCCTCAGTGTGCATGTGTGTGAGCCTAGTCAGCCCGGGCTTCACTCCCTCCTTGGCCCACCACATTCAAAGCTCTGCTCTTTCTCAGACTCACTGTCACTTCCCCCTGCTGTCTTGGGTCATGTCTCATCACCTTGGTGACTTAGCTTACGATTATACCCTTTTTTTCTAGTCATTCCTTGCTGTAGTGCTGTCACTGTGCGCTGAGATGTGTGTGGCTGCAAATAAGTTATATGAATGCTGCGTATTGCTTGTGAAAACATTGTCACCAGGTTTTCTGTAGAAGCTTCCCATTTTCTTCCATACTGCACAATGGCAAGCTGAACTAATTTCATAATTTACACTTATTTTACTTCCTTTTACGTATGACTAAATTACTTATACTCTATGTGTAGTTATTATACACAGGCACTTATATACAGTATACTGATCACAATTTCATGTACAAGTGCCACTGTCATAAAAGTCCTAAAGTGTCACTCCTGCAAGTTTTTTCTGCTGTCGTAATCTACATTTCCACTGAGATGACACTGAGGTCATAACGAGCTGACCATTTTCTTAGCCTTTACTACCCTCGGGATAAATGTTGCACAGGTAACATTGTCTTTTGTGAAGACATACCACTTCCGTCACTACTGTAAATATTCCACAAACGTCAACATTGTTGCGTCTCCGTCCCAAACTGCCACAGGCTCCAACAGCAGTAATTCAGTATAGGAACGCCGTGGCCCAGTGAGTTGTTCTTCCTATAGCCAGCCTTTAGGTGTACAGTAGAGTACACAGGATCAGCTTAGGCGTCATAAATAAACACTGGCTACCTAAGTTCACACTTTTTTTTTTCCAAATAATTACACTTAATGCATTCCAACTTCACTTCACTATTCTCACAAGCACTGGAGCTATACAAACTCTGCTAACTGCAATTACACTTAATGCTTGACAACACTTCACTATTCTCACAAGCACTGGAGCTATACAAACTCTGCTAACTGCAATTACACTTAATGCTTGACACAACTTCACTATTTTCACAAGTTCCGATGATATACCAAACTTCAATAGCACTTCACTGTTTGCCAACAACTTTTCGCTCTTTTCACAAGTACCGGAAATATACAAACTACACTGACACTGCACTACACTCAAACTGAACTGAAAATCGACTGAACTTGCTCTAGTCTCTTCCCAATCCTTCTATTAGCCTGCAATACCCTAGAAACTTCTACATTCTACGAGAACAACAGTTGCCAACTCAAAGATACAATAAATGCCAGAGTTTTCTTATTTTTCATACCGGTAACACTCTAAATCATTTACCATACAAACCTGAATTAAATTACATAATTCAACAAGCAATCACATAAAACATTATAAAGAAAAAGAGCAGAAAAATTAATGCACAATGTATGAAAAAACTACACTCACAACAGCAGCCTAACTGGCAACTCTGACTCTTAACGGTAAAATACCAGGAACATCGAGAAACGTCCACACTACCTAACTAGCAAATCTCACTTCTTAACACTACCCCATCTCTCTAATTCTTTGTCATCCCAACAAAACTACACTGTATATATGAACATAATTAATTGTAATGAAACGTCTAACTATACACAAAATAAACCTTCAACTTATCGGGTCTTCTACTGTGCCGCTTCCGACGGCGTCCTTACTCCTTCACACAGTCCATTCTTCCTGGAAGGTCTTGGTCCTCTTTCTGATTCACTTCTCTTGGGAAACTGTCACCATCCTCTTGCATTTCATCTCCTTGGTCCTTCTCAACATCCTCAGCTGCACGATTCCTCGGATACATCCCAGCTGTACTGTTCTGGCCCATGGTACTGCCACAGACGATTCACGTGTACCACCTTTGGGCGAGATTTCCTGCCTCCCCAAATCCGATACGTTACATCTGATAGGCTGTCCAACACAGTGTAAGGCCCATCCCATGGGTCTGCTGCTTTGGTGACTGTCCCTTCTTTTGCTGAGGATTGTATAAACAAACTTGGCCACCATCCTTGAAGCTCACCTCATTTGCCTTGACATCATACTTGCACCTCATCACTTCTGAAAACCTAAGGGTTCCTTGCACTTGATGATGTAACTCAGCCAGCCTTTCCTGAAGGTGCTTCACATAGCCTGTGGTGTCTGTAAGCAGCTCTTCACCAGTTGGTCTTCCCATGAATAAGTCTATGGGTAAGCATAACTCATGGCCCAACATCTGGAGTGTAGCCGATAGACTCATGAGATGCAGACCGCTACACCATCAGCAATGCAGGTAATTACTGGTCCCAATATGTTTGTCCCTCTACACAGAACTTTGCCAGTTCTTGTACCAAGGTCCAGTTGAATTTCTCCACCATCATATCTGACTGTGGCCTTAGTGAGGTCGTCCTGGTCTTCTTGATCCCCAATAACTTGCAGCACTCATGGAACACAGCAGACTCGAAGATTCTACCATGGTCTAAATGTAGCTCTTGTGGCATCCCAAAACGACAGAAAAACTGGTCAACCAACACCTGAACAACAGTCACAGCCTCTTGATCGGGGATAGCATAGGCTGCTGGTCACACTGTGATGTAGTCCATGATGACACATATACTGGTTTCCTCTTTCAGTCAGTGGCAGAGGTCCAGCAATGTCCACCACAACTCTTTCCATCAGTGCACCCACTTGGTACAGCTGAAGAGGGGGTCTGTCAGGAAATAGAGAAATTACCATCAGTGAATGAGTCGGCCATCTGAGTGCTTCATAGGAGCCTCCTACTGGTTAGCAGAGTCGAGTGTTTTTTGTATGATTCAATTTGGTTGTTTGTAGGAGTTGATGGAAGGCTACGTGAGTGCTTGTCTCACTACTCTGGCAGCATTCCCTTTCTCTAGGTGTTTCTGTTCACATCTCCCCTGTAAGTTCAGTGACGTTAATGTTGTGTTAAAGATAGATCTGGTTTCATTACTTGTCATCCAGTGTTTACTCTCTGTTAATGATAGCTGTGAATTGATCACTTATGGTCGATGATATTTATTGTCTTGTGTAATCCTAAGTAGTTTTTTTTTTTTTTTTTTTTGAAATAACAGAACAGTGGAAGGAAAAACAAATGAATAAAAAAAAAAAATCCATGCACCAGATTACTGGTGTCCGCTGTTCATAAAATATCTGTAACAGTTAGACTTGAACAGCAGTAGGTTGAAGTCTGGAGGGAAACAACTCTGGGGAAGCGAGTTCCAGAGAGATGCAGTTTGAGGAATGAAAGAATTCTGATAGGCACAAGTTCTGCAGTATGGCTGAGTGACATTCCAGTCATGAGCGCTGCCAGCTGCCCGTGTAGCACGAGGGAGGGCATGGAGAGGTGGCATCATGGACACAACTTCGACAGAGCATTTGCTGTAGAAATATCTGTAAAATAACGCAAGGGAGGCAACATTCCTTCTTACTTGTAGGGGAGGTAGTTTATTAGTAATAGCAGGGTTATTAATAATTCTAACAGCCTTGTTCTGAATTTTGTCTACTTGTTTTAATGCAACCTCTGCACATCCGCTCCACAAGGGTGAGCAGTATTCAAGCTGAGAGTGCACATGATTCTTATAAATGATAACTAACTGCTCGTCAGTCAAGAAGTTATGGACTCTGTACAATAATCTAAGTTTCTTTGAGGCGGTTTTAGCAAGTGATCTGACATGAGAGGTCCAGCTGAGGGCATTATTAAGCGAGACGCCGAGAATTTCAATTCTTTTGGAAATTGGAATATTTGTAGCATTGAGGGTAACATACGATTCTGGCAATACCTGCCTATTAGTAAATTGTATATATTTAGTTTTACTAGCATTAAATGAGACAAGGTTGCTTTTATATCCCAGCTCTTGTGTGGGTGTATGTGGAGGGTTGGCAGTCTGCCTACTCTAGTTCCCGACACGAGTCCCGCCTGTGTTTTGAGGGCCATGTCTATCCACTCTGGAGCTGTGGTCCAGATCGAGTGGCTGGGATCCTGATGTCCTGGGATGAGGACCAGTGTGTGACATCGACTGAATGTAAAGTCGATTGTGAGGCACCCTGGAGTCTACTTAGGTCTGGGTGCCTGGCCACCCACTGATGCATCCCAAAGTCGTCTGATGTGTTGAGGTGTTCTGAAGTCAGCTGGGTATCTTTATACCAGTTGATGAACTTTGGTATCTGTTGGTACGTTAAGGTACCTCATCAGTAAGATGTTCAATAAGCTGGTGTGCCTTATTACCAGCTGAGGCATCCTGGAGTAAGCTTTTTTGTTGCATGACTATTGGAGGTGGCCTGGAATATTTTTTTTTTTTTTTTTTTTTTTTTTTTTTTAATGTGAGGAAGAAGGAACCAAAGGCCATGAGCCCGCAGTAACAGTTCCCTCCAAGAGAAAAACAAAATACAATATAGAGCCAAATTCAAGATCCGATCATTTTGAGATGCCTGGACACACTGCGTTTGAAAGACTGGAGATCATAGGCAGCAGGAAATACAGACAGAGGGAGACAGTTCCAGAGTTGACCTGTTGCATAAATGAAAGACTGGGAGTAACGGTTAATTCTTGCATTAGAGAGTTGGACAGAAAAAGGATGAGAGTCTGCTGCCAGACGGGTGCCACGCGCCCGTCGTAGAGGTGGAGGAATGCAAGCAGACAGTTCAGAGGAGCAGTGACCATTAAAGTAGCGATAGAAAAGAGATAAAGATGCAACAGTGCGGCGAAGAGACAGAGGTTGAAGGGAGTCAGTAAGAGGAGGAGAGTTAATGAGACGAAAAGCCTTTGACTCCACCCTATTGAGAAGAGCTGTATGAGGGGAGCCTCCCCACACATGAGAGTTGTATTCCACACGGGGGGGGGATAAAACCCTTGTATAGAGTCAACAATTGTGCAGGGGTAAAGAAAGAGCGGAGTCGGCTTAGCACACCCAATCTCTTGGAAGCAGATTTTACAAGAGATGTAATATGATCTTTCCAAGATAAGTCCCGAGTAAATGAAACCCCAAGCATGTTCAAGGATGATGTAGGATTAAGCTGAATATTATTAAACATTAGTGGGTATACCTGTGGAAGATTTTGTCGGGTTGAAAGGTGTAAGAACTGAGTCTTAGATGCATTAAAGACAACCATATTATTTTTACCCCAGTCAGAGATACGAGCCAAGTCAGACATTTGGTGTGCCATAGCCTCATCCCTTGTTTGTTGAAGTAACTGTTGAGATGGGCGTTGCGGGAACCGAATGGAAAGGTGAAGGGTGGAGTCATCAGCATATGAGTGGATAGGGTTAGATGTACAGCTTAGAAGATCATTGATGAATAAAAGGAAGAGAGTTGGTGATAGGACAGAGCCCTGAGGAACACCACTGTTGATAGATCTAGGAGAAGAACGATGCCCGTCTATAACAACGGCTATAGAACGACCAGAAAGGAAGCTAGCGATGAAGGCACAGATAGAAGGATAGAAACCGTAGGAGGGCAGTTTGGAAATTAAAGATTTATGCCAGACTCGATCGAAAGCCTTTGATATGTCAAGTGCAATGGCAAAGCTTTCGCCAAAGTCCCGAAAGGAGGATGACCAGGAGTCTGAAAGGTAGGTGAGAAGATCGCCAGTGGAGCGTCCCTGATGGAACCCATACTGACGATCGGAAAGAAGGTTGTGTTAGGAAAGATGCCTTAAAATTTTTCTATTAAGAATTGACTCGAAAACTTTTGAAATACAGGACGTTAAAGCAATTGGACGATAGTTGGAGGGTTGGGAGTGGTCACCCTTCTTTGGGACTGGCTGAATGAGAGCAAACTTCCAGCAAGAAGGAAAGGTACAAGTTGACAGGCAAAGACGAAAGAGTTTGCCTAGGCAGGGTGTAAGCACAGAAGCACAGTTCTTGAGAACAACAGGAGGGACCCCATCAGGCCCATATGCCTTGTTAGTACTGAGGCCAGTGATGGCAGAAAATACATCAACTGAAGAAATTTTAATGTCAGCCATGAGGAAGTCAGAGGGGAGAAGTGATGGAGGAACAGCACCGGAATCGTCTAAGGCAGAATTGGAGGAGAAAGTCTGTGCGAAGAGATCTGCTTTATCAGTAGAAGAAATAGCTACAGAACCATCAGAGTAGAAAAGAGGAGGGAAGGATGATGAGGTAAAGTTGTTAGAAAGATTTTTGGCAAGATGCCAGAAGGAGCGGGAAGAATTCGAGTTGGAGAGTTGAGAGCATTTAGTATGGATGAAATTATTTTTAGTAGAGCGAAGAACAGACTTAGCACGATTCCGGGCAGAAACGTAAAGATGATGTGATTCAGGGGTGGGTTGGCTCCGGTACCTTTTGTAGGCCCTCTCCTTGTTGCGGACAGCATTAGAACAAGCGTGATTAAACCAAGGCTTTCTTGCATTAGTCAAAGGATATGAGAAAGGAATGTATGCTTCCATGCCCGAGAGAATAATCTCCGTAATGCGCAAGGCACACTCAGATGGCTCACGGCCATGGAAGCAATAATCATTCCAGGGAAAATCAAAGAAGTACTGCCTGAGGGCCTCCCAATCCGCGGCTCCAAAATGCCACAGACAACGTTTCTCTGGAGGGTCCACAGGCCGTACCGGAGTGATAGGACAGGTTAAGGTAATAAGGTTGTGATCGGAGGAGCCCAACGGAGAGAAAAGATTAACAGAGTAAGCAGAAGGATTAGTTGTGAGGAAGAGGTCAAGTATGTTGGAGCTCTCTCCAAGGCGGTCAGGGATACGGGTAGGGTGCTGTATAAGCTGCTCTAGGTCATTAAGGATAGAAAAGATGTAGGCTTGTTCACCAGGTGGATCCGTGAAAGGAGAGGAGAGCCAAAGGTGGTGGTGAACATTGAAATCTCCAAGAATGGAGATTTCAGAGAAAGGAGAAATGGATAGAATGTGTTCCATCGTAGAAGTAAGATAGTCGAAGAATTTTTGATAGTCAGTAGAATTAGGGGATAAGTAAACAGCACAGATATATTTAGTCAGAGAATGACAGGAAAGCCGAAGCCAGAGTGTGGAGAATTCAGAAGAATCAAGTTCAGGAACACGAGAGCAAGATAAGTTGTTGCGTATATATACACAACAGCCACCTTTGGCTTTGAAATGAGTATAGAGAAAGTAGGAGGATACAGAAAAGGGTTTGCTGTCAGTTGCCTCAGACAGCTGAGTCTCCGTTAGAAAAAGAAGGTGAGGTTTAGAGGAGGAGAGGTGGTGCTCAACAGAGCGAAAGTTAGAGGAAAGGCCGCGAATGTTGCAGAAATGAAGAAGAAGAGAGTCAGACAGTGGTTCCAGGCATCTTGAGTCGTCACTGGGAGAGGGGCAGATGGTGGGGGCATTTATGGTCCCCCCCCTGGGGACTCCGAGGCTTGGTAAAACGACGCCATTTTGGGTAAATTTTGAATAGGAAGTGTAGTGTGTACTGTGCATGTAGTTTGGTGAAGATAGTTAGAGAAATTTGTACTGGAGAGCATGCTGGCCTACTCTCTGTGTAACTGAGACACTGAAAAAGTTCAGGAAAGGTGGATGGTCAGGAACTAGTCCTGAGGGCTGATGAAACGGGAGCTCCAGCACTCCCTGTCATCAGCTTTCCATCCACCTCGGGAGTACTGCCCTGCTCGACTGGTGCTACAGTCTACTCCACTGCTGGTGTTAGTGTGTCCAGCTAATGGGCCCTTGGAGATCGCTGGTGTAATGTGATACAGCTTATCACCTTGAAATCTGCTGGTCTACCATGAAGCCAGTTGACTGCTGTTTTGCTGCGTGACTGGTGGAGGCGGCCTGGAATCTGCTGGTGTAGTGTGTTCAGCTAATGGGCCCCTGGAGACCACTGGTGTGACGTGGTATAGCTTATCACCTTGAAGTCTGCTGGCCTACCATGAAGCCAGTGGATTGCTTATAATTTGAGTGGAGTATTAGACTGAATGTTTGTTACGTGTTTGTAAGCGCGTGTGCTGTTTTTATTTCTCAAGTTGACCTTTATTCTATGCATGACAGTGCATGAATGGAGTTTGAATGGTTGTATCCTGTAAGTTATTTAAGTGTTGCTGTTTATTTGTTGGGTACTTAGAAAGTATAAGTTGGACTACTTTTGTCCTTAATTGGCCATCCTTGAGGGATATCATAAAAGAACTTGGGTACATAAGATCTGTTGCCCGGACAGCACGCAACCACGTTTCTTGGGTCCCTTCTTGGCAAAGCATACATCACAGGCCCGATACTACCTTCAACATCCTGATGCATGGTAATCCAGTACAACCTCTATCGCAACTGGCTTAGGGTTTTCTTCACCCGCAGGTGCCCACTAGTGGTCTGGTTATGGGACTCATCCAAGAACTTAGACCTGATTTTCTTCAGAACCACCACTTGCCAATACTTGCTGAGGCCATCGGATGTGTTTCCCATTGATGCTTCAGTAGTCCATTGTTCAAACGAAGAAGTTCCCACTGACTTCAGTAACTCTTGGTCGCCGGACTTAACCTAGAACCTTCCCAAGATGGTCCACTGTACTCTGCTGCAGCCACTCTAGCAATGGTTATAAATCTGGATCCTCTTCTGGTCTTCTGCAACTGATGCTGGCCGTGTCAGTAGAGTACAGCGGCATTTCTTGCTAAGATTCCTATTTCTACTACACTGCTTGCCATCTGTTCTTTCGTCTTCTTGCACACTATTCATCAAGGTTCTCCTGCATTTCCTCAGTGGTGGGACTTTTGGGGAAAAACTGGCTGATTGTTGCCTCTCGTCACCAGCCTTCACTAACGTTCCCTCATCTTTCTCATTTCGACACTCATAGCTAGTGTCCCACCTCACCACATTTCTAACACCCGTTTGTTGGAATCGGGGATTTCCTTGCACTTTCTATTCTTGCTCTTTCTTCCATTTGTAACAATCCACCATCGTGTGTCCCAGCATCCCGCAGAACCAGCAACCTCCTCTAATCTTCTCCTGTTCTCTCTTCCACTCGTCGCAATCCACTTTCCGATGTTCTGGCTTTTCACAGTACCAGCACCGTCCTTGAACAGTTTGCACATCCCGTATCTGCGCCATTCTTGCCTTGAATTCTGCACTATGACCTGTCTGTAAAGTGGACATACTGGACCTGACATAGGACTCAAACTCTAGAGCCCTGGCTAATGCTTCTTAATGCCTGTTTCACCTGCACTTTCAACTCTGCACTGTCAAGAGCATCGATGAACTGGTCCCTCAGAAGAATAGCCAACAGGTTAGGTGCTGCTCCAGGGTATGCCTCGTATGCCATACTCTCCAGGTCATGAGCAAGCTGCTGCAAGGATTGTCTCCGAGCCAGTACAATGCTCCATAATCTGGCTCTGCAAACCTCAGTCTGGTACATGGTTCCATATCTGCGCTCCAGCACTCCTACGAAGGGCTGATAACTGTTTCTCTCCATCACTTACATCAGGCCCAGAATTTCCATTGCAGCACCCTTAAGGCTAGTACCAAACTGCACTGTTCCCTGCCTATCATCCCAAACATTCTGATCCGCAACTAACTCAGACTATGCACGGTAAGCTTCCCAAGATATTCTACCATCAGATCCTAAGGTTTCTTTTTAATTGGACCCCCATTATACCCATGCACCTCACTGGTTTGGGGCCTAAAAACTGGGGCATCATAATTAAGGCCAGGACTTAAAACTTATGCATTCTGATTATTCAGCCCTGTAATGCTATCTTTAGATGACTAGGATCCGTCAAGATTCACCATACACTGCCCATTCCTGTCATATGCTCCCTGTACACTAACCTGAGGCTCAGCAGTGCAATATTTCTCTACAGCCTCGATTTTCTCATTAATTATCTTTACATTGTCAACTACATGCACTTCACTGGATTGGGGCCTAAAAATTGGGTCATCATAATTAAGGCCAGGACTTAAAATTTGTGCATTCTGATTATTCAGCCATGTAATGCTACCTTTGGATGCCTAGAATCCATCAAGATTCACCATACACTGCCCATTCCTTTCATATGCTCCCTGTACACTAACCTGAGGCTCAGCAGTGCAATATTTCTCTACAGCCTGAATTTTCTCACCAATTATCTTCACATGGTCAACTACTTGCTTGAACTAATTTTGTACATGCTATCTGCACTCCATCACTATTCCCTCACTAATCTTCAGCTGGTTATCCACATGCTGTTTGCACTCGGTCACATTATTGCTTACCTCATACTTCTGCTGCTTTAGCTCAGCATATGCTTCCTCCTTCAGTTGTTCCTGTTTTTCCTTCATTTCCCCCATGAAAGCATCTAGCTCTCCTTGCATCCTCAGTTGTAATTCCCTCTGTTGCTGCTCTAATGCCTCCTGAAGGTGTTCATATCGTTCTCTCTGTTTTTCATTCTGTGCATGTAATCTGAGTTCTTTCTGTTCTTCATTCTGCATCTGTATTTGTACTATAAGTTCTTTCTGTCCTTCATTCTGTGCTTGTAGTTGGACACTTTGTACTTGTAATTGTTCTTTTAGTTCTTCATTTTGTGCTTGCAATTATTCTTTTTGTTTTTCACTCTGTGCCTTCAGTTCTACACTTTGTGCCAGTAACAGCTTCATACTTGGAGCCAGCGATTCCTCCTTTTGCCTTGCTTGGCTTCGTGTCTGTACACCTTCTGCCTCCGTGTCGAAGGTTGGATTCACTGCAGCACTTAAATTTTCCCACTCCTGACACCAGTGTTGCATCCCTATCCCACACTGCCACAGGCTCCAACAGCAGTAGATAAGTATTGGAAGGATGTGGCCCAGTGAGTTGTTCTTCCTATACCCAGCCATCAGGTGTACAGTACAGTACACAGGATCAGCTTAGGCATCATAAATAATTACTGGCTTCCTAACTTCACAGTTTTTATTTTCCAAATGAGGCACTGAGTTCATTACCGGGCTAAGCGCCAAAAGTACAAAACGCCAGAGAATGCGTTTAAAGTCTGTCGACTTCAAAACTTTGATATCTCGGTAATCTCTTGTGTTATTTTGATTTTTTTTTTAATGTAGGTTCTGGTATTTTCTTTATTGCAATAACCTCTGTTTTGCTCTATCTGGCATTAATCTTGATGATATCGTGTGAAGAAGTAAAATTTTGTCCTGCACTGCTGGACTGATCGGCCAAGGAAATATTTTTATCCTACTAATAACCACAGCAATACATCATAAGATGTCAATAGTATATTAGCATAATGTCCCAGGAGTGTCATACTGTGGAATAAAATCAAAGTTCTATGACATAAGTATTATTATTTTCACAATAATAGCAGTTGAAAGGTTAGAAACTTTGTGAGTGTTTTTCTCGGAGTTTTTAACCACCAATAAACACGAACCACATCACAAACATCAAGAAAAACATAATAAATTATTATATTGCTGATAATAATATAAAACTAAGACAACATTCAATGTATGAGGACATAATTAGAAAACCTCTGTAACCTGAATGATAAAAAAAATTAACCAGTAACCTGAATAAAAAAAAAAAAAACTGCCACGAGTACCAGTAACTTCACAAACACAATGGCAATAATAATAATAGTAATAATGGTTAAAAAATATATTAATAATAATAATGAGAAAGCAGCAAGTTACTATGCACTACAGCTGCTGGTGGGAGTAGTGTCAGGTGTCAGCTTATTGGCTAACTGCAGTGCAACCTGACTATCTGATTGGCCAGCTTCAAGGGGGGTAAGGAAAGGGGCTGGTATATAGCCTGGTAATGCTCTCACTTTCTCTTCAACACCACAGGGAGTCGACATAAGGAACATAGGAAAGGCTGAATTCATAGGAAAAGCGGCCATACAGCTGGCAGAATTCTGGACCCAGTTGCCCGCCTTGAGCACTAGTGCGGAACCATACTGTTTTTTTTGCTGCGTGGCATGAGGGTGCAACACACATGTCTACTTAACCAGGATTTTGACCCCTTTGTAGGTTGTTTCTTAGCACTTTTTTACTTCCAACTTACAGAGGGATGGTTTAGCTACTTGTTGGTGCGTGTAGGTGCTTGGCGGCCATTTTGGCGCTTAGCCCGGTAATGAACTTAGCGCCTGAAATTATAATACTTAATGCTTTCCAGCTTCACTACACTATTCTCACAAGTGCTGGAGCTATACAAATTTAGTAACTGCAGTTACACTTATTGCTTGACAACACTTCACTATTTTCACAGGTTCTGATGATATACCAAACTTCAATAACACTTCACTGTTTGCCAATATCACTTCGCTGTTTTTCACAAATACTGAAAGTATACAAACTACACTGACACTGCACTACACTCAAACTGAACTGAAACCTGACTGAACTTGCTCTAGTTTCTTCTCCATCCATATGTAAGCTTGCATCACCCTAGAAACTTCTACGTTCTACAAGAACAGCAGTTGCCAACTCAAAGATATACAAAACATGCCAGAGTTTTCTTACCTTACATAACACTCTAAATCATTTACCATAT
This sequence comes from Coenobita brevimanus, assembly GCF_032717465.1. NCBI lineage: Eukaryota > Metazoa > Arthropoda > Malacostraca > Decapoda > Coenobitidae > Coenobita > Coenobita brevimanus. The sequence continues at coordinate 34,883,834 of NC_136983.1, read as the reverse complement.
GAACTTAAACTGCATATTTTAACAAGCCATCACATAAACCATTGTACAGAAAAAGAGCAGAAAAATTATTGCATAACTTACGAAATAACTACTCTCACAATAGCAGGCTAACTGACAACTCTGACTCATAACGGTAATATACCAGCAACATTGAGAAACGTCCAGGCTACCTAACTGGCAAATCTCGCTTCTTAACAATATCATAAATATGCACAAATGTCACTGTCATGTTTCATCAGTCATTTTCCCTTTCATGAAAACTTATTGATCACGTCACTATCGTAATATAAACATCAACATCGTATATAGTACACAAACGTCACAATTGCGAATGCTAACCAAATGTAACATTCGTAGATATTTCACAAACGTCGTTGTCATAAATATAATACAAACGTCCCTTCCGTAAATTTCACAAACGTAACCAGGGCCATAATTCTGGAGGGGAGAAGGCTAGAGGGGCAATAGCCCCCTAATGTTTTCTGTATATTAATTTGTCAAAACTTCAGCTAAGATTGAGGGCTTATAAGGCTGAACATGAAAATAAAAAAGAAGAAAAACTTAGAGAAGTTTCGAAGAAAAATTTCTCGAAAATTCAAACAATTCTTCGTGCGTTTGATCGAATATTTCTAAATTTGACCCAGACTGATCAAACTAAATCATAATAGTTAAGTACTGAGTTTAGATTTTGATTATTTTGTCATTTCCAAAAGAATAAAGGCAGAGTGGCATATTTCAGCCTGAATCCTACCCAAAGCTGGGAATAGCGCTGCTACTATTATAATAGCGATGATGGTAGAGCCATTACTTTTTTTTAGCCAGTAGCGGAACTGAGAGCGCCGCTACTTTTTGGCTGTACTCACGCGTTACCGTGCTCCTCCCTACTCACGTGACGAATACAGGTCCGGAGTGGGTGAGTACATAGAGATATGCTGACGGTTTGGATGTATTTATTAATGACGAAAAATGATACTTTCATCAATTCTGTCAATTATTGATGTTTGTTCTACATTACATCAGTATTCTATTAATTAGTAATGTGCAATAATTAGACAGGAATTTGCTAGTTAATTATCGATCATTTAAATTAAGTAACTGGCAGCTTGGCGAGCAGCACGGGGACGGAGTGCGAGCCAGACTAGCCAGTCTCAGTTTATTCCGCCGTGGTCAGCAGAGTGATTTTTCGAAAATGCGTTGCACTTCAGTTCCTGTTATGGAACCTGACCCCTGTACTGATCAGAATATTGAACTTGCAACTTGCGCCTTCGCTTAGCAAAGGTGCACACACACACACCCACACACACACACATCTCTAACTATCCTCCTCTCTAACTCCTGCTCTCTCCCTCTCACTAATTATTTCATAACAGTATGTTATTCTCCGTTTAAAGTAATGGAAAAAAAAAAACATTGCTATTGCATAAATAACCTTTAAAAGAAAGCCCCAGTTCATTTTTACTTTCGTTTCCGTACATATCTTAAAAAGGTATCACTGAAAATATAATAAATCTGTATAATATGTAAGAATGGTAGGGCACATTTTTTTACATTTTATTTACGTATGATACTTTCAGTAGGTATACTAGGTAACAATGTAAAAGAACGTTTGTTACATTATACAGTAAACAGATTTTTCCTGTACCTTCGGCTCTAAGCTTGATTAAAGTGACACTGACATGTATATGATGATTTTTTAAATTTCAGTGTAAGTATTTACTGACATTACTGGTACACAGCATAACCACTCAGACTGAGTAATATTATCAAAACAGTACTTAGTGTATTGCTATATCACAGATTTTTGTTAACCTTTCCTTTGTGTACGGTACCTTTTTCTTATCCAAAGGAGCTAGAGCGCTGCTACATTTCGTATTAAGTAGCGAAACCAGTAACGCCACTACTTTTTTGAGCTAGTAACGGGAATGGGAGCGCCGCTGCTTTTTATTAGTAGCGTTCCCAGCACTGACCCTATTACAGACGTATAGGAACAGTCTTGGTATGGGTGCAGCATAGGCAACAAAAATGTAATATGGCCAAAATATTAAACTTAGTCACAGTTGGAGTTAAAAGTCCAGATTGGCAGAAAGTGAAGCCGTTTATTTAAACACCCAGATCCATCACTAAAAGTACATGCCTCGAAACATCAACTTTTAGGTAGAATCAAACTGAAAAAATTGGATGGTTTGCAAACTTAAGCTTTGATTTAATTTTCACTTTGTAGTACAGAGATACATACATTTGGTCTAGCCTCTTAAAATTCTGTTAAAAATTATGGGCCTGGTCACTATCATTATTATTTCACCAACATTGCTATCTTTCTTGCCAGCACACATCTCATATAATCATCAAAGTAATACTTTGTGCACAGGGGAACCTCACAGCCTTCGCAAAAGTACTGTCAAAGACGGAGGTTGTTTCTCTAGCATAGTAGTTGCCTGGTCCGGGCGGGCTGGTGAGGAAGTGGACATGTCAACCCGCTCTATGACAATAATCACTCATGGTGCCGGGACTGTAACTGATGGGTTCAAGTGACGTGCTCTGCTGTGTTAGCTGATTGTGGGGGAGGGAAAAGTGGGGAAAAATCCCAGGCAAGTGTTCAAACAATGGCATGAAAGTGGTCTTGTCGAGTGAAGAGGCAGGAGCTGTGCCCTGGGCCGAGCCCCACTCTGTCACTTGATGGGACCCACAGCATTAGGGTTAACTTTTTTTTTTTTTTTTTTTTTTGCATTAGTCACAGGATAAGAAAAAGGAATGTATGGTTCCATGCCCGAGAGAATAACCTCCGTAATGTGCAATGCACACTCGGATGGCTGTCGGCCATGGAAGCAATAAACATTCCAGGGAAAATCATAGAAGTACTGCCTGAGGGCCTCCCAATCAGCAGCTCCAACATGACAAAGCCACTGCTTCTTGGGAGGGTCCACAGCTTTTCTGGAGAGATAGGACAGGTTAAGGTGATAAGGCTCTGATCAGAGGACCTCAACAGAGAGAAAAGATTAGAGCATAACCGGAAGGATTAGTTGTAAGGAAAAGGTCAAGTATGTTAGAACTCTCTCCAAGAAAGAGTGTTAAGTTACGGAGCAGACTTGGCTGCAAAATATAATCTGAGGGACAGCAGACTGACAGTCGTTCAGGGTCAATTTTCATTTATAAATATGAATGGATTCTGGTATTCTTAGATACATCTGGTACATGTGTCAGGGATATGGGTAGGGTACTGTACAAGCTGCTCTAGGTCATTAAGAATAGAAAAGATGTAGGACTGTTCACCAGGTGGATCAATGAAGGAAAAGGAGAGCCAATAATAGTGGTGAACATTGAAATCACCTGGAAGGAAGATTTCAGAGAAAGGAGGAATTGATAGGATAAATGTAAACAACAGAGATATAGTTAGTCAGAGAATGACAGGATAGCCGAAGCCAGCAAGTAGAGAATTCAGAAGATTCAAGTTCAGGAACATGAGATATGTTGTTGTATACATATACACAACAGCCACCTTTGGCTTCCAAGTGACTATAAAGTAGGAGGATACAGAGAAGGATATCCTGTTAGTCACCTCAGACAATAGGGTCTCAGAAAGGATGAGAAAATGAGGTTTAAAGGAAGACAGTTAGTGTTCAACAGTGAGAAGATTAGAGGAAATGCTGCGAATGTTACAGAAATGAAGAAGTGAGTCAGACGTTGATTCTGAGCATCTCTCTTAGCCGCCACCAGGATAGAGGAAGTTGTGGTGGCTTTTATGGTCCCTTCCCCCACTGTGGATTCCAAGACTGTGTGTTGAAATACCATTTTTTTCCTTTGTATATTGGAAAAGGAAGTGTGATGTATAATAATTATGCATGTACTTTGATGTTATAGTTGCAGGAAACTGTAGGAAAGAATGCTGGCCTACTCTGTGAATTACTGAAACACTGAAAATGTTCAGCAAAGGAGGATGGTTGGAAGCTAGTACCGAGGACTTGATGAAATGCGCTCTCCCTATCATCGGCTTTCCATCCACCTTGGGAGTACTGTCGTGTTCGACTGGTGCTACAGTCTACTCCCTGTTATACCCATGGATAGATTAAAAAACTAGTACCCATATTAACAATGCATATAATCTAGGGTCATTTTGCAAAGACTGGTTTCTGGTTATTAATGTAAAAACCCGATCAAGGCAACATAAAAGTAACTTGATATAAAAGAAATGCGGCAATGCCAGAGATAGATTCCTGTGCAGCATCCTCCAGTCTTCATGGATCATCTGGGTAATTTTACTGTTCACTAGAACCCCAGCCACCCTCAGATCACACCCCCATTATCAGTTGATTTTCATATTTCACCTGATGTAAAGCAGCTTGTCTCAAGGGCCACGATGCTGTAAGAGACATTGTATTAAGCAGTCGTCCATCAAATCAACTCTTAGGAAACCCATTACTTAGTTGGAAGCAATACAGACGAATTTTCACTCATCTTGGTTCAGCATAATGCCGATTTCATTAGTAACAATGTTACTGTCTTTGATGCCAGTTTAAGTGACATGCTGTAAGAGTGAAATAGGGTGTGTAGTCGCAAGGCAGTCACGCCCTCCTGTGACCCAGCACTGGACAGGTGGGAAAGGCTGTTGCAAGGTAATGATGATGGAAGGGTGTGGCGTACGACAGATTGGCAGGGGAAGCTTGGGCAGACAACTTGTCCCCATGATACCTCTTCTGATGTGAATCGTACATGTGCTGAAATATGACATCGAATAATGAGTACATGTAGAAGCGATACAAAAACACAATACTGCATGTTTCCTTTTACAACAGGGTTTGCAGACAGTCAAAAACGGCAGAGAGCGCATTCATTACTTCACTTGACTGGATCTTCTTGTATTGTGCCTTGTGAGTTGATCTGCCCAGAGAGACATTTTAAGAAACAATGATAAATTTTTAATTATGGGCAATATCCTTCTTAGTAGTGAGGTAAAGACATATTATAGTGAGTGATTAATATCAGTATGATTAATATTTTACTGTGAATAATATTTTAGTGTGAGTAATATTATAGTGTGAGGCTAATATAGTGCGAACAATATGATAGTGTGAAAAATTAATATTACAGTTTGAGTGATTAATATTACTGAGTGAGTAATATTATTGCGAGAATTTAATGTTATAGTGTGAGTAATATTACATTAAGAGAGATTAATATTAGAGTATGAGTAATATTATACTATGAGTGATCAAAATTATATATACAGGGTGTCCCGCAAGTCATGCACCGTAGGGAAAACTGAAGATTAGAGCACTTGTTTGAAGTGCTGTCAGTCGTACTTCATACAAATGCTCAGACGGGTGACCCACTCATCGAGGACACGTCGTAAGATGTCAGGAGTTAATTCTTTGCATGCAGCTGTGATTCTTCATTTCAAATGAGGCAGTGATGTTATCTTCTCTGCATACACAGCGACCTTCAAATGACCCCACATGTAAAAATCCAGAGGTGTGAGGTCAGCGCTACCCGGGACCCATTCGACAGGTCCACATCAACCAATCCATCGTCCAGGGAAATGTTTGTCCAGATTATGACCTGACTTCAACAGCATAATGAGCCGGGGCTCCTTCCTGCTGAAACCACGTTAGATATTCTCCCTCGGGATTCAGGATGCTTGGAAACGCCTCGGTATCCAGTATCTACAGATACCTTTCTTCTTTGACATTTTGTCAGAGAAGAATGGACCAATCAGTCTGTCTTTCCACAGACCATGCCACACCATTACACGTTCTCTTACCACCTCTTTACTGGCGTCAAACCAGTGAGGGTTCTGAAAGGACCAGTCACGCGTGTTTTGGCGATTAAGTTCGCCGGACAGAACAGGATGCTGGTGGCAAAGTCGGGGTCACAGTCCACTTCTGATAAAGCCCACTCGCAAAACTGCACTCGCCGATTTGAGTCGTCCTCGCTGAACCCGATTTCAGTGGACAGTCGGCGCAGGGATATCCTTGGACTCACAGCAAAACGTGGCAAGATAGCAGTAAGTGTTGCTTCATTTACAACAGTCTTTGGCGGTCCTGAACGTGGTATGTCGCACACACGTCCCGTCTCCTCGAATTTGGCAATCAGTTGTTCAACAGTGGTTTTGAGAAATTGGGTTTCCATGTGGATGTCGGGATTCAACTCGTCTGCTACCTCTCTGTTGCTTCGCATACCCAACAGCAGGGTGATTTCAATGCGTTCCTCTTGGGTCAACATCGTTGTGCAGCTGTAATACAAACCCTGCAACAGAAAAACACATAATTAACTTTTTCCCCTATGGTACGTGGCTTGCGGGACACCCTTTAGTGTAAGTGATTAAAATTATAGTGCGTGTGAATAATATCATAGTGTGAGCAGTATTATTGTGTGAGTCATACTATAGTGTGAGTAATATTATAGTGTGAGTAAACGTATAGTGAGTGGCTAATAAAAAAGCAAGTGAATAAAATTATATTGCGATTGGTTAATATAAATCAAGTTTCTATCAACAGAATAATGCAGGCACTGGAAGCTGGCCTTTATGACTTTTGGGTTAGAACATATACGCCCAATTACACAGCTTGTTTCAGCCCTTCAGAGAAAACTACTGTTCGCACTGCACTCAGCATTATCAACATCTGGGTAACTAAACATCTGGGTCACTAAACATCAGCATTACAAAACATCTGGGTTACAAAAGTTCTGGGTCACTAAACATCTGGGTCACTAAACATCTGGGTCACTAGACATCTGGGTCACTAAACATCTGGGTCACTAAACATCTGGGTCACTAGACATCTGGGCCACTAAACATCTGGGTCACTAGACATCTGGGCCACTAAACATCTGGGTCACTAAACATCTGGGTCACTAAACATCTGGGTCACTAAACATCTGGGTAACAAACAGTGAGCAACTGTAGCATGTAGGCAGGAGGGGTGGCGGGTTGGAGGCGAAATCAGAAAACAGGGTGAAGGGATAAACTGGATGAGCTTGTGATTGAAGCTGCCTAGAACGGTGAGGGGAACTGCAATGACAAGTGTTAACGGGGTGCATGGGGATCTATCTATCTGTATATCTATTTATTTACTTATGTATTTATTTATTTATATGGAGGAGGAGAAAATTTCAGGGAGGGTTCCTTTCGATTTTAAGATGACAGCTGTAATAACATTCTGTACGGAGATAGAGTACGTAACCAGAAAGAAACCTATCTTGCTTTATTTGTGAAATCATCTTAATCATAATATCAATGTAGTAAGATACATTTAAAACAAAAGATCCGTTCTGTGTCTCTGCGATCCATGGAAATTCCTCCTGTGTCCCTCCTCTGCGTTGCGACCCATCGTTTGCGAACCACAAGAGACTAATTCACATCCTCCTTCACAGGGGACGCTGGTGGTGGTGGTGGGAGGAGCAGTCATCAGTCTTCACGTCTTCTTCCTTGAGCTCCTCTATTCCTGCCTCTCTCCGTGACGCATTGGCTGGTATTCTCGTCGGTTGAGTAGGCGCCCTAACACCTCTTCCTTAGCGATTTATATTTGGATATGGGTGGTTAATATCCTTTTCTACGCTATATTTTGCAAGGAATGACGATATTGGAAGGACTTATGTTACCCAAGAGGAAAGCAAGGTGTAACAGACAATTATATCGCTAAGGAAAAGTGTCTGAAACCTTCGTTAACTGACGAAAACACGGCCCCTTGACGCTGATCTTGGTCGTACGGATATCATACATGCTGTCACGAATATACATGTTCTCCCTCTATGCCTGACACCTTTACCTTCCACTGTATTTTGGTGGATAATATTACGCTGAGAGACGCTTAGTATAGTTCATTGCTTGGTGAAATGCATCTGGAAGGAAAATAACCTAAATGAAACGAGAATGAAAAAGGCACAACGAAATATTTCAGGAACTTACATCTAGAGTTTTTGAACCCATCTGAACCCATGCCTTGCCGGATATTTAAACCTGCAGGTGGTGGTAATGTCCCTCTATTATTGAGACTGGCTTGGTCTGAGGGAACGTCAACTTATGCTGGAAAGGCAATACCAGTGTTACAACGAACAGCTTTTTATTATGTCCAGACGTTTTGACATATTCATCTATGTCATCTTCAGTGGATTGAAAAAGATAAAAATGAACTGTAAGGTAATTAAATGCCATAAGGAACTATTTGAGCTTGAGCACATACTTATACAAAAAGAAAAAATAACGCAGTGTTAAATTACAAGGGAGACTTAGCTGCACAATATATTCAGAGGGAGGGCAGACCGTCAATTGTTTTGGGCCGGTTTTCGTGCATAAATACGAATGAATTCTAGTATTCTTTGATTCTTTTGGTACATGTGTCTATTATACATAATTTCTTGGGATCAACAGAAGTATTACAATGATATGAATATTTCCTTACAGCTGAGTAAGGAGGTTTCCCGCAGGGAGACCTGACCTGCTCGACTGACCTCTATGCTCGTCAACCCAGAATTTGAAAACTCGTATTGTGCTTCCAATATACCTTATACGGCAATTAGGGCACTTATATTTACATAAACGATTGACAAGCAGAGAGCAGTCGGTAGTTAGTCTCTGTAATGAAAAAAAAATGAATCTTAAAATCATTCTTATAAACAAACTGAAATTATATTTGAGGATAGAAAATAGAAAAGTTATATTTAAGTGCCGTCTCTGTCTTTTCTGACACAGTACCGAGAAAAGGTAGAGAAAGATATATTTCCTCCATACTATATATACAGGCTGCTTTGGATTGTAAATTTTGGCTAAGAATATTATAACACAGTTATCAAAAAACGCAGTACTGATACCATTGTTAGTAAAGAAATTCTTTAAAAATGTAACCTCCTTATGGAACAGGTTGTATGTAGAAGTTAGGTTATAAGCTTTGTACAAAGTGTTCTGATTGCATTCACCTTAAAAATGAACGGACAATAACTAAAAAAGCTAGTACCCAAACCCGAGAAAGTAGGCTTATGGTACACAGACATCACCAGAGTGCCATTTAACTTCTGTATTAATAAACCAAGAAAAAGGAGTTTAAGATTCTGTGGTAAATTCTATGATCTGATGCTATTTATTTAGGTAGTTCAGAAAGAGTGGAGCATCTTGAAATATATGTAGGTTGTCCTCCACGTATCTACGATAAAGGATGAGTTTAAAGTTTACAGGACAACAATCCTGTCATTTCTTCTCCCAAGAGCAGAAATTAATATTAGCCATCGTGGGACCCAGAGACGAGCCCATAGCCACACCGTCTATCTGTTTATACACCTCATTATTAAACAAAAAATGGCAGTCCTTAACACAAACAGAAATCAGGTTCTTAAATATTTTTTTTACTGATACCCATGAATTTCTTCATATCATTAAAAAAAAAAAAAAAACTTACACTTAAATCAATCGTTTCATTTAAGGTAACATTAGTAAACAATAAGGTTACATAAAACTACATATGTAGGAGGAGGTTGGTATCCTTAATCCAGACAGGAAATCAAAGAGCTCATATGAATTTTTAACCATATATTCGTTGGTTGTTAAATCCGAAAGGATGGGAACTAAAAAATAGCTAATTTAAAAGAGGCATTTGTAAATAGAGCCATGATTGGTCTAAGAGGTATGGTGATGAGCCACAAGTTTTCAACAATTGTGAAGCTTCCTCTGAAATAGCTCCTGTGATAACCATAGATTTACTTTTTCCTCTGTTTCCGTGTTCACTTTTATTAAATCGGCATGAATGCCTTTAGTGAACTTAGTGAAATCGTTGAAAATATAATGCATTTTCTGTATATAACTTACTTTATTGAGTAGCACAACCCCTCTTCCTTCATGTGGACGACAGACATCCAACTCCTCATTTTTACCCAAGTCTTTCAAAATGCTAACTTTTTTTTTTTTTTTTTTTTTTTTTTTTTTTGGTGAAAATATGTGAACAGACTTTGAAACTTTGGGACACAGCATACTTTACATGCTATATACGAACACATTCAATAAGTGAATTGAAGTTATGCCCTTCAGTGAGCTTACATCCTCTAAGTCTTCGTATCATACTTTCAAAAGCAGTGATATACTTATAAAAGTTAGGCTGAAACACAGGTTGGCTAAATTCTAAACCGAAAGATAACAAAAAGGAATCACGACTGGATAATTCTACGTTAGAGTAATTGAATATAACAATCAGGGGATCACTTGGTTCTTGCACAGATTTAGCCCCAAGAAGAAATAGCTTCATGAACCTTAACAATATTTTTACATACTATATTTACATTTCTTTTAACAAAAAACTTTAAACAGTAGAAATCTAAATGTGACATCATGGAACTTAAGGATTTCCATGACTGACAAAGTGAAACTTTAAGGTCCCTAAATTCTTTTTTATTTCTTATTTCAATATTAAGTAACTTATCTTGCCAAGATTTGTACAGCCCAAATACTTCTTTAAGGCACTTAATTATCTTACAGATGAATATGTCGAAACGCCTGGACATAATGAAACTGCTTTCGGTGCAACACTGGTAATGCTTTTGCTATGTGTCCCTCTATTGTTTAAGGGAGCAAAGGAAGCAAGAGATCAACGACATTTAGGGACATATTTTCAGAGCCTTTTGAGATTTCCTAACAAATTTCTTTTGTAATTTTTTCTGCACATTGCACATCAGTATTCTCCTCCATATCACTGAATAAATCTGTGTTCCCAATTACATTGGTATAAATATCATAGAACAATATTAAAGCGATAATATTCAAAATATGTTGCAATGGAAGAGCTGCTACGAAGCCACCTATGCGATTTATAATACTGCTAAGATGCAAAACAGAGTTAAAGTCTGTTCCCCAGGCCAGCAGGGGCTGGGAGTGAAAATAGAGGCAATTCTAATAGTGTAATTTTGTTGAAATATAAAAATTTACAAATAATGAATTATATACTGTATATATATATATATATATATATATATATATATATATATATATATATATATATATATATATATATATATATATATATATAATATATATATATATATATATATATATATATATATAATATATATATATATATATATATATATATATATATATATATATATATATATATATATATATATATATATATATATATATATATATATATATATATATATATATATATATATATATATATATATAATCCTCATGGAAAATTAACATGATCATATGAATTAGACTTTTTCCTAATTCACCAAAATGTGTCAAAAATATTAGAAGTGTTTTTACAGTTATTATAGCAATGAACCTACTGAAGCTAGGTATTTTTATAATTATTAATTTTACTAGGTATCCAAGAGAACATAATATTTGCGTTTTAAATAGAAAATAATGCAGATTTAGGATGGTCTTTCAGGTCTTCATATTCTCCGTGATGAATCTAACAGTTATTGGGCAGACTGTTTAGATTGCAAGGCTCTTTTCTATACAGGAGTGTGGCACACTGTCAAATGGCTTCCTGTGGTTAATCCATGCTGGTGACAAGTTCTTTTTCTTTAACTTGGCATTTTCCAATATGGCTTTGTTGATAAGCAGCTGGTCCTTGCAACCATAGTTTAATTTCCTGCATCCCTTCTGTTCTCGTGGTAGCAAGCTGTTTTTGTCAATGAAACAAAGTCTTTTCGGTGATGCTGGAGGTGAGTATCTTAAACATTAATGGTAGGCATTTGATAGGTCTGTATTTCTTTGGGTGCTGCATCTCATTTGTCTTTGGGAGCAACTATATGATTCCCCATGAGAGCCTTTTGAGGCATTTCTATTCTTTACAATGTCATTGTAGGCCCATGTGAAGTCTTCGTGGTTGATGGATAGGTTCTTGATCCAGAAGTTGGCAGTTCTATCTATCCCTGGTGACTTCCAATTGCTTGTCTTGTTGATTGCAGCAGTAGTCTCTGCGGCATTAATGTGTTCTCTATGTCTTTGTATTGGTTCTGTTGTTGCTGGATTCAAGTAGCTTCTTCTTTGTGTCTTTTAATGCATTCCCAGATCTTACACCAGAACTCTTCAACTTTTTTGATGGTGGTTGGTTCACTGACATCTATCTTCTTCTTGCCAAGTTCACGATAGAATTTCTTAGGACCTTCTTTGAAGATCTTGTTTTACCTAGAGCATTTGCTTATCTTGTCAAATCTCCCGAGTCTCTGTGCCTTTGCTTAAATCTGTTGTTTCAGCACCTCCTTGGCTGTTGGTATATCTTCCCTCTGTTTGAAACTGAGCCTTAGTTCCAGCTGTTTCCTTTTCCTCTCTTCGATGTTGGAGTTCATTCCAATTTCGCTCAGGAAAGACAGTTATCCCCGTAGTTTCCCTATCTCTTTCCTAATTTTCTCTTTCCAAGCTGGCTGTTTTCTGTTGCATTTTTGTTGTTTTTCTTGTTTTTCCCCTTACTGCGTCTGCAATGGCTGATGCAGCTGCGTGTATTAGCTGGTTGATTTCTGTTAAGGTCATTCGTCTTGATATCTCACCCTCGATGGTTTGGATGATGATGATGATGATTATAATTATTATTATTATTATTATTATTGTGAGTGAGCGAGCAAGCAGTGTTTACTTTCAGATAAGTCTGGAAATGAGTGGCCCATCCCGACCCCGCCCAGACAGACCAGACCGTCAAGCTAAGCAGCAGCTAATAACTTTACTCCTATGCAAAGAAGAGTTGTAATTCTTTCTGTATGTGGTACATTCATTAAAATTATTTTTTTTATCACCCAAAAAACTCACCTATAAAGCCGTAGGAACCCCTTGGACTCCCGAATTTTCCAAGGAAGTGTTCGACTCTATCAGTGAACACCTCAATATGATATCAAATTAAAAGTGGTTTTCCATCATAACATTTTTGGGGGGCATCAACTCTAGCAATTAATATTGTACTTTTCCCCTATAACTTTACATGAACGTTTTTGCTGTTTGATAGTGACATCACCATTAAATCCAATTTCTGACCTTAATCATCTCATCAATAAACAAGTCTTTATGTATCAGGGGGAAATTGTGACAACATGACGCTCACTAGATTGCCACGCGATCACAAAGAGCACTTTACTGATTATTATTGTTATCACCTTCATCACTATTATATGTCTATCTATCTATTGCCAGACACCATAATCCCCTAAGGGGTGGCCACTTGACTATGAGTTATTCGTTTTACGTGGAGGGGCACTAACCCTTCACCAACCCACCTGCTGACACATACGTAGCATGTATGGTTTGGTTATATGGTTACCACCAAGCGTTGTAAATGGTTTCTTGGCTTACAGGAAACCATTTGGCTTGTCACTCAATGTAAAGCCACCTGTGAAAGAAAGGAAGGCAATAAGGAGTGACAGGGAAGATAGGAGAAATAGGAAGAGAGGAGGACAGACACGGAAAAAGAATGATAAAGGTGAAGGAAGAAGTAGACAGCACTACATCAAGTGAGTGGCTGATGGACGCCACCACCTACCACCAATCATTATTATATTTATTATTCTGTGTAACAGTTTTCATGAAGCTGCGATAAACATGACAGTGTTAACCTACGAGCCCTACTGGAAGACTGAAGTGGAGGGCAACAGCACCACATACAACAGCACACCCCACAACCAGCTGGCAGCGCTTGGACAGACCATCCGGTTTATGTTCTTCTGCCTTCGCTTGACTGGGCACATGTGAGCAGTCCTTTACACTGGTATTCTGTTTCCCTTTTATTTAAGATAATGATGTTTAAGGTAGATAGATAGATAGATAGATAGATGGATGGATGGATGGACGGACAGATGAATAGACAGATTGATCGATGGATAAATATAGATAAATAGTCTGGTAGATGGAAGGATTGATAGGCGGAGAAATAAACAGTCTACATCGTTTCATCTCTCTCTCTCTCTCTCTCTCTCTCTCTCTCTCTCTCTCTCTCTCTCTCGATGGACGAATAGGTGGATGGATGGACAGACAGACGGATTGATGGGTAGGGACTGATAGATCTAATCATAAACTCTACATCTCTCTCTCTCTCTCTCTCTCTCTCTCTCTCTCTCTCTCTCTCTCTCTCTCTCTCTCTCTCTCTCTCCAGAGGTTTCCAGTTAAATAGGCTGGAGAGGAATGCCTTAAAGGGGTGACACTGATATAACTGGGCGATGGAGCTTCCTGGCTATGCAAACCTCCCTCAATGCTCATGTTATCCCCCAAAAGGAAGATGGTAGACTGCAGGAGAGGGGTATAGTCACCTCACAATCCCCTATAGTCATTTTACTTTAATCTGATTCATATTATTTTTCCTTTTGTAGCTTATTTCACGTAGCTCATTGGTAGAATAAGACAATACCGTAGTTCTACATCCTTTCCATTGCACTTCTTCATGATTACCATAACATTCTAGTGTTAATCTCTTGCCACAGCTCAGTTATCAAGATGGAGAGATGGTAATTTTAGACCAAGTTAGAGTAAAATGGGCATAGGTTAAATTCCACCAGGGGTTACAAAAACAAGTACCTGTACTACAACTACTGCTATTATTACGACTATTACAACTACTACTGCTATTATTACGACTATTACAACTACTGCTGCTACTACTACCACTATTACTACTATTATTACTACTTCTGCTACTACAGTACTACACAGATATGGGTAAAGGGAGAAGAAGATTACTGTATAGTCCAATTCACCCTCCTAAATAGGTATAATCGACAGACGGTTGCCGGAATATGTCCATAAATGTTTCCAGAGTCTGATTATTATCTGTAAATGACTCAGAATTTACAGGTGATAGACCAGATGGTGGTTCTGAAGTCATTTATGACGACTGTAATGTACGGGGCGCTCAAACAGACTTAAAGGGGATTGATTGATTGATTGATTGATTATAGTAAAAACTGGTGGCGCAACTGCCAGGGTCATATGCCGCCGGACAACAAGCTAAAACACGCAGCAAATAAATACTGCATAATCGAAATAAAGTTAATAACTATTTCTAGAAATAAAACACAGAAAATAATAAAAGAACAGTTAAAAGAAAAAAACAACTACTTATAAAGTGGAAGGAGGCTCGCCTCCTGAAGAAAACTAAAAACATCCTTCCTCATGGCTGACATTAAAATTTCTTCAGATGATGTATTTTCTGCCATCACAGGCCTCAATACTAACAAGGCATATGGGCCTGATGGAATCCCTCCTGTTGTTCTCAAGAACTGTGCTTCAGTGCTTACCCCCTGCCTAGGCAAACTCTTTCACCTTTGTCTATCAACTTGTACCTTTCCTTCTTGCTGGAAGTCTGCTCTCATTCAGCCAGTCCCAAAGAAGGGTGACCATTCCCAACCCTCTAACTATCGTCCAATTGCTTTAACATCCTCTGTCTCAAAAGTTTTCGAGTCAATTTTTAATAGAAAAATTTTAAACCATCTTTCCTATTGCAACCTTCTTTCTAATCATCAGTATGGGTTCCGTCAGGGACGCTCCACAGGCGATCTTCTCACCTACCTTTCAGACTCCTGGTCATCCTCCTTTCGGGACTTTGGCGAAATCTTTGCCATTGCACTTGACATCTCAAAGGCTTTCGATCGAGTCTGGCATAAATCTTTAATTTCCAAAATGCCCTCTTACGGGGTCTACCCTTCTAGCTGTGCCTTCATCTCTAGCATCCTTTCTGGTCGTTCTATAGCCGCTGTTGTAGACGGCCATCGTTCTCCTACTAGATCTATTAGCAGTGGTGTTCCTCAGGGCTCTGTCCTATCACCAACCCTCTTCCTTTAATTCATCAATGACCTTCTAAGCTGCACATCTAACCCTATCCACTCATACGCTGATGCCTCCACCCTTCACCTTCCCATTCGATTCCCGCAACGTCCATCTCAGCAGTTACTTCAACAAACAAGGAATGAGGGTATGGCACACCTAATGTCTGACTTGGTTCGTATCTCTGACTGGGGTAAAAATAATCTAGTTGTTTTTAATGCATCAAAGACTCAGTTTTTGCACTTATCAACCCGACAAAATCTTCCACAGGTATACCCACAAATATTTAATAATATTCAGCTTAATCTGCATCATCCTTGAACATGCTTGGGGTTCCATTTACTTGGGACTTATCTTGGAAAGATCATATTACATCTCTTGTAAAATCTGCTTCCAAGAGATTGGGTGTGCTAAGCCGACCCCGTTCTATCTTTACCCCTGCACAATTGTTGGCTCTATACAGGGTTTTTATCTGCCCCTGTGTGGAGTATAACTCTCATGTGTGGGGAGGCTCGCCACTTACAGCTCTTCTCAATAGGGTGGAGTCAAAGGCTTTTTGTCTCATTAACTCTTTCCCTCTTACTGACTCCCTTCAACCTCTGTCTCTTCACAGCACTGTTGCATCCTTTTCTCTTTTCTATCGCTACTTCAATGGTCACTGCTCCTCTGAACTGTCTGCATTTATTCCTCCACCTCTACGACGGGCGCATAGCACCTGTCTAGCAGCAAACTCTCATCCCTTTTCTGTCCAACTCTCTAATGCAAGTGTACCCCCTCCACAATATGTCTACCCCCGATGTATATATGTCCCCCCCCAATGCATACATGCCCCCACTAAATTTGCTAGGTCAGCATGCTTTCCCATGCCTGAAGACGGCGTTATTGCATCAGTTGATATCAGGCAGCCTGGTCGGGTAGACTGTTTTACTGTGAGCTTGTAATAAACTCCTCACCTAGCTGTTTGTACACGGAGTTTCTATCACCAAAGTATTGCAAGTTACATTTGGTAGCAGCGGTGTTTCGAACCATCACATTCTGAACGCCTCCTTGGATTTTTAGTGATACAACAAGATACACGACGTCTCGCATCTGCCAGCCTCGCCCTTTCTCCGTGCCTCTATACCTTGGCTGTGCTTTTCGAGTGTACCATTTTTCTCGCCAGTGCTCACCTCTCAAACAACCGCACGTGTCACCGTCGCCGACCTACGCACCTGTTGCACCTGTTCCCAGCACCTGTTCCGGTCTCATCATAGCTCCTGCCCCCACGGTGCCACTTATCACTGTCTGCCCGCTGTCAGCCCACCACCATTCTCTGCATTTGCAATTCACCAGCTCTACACCTGCCTTGCGCCGACATCTGCCTCACCACCCACCACCGGCCTCCGCCGTCGCCCGCATCTGGTCTGCATTATGGAGCCTCCTAAGACCGCCACTCCCTGCCGGTGATTCATCGCGGCGTCTCCTCTCCTCTCCGCCCAGCTGTCTCTACCCCGCAGCCCAGCCCCGTCCAGCCCCGCCCCGTCGCCCCGCCCCGCCCCGCCCCGCCCCAGCCCAGCTACGCCCAGCCACCCTGCACGCCATACCTCTCGACACTCCCGTTTCTACTGTGTAACTATAGTATATCTTTCCTTTCTATAGAGATTATCCTCGATTTTCTCTACAGATTGGTTATTGTAAATATTCCATCTCATTTCCATTACCCCGTTTTCATCTTCACCTACGTTATTTATTATCCATCTCATCCTTCGCATTTTATTTAAACCATCCATGCCCGCACCTTCATTCATTTTCACACCTAGTGTATTCCATTCTCTCATTGTTATTTATACATTTCCACCTACGTATCCATCTTCATCCTTTCATCTTTCACTGCCGCATTAAATGTCATACTTTCCACGTCAACCGCTTACCACCAGCCTTCTCGACCCGGAAACATCACCTGCTCATACCCTGTCTGCCGACTCTAACACAATCACTCATTTACGAAGTGGCAAAGAGTACCACCGCCCTGTACCTGAGACTCCCGTTTCACTTACCGCAGACTCCCTTACTACCCGTCCTACCCTCGTAAATCCAGATACCTCCTCCTCTACTCCTGCCTCTACACTCCCTTCTTCTTCCTTTACTCCTTCCCCTGTCGTTCCCTCTCCTGCCTCCCTTCATACCCCGTCTTGCTCGCCATTAACTGCCACTACCTTCTCTCTCTCCCACACCTCTCCTGCCGCCACTTCTACACTTCCAGCCATGGCCACCCCTCCACAGTCTATCTATCTCGACGATGCCAATCGTCCCAAATTTACCGGCCAGGACCCAACTTGGTCTGTCTATGATTTCCTCAGAGAAGTCGAAACTGAAATAAATAATAGACAAATTACCGAGGAATCGCTCAAAGTAGCTTACCTCCTCGGTCACTTGCATCACGGTAAATCAGACATCGGATCCGCAATCCGTGCAGGACATTTCGATAACATTCGTACCTTTACTGATTTTCGTACGGAACTCATCAGCCTTTGTTGCCAGCATTCAAATTCCGCATCTCTCATGGGATTCATTAATCTCCTAAACCAACTAGATGAGGACTTGCGCGTCCCAGCGCAATATGCCAAGCTTCACGAAGCTGCCGCGGCCATGAAAGCAACTAGTAGCGAGATGCTCCAATTACTGGTAGGCACGAAATGGTTAGAAGACAAGAATGGCGTTCCAATGCTTTCACTCACCAACTTTGCTGACTTAATTGGTTACCTGAGATTCCTTCACTGGCTTACTCCTAAACAGCGAGAGCTAGCCTTGGAAATCAGTTTCAATCCAGGAGATAAAATTATTCAGGTCACTAAACCCATTCATGAAAGAACAGGTTCGAACTACACGCGTCAGGGCACCACCCAACCCTTGGCCTCCTCAGTCTGTCACATCTCCACTACCCCAGACCAATCTCGCTCCCGTCCCACCACACGCGGCAGACCTGCCACACATCGCTCTCCTACCGCAGGTCGTGATCAATCTAGCGCCCGACGGAACAGACAATCTTTGATTCTTTGCTGGTACTGTGGTCATCCTGGACATCGAGCATCCAGTTGCGACCGTACATACAGACGTCCTCACTCCCAAACCAGACAGCGTACGCCTTCCCGCTCACGTCGTCCACACTGCAAATACCACAAATCAAGCATGACACACCACTGAGGAATGTCGTTACCTCAACCGCCCACAGTCGGGGGAAGCGCCGCGCCCGTATCGGACCAATATCACGTAGAACCAGAAACCCAACTCCCCATCCACCATGTAGGTCCCATAACATCCTCGGGTTTAGTCATTCTCGGAAGCAGTCATGACATACCAACGTCATTCTTCTTGGACACAGGATCTATAGTAAATCTCATCTCCGAAAATTCCTTACAAATTATTCATCGCCATCACAACCACGTCAGTTTCCTAGAACCACCAGACATTCGCCTATGTGGTGCTAACGGCTCAGAGTTTAAGGTTAAGGGAAGAGTCACCCTTGAAGTCAAACTCCACAGAGCTTTGCCCCCTATCCTCATAGAATTTCATGTCACTAATGACTTCCAGTATCCCGCAGATGCCCTTATTGGTTTCTCCACCATGGCACAACATTCCATTGCATTATTACCTGCTTGTGGTAGTATAGACATTTCTGGATTCCCGGTTTACACTATGGAATGTCCCCGTCCTGTTCTTACGTTCAAATCAGTCCTTCAATTACCTCTGTCCCTATCACTACCAAAAAGTCCAACCCAGCCCAAACCACCACTCTCATCATCTGAGAATACAGAGATCATTCCTTTACTGACTGCGAGCAAGGACATAAATTCCTCAATGTCTCCTGATACATCATCTCAGCCCTCGAACATGGCTCTTACATCCTCTCCTGACAACACTATCGCTGACTCAGACATGTCTCAGTTACCTACCTCACACAGTCTGAATGATCTCCAACACGCAGAGACGAAACGTGCAGTAACGAATACGTGCACAATTTTGTTACCGCATGAGTTCACCAAAGTCTCTGTTTGTGTTGCCAGTGCGAAAGAAGGAGTGGATGTACTAACCCTACCTGAGACGTGTTGTGTGAATGGCTTGACTTATGAGTCAGCGTGGTGTACAGTCTTAGAGGACAGTTTATGCTACCTGTACTTGCTCAATGTCACAAATGCTCCACTAAAACTTAAAAGTGGTGTAAAGATTGGAGCCTTCCTAGTATACCCAGCGGCCGTAAAGGTGTGCCAGGATTCCTCAATTCCTACTATTCAGACTGGTGATACGCCAATCGGTGCATGTACTATTAACTCTACGGGATCTGCGCCGACGCATTCACCCGATATGCTCTCACATCTCACTTGCACAGATTTCCCAGAACATACGCCTCAACTCCTCGACCTTCTGACCTCGTACAGAAACGTGGTTGCCTTACCCAGTGAACCGATGGGTAGAACAGACCTTGTCAAACATACGATTGAACTACTCCCAGGAACTCAGCCGATTTACATACCAGCGTATCGATTGCCTCACAGCCAGAGAAAGCAAACAGATCAAATGGTACAGAACATGTTAGACCAGGACATTATTGAACCCTCCGTCAGTCCATGGAATAGCCCACTTTTCTTAGTACCAAAGAAGGACGGCAACCTTAGACCAGTAGTCGACTATCGTAAGGTCAATTCTGTCACCGTTCCAGACCGTTTCCCGCTACCTGTCCTCACTGATTTGCTAGAATCCCTTGGTGAAAATAACGTAGTCTTTTCATCTTTAGACCTCCTCAGCGGGTACTGGCAGGTCGAAATGGAAGAGTCCTCTCACCCAGTTACAGCCTTTAGCACCCCTTCCGGACATTTTCAGTTTAAGAGACTCCCTTTTGGTCTGAGAAATGCCCCTTCCGTGTTCATGCGACTTATCCAGTCAGTCTTCAGCGGTATGATGGGACACTCTCTTTTTGCTTACCTAGATGATATCATTGTTGTGAGTAAATCCATCCCTGATCATTTTACTAAACTCCAGCAAGTCTTTGAACGCCTCCAGCTCGCAGGCCTGAAAGTCAACCTCAGTAAATGTGACTTCCTGCGAAAGAAAATCAAATTCCTAGGCCATGTCGTAGATGCACAAGGCATTCATACTAATGAGGATAAAACTAAGGCGATCATTAACTTCCCAGAACCTACCACTACCGACGCTGTACGAAGTTTCCTGGGCCTCAGTGGCTATTATCGTCGCTTTATCAGGAATTACGCGCAGATCGCCGCTCCTCTGACCCACTTACTCAAGCAGAATGTGCCCTTTGTTTGGACTAACGACCAGTCACAGGCTTTCCAAAAGCTAAAGACAGCTCTCGTAAATGCCCCTATTCTAGCGTTCCCTGATTATGCCACACCATTCCTTCTCTGCACAGACGCCTCAGGCACTGGACTTGGTGCTGTTTTGATGCAACTCGATGAAGCATCAAGGAAGCGCGTAATAGCGTATGCTAGTCGCACCCTTACAACCGCTGAACGTAACTACAGTGTCACAGATCTCGAAGCACTAGCGGTAATCTGGTCCTTGAAACATTTCAGAGATATCGTCTATGGTTATCCAGTGTATATCCAAACAGACCACCTTCCACTATGTGATTTGTTCAAAAATCGCAACCTAACAGGTAGGTTAGCTAGATGGTCTGTCATCATCCAGGACTTTAATCCCACTTTTCAATATGTACCAGGCAAGTTGAATGTAGTCGCAGACGCACTCTCATGTCACGTAGCAGCAGCTATAACATCACTGCAGCCTGAAGTAACTGAAAACACTACACTAACGTCAGACGTTGTTCGAAACTTTCAATGCCAAGACCCCATGTGGTCCAAAGTCATTTATTTCCTAGAATCTGGCGATGCCTCGACCTTACCTACTCTGCCAGTATCACTAGATGAGTTCATGCTAGATGATGATCTCTTGTACAGGAAAACACTGCTAACAGGCAAAGATATGCCCAATCGCTAAGTATGCCAACTTGTTGTCCCCACTGCCCTGATACCAAAGGTTCTTCATATTGTTCATAATACTCCTCAAGCTTCCCATCCAGGTAAAGACCGATGCTTGCGCCAAGCACGTCTCAAATACTATTGGCCAACCATGCGCCGCGATATCAATGCCCACTGTGACTCTTGCCTCTCCTGCCACCGCCACAAAGGATCAACCGGCTTACCAGCACCTCTCTTACAATACCCAATCCCGTCAAGACCATGGGAAACTGTCTCAATCGATCTCTTAAAACTACCTCTCACAGAATCTGGCGCTGAGTACTTGTTTGTGGCGGTCGACCACTTCTCCCGCTACTGTGTCCTCGTACCCCTCTCCGACAAGACCGCGAAGAGCATTGCACGTGCCCTTGTAGATCACGTAATTTCCCCGTTCAGTACCCCTCATACCATTCTTACTGACAACGGTACAGAGTTCAACAATAGCCTTCTAGATGAGATCTGTCGCCACTTTCATATCAGTAAGTGCAATGTCGTGCCTAACCATCCGGCTTCCAATGGCCTAGTAGAACACCACAACCGAAAAATCTTAGAGTGCCTCAGACATCTAGGATCCCATAGTTCGTCCTGGGATGACTGGATTCCTCAAGTGGCATCCTCCATCAATAGTTCCATCAATGCATCCACTGCTGAATCTCCCTTCTTCGTCCTGTTTGGTTTTGACAAGGACCTCCCATACTCTCTCTTATCCTCAAAGCCAGAACCCATCTACAACATGGATGATTATGTTAAACTAAAATTGGCCAACTTCCAGACAATCCACCAGTATGTCCAATCCACTTTGGCTTCCTCTCAGGAGGACATGCTGCAGCGCCAACATAAGTCCGCCTCTCCTATCACTATCAGTGTAGGCGATCTTGTCTTTGCTCATTTCCATACGCGTTCCTCTAAGTTGGATGAGAAATTTACAGGGCCCTACCGCGTCCTCACTCAACAAGGCAACAAATTTCACCTCCAGGACCTGTCCACTAAGGACACGAGATGGGTCCACGTCGATGACTTAAAGCGAGCACCCCGTGGCCTCGTGTTGGAAGAGTCACTTACACAACCTCCTGCCCCCTCTTCCCCTCCTCCCATCCTTCAGTCTACCTTGTCTCCACCTATCCCTCAGTCTCCTTCATCTCCATCTCCACCTGCTCATTCATCCACCAATCAATATCGGTCCAAACTGCGCTCTGCCCATCAACCTCTTCACGACCTCCCCCATTAACTCTACCCTGATTTTCTAGGTACGATGTTAGCGATCTCCCTGCTGGCAGTGCTGACCCTCCTGGGGTCTGGGTCAGGTCAGGACGATGGTGGAGTACGTCCCGGGGCCTTGGTCGGCTCGGGAGGCGAGGTAATGCTTATCGACGACATCGCCTCTTTGCGCTACGATCTTGCGCCCCTGGCCGGCGTAGCCATTGCCCTACCTGCCTACGCGCACCAGCTCCACGGAATCAGGAACCATCTCACGGCCCTCATGGGGACACACAACCCAAATGAGTATCTCTATAACCTTTTCCTCCCACTCTCCTGGCAATTGCAATACATAAGTAACAGATTCACTGAGCTCAATGACACATTTTCCATTCAGACACCCGTGGGTCGTTCTCGTGTGAAACGAGGTCTCTTCGACTTCGGCGGTGAGATTCTGAGTGGCTTGTTTGGCGTTGCTACAGCCCGTGACATTTCTGGCTTCAAATCTGATCTCACTCATTTAGCTTCAGCCCTAGAATCACAATGCCAAGTCATTAAAATCCAACACACTATGTTACAGAAGCTCACAACCCAACTCAATGAAGTCACGTCCACTCTAAACAATTTCACCGATATCTTACAACGCCACCTTTCAGATCTTAACGTTATCTCCCAGTTCTTCTACCTTAAACTCAACATGGATAATCTCCAACTGGCCGTTGACTCTCTCCTGTCTCAAGTCTCTACCTTGGTTCGTATCCTGGTCGATGCTATCAATGGACGTGTCACTGCCGACTTAGTACCTGTCTCAGCTCTCCGTTCTGTCCTGGAATGGGCTCACTCCACCTTCAGTCTCTCCCCAGTCCTCCCTTACTCTTCCCTTGAATATTATTATCCTGTTCTCGAAGCCACTCTTCTCACTACATACGTCGTCGTCCATATTCCTCTCCATTCTGCCATAACCTTTAACGTTTTCCACATCATTCCCTTCCCTTTCTGCCTCAACAACTCCTTGTTACAGGTATCTGTTCCTTCCGAATATTTCCTCCTCTCCCATGATCATCTTTCCGTTGCCTTCCTTTCTTCCACAGACCTCCAGCAATGTTCCTCCCTTACTCCGACCTCTCGTCTCTGTGCTGCCCACCTTTTCGCTATCTTCCCTAGCAGTGCTACACCCTGTGAGTCTGCTTTAGTTCGCAACCATTCCATCTACTCGGCCTGTTCTTTTGTCCCAGCTCCTGACCTCCCGGTCCACCATGCTCACCTCAACCATGTCCAGTACTTCTTTGCTGTTCCCATCTCTGTCACAATCATGTGTCCTGGTTCTTCCGTTCGCTTCGTCCCCGCTAGTGGTCTCTACAAAGCATCTGACTATTGTACCGTCAAATCAGAGTCCGTCATCACTTACGCCACTCGCTATCACCAAGCTGTTCGTAATCACTCCTATGCCATCTTTCAACCAATCGACATGCCTTCAGCCCTACCTTCTGCCAACATTACCATCACCCCTCACTTGCGCATGCTCACCTTCTTCAATGACAGTGATTTCATTATGGATCAATTTTCTCTGGCCTTCAGCCGTTCATGGGTTCATCCAACAGTTGTGTTTCCCCCTGTGGTTATCGCTTTTATAGGTTTTCTACTCATCATCTGTGCAGTGCATTGTTGTGTCAGAAAAATGGAACGTCGACTCCAGGAAATCAGAGTCACTACAGGCATAGTACGCCCTACACACGACGTAGAAACTCCCCGTACTTAGTGCCCTCGCATTCCGTGACTACCATTGCCATCTAACATTTAACCAAACTGTGAACAGCACTTTGCCTACTAGAAAATGATGGTATTTCTTTCATGCATTCCTCAGTGACAGTGTATCCTACAGAAAATCCACAAAAAAAAAAAAAAAATGAAGGAAGAACAACACTAGAACTCTCATATCTACTCCTTATTTATCATGTATCAAACTATTATTGTGTAATTCCCATTCCGTTTATATATACCTTCGACCCTTACTGGATTTGTACCTATTATTCCTTGTATATCTTATATGTATATATCCTTCTAATTCCCTCCCTTCCACATGGCCATGTCTCCCCTACTGCCCCTGTATCATACTTATCCCTTGTACGAACCTCCCTGGTCCTGCCTTACTACTATAATCACCCCCCATTTAACTCCTGGTGTCAGGAGACACCATCTCAGCTACCCGGGGAAGTAGTGTACCCCCTCCACAATATGTCTACCCCCGATGTATATATGTCCCCCCCAATGCATACATGCCCCCACTAAATTTGCTAGGTCAGCATGCTTTCCCATGCCTGAAGACGGCGTTATTGCATCAGTTGATATCAGGCAGCCTGGTCGGGTAGACTGTTTTACTGTGAGCTTGTAATAAACTCCTCACCTAGCTGTTTGTACACGGAGTTTCTATCACCAAAGTATTGCAAGTTACACATGAGTTACTCCCAGTCCTTCATTTATGCAACAGGTCAACTCTGGAACTGTCTCCCTCTGTCTGTATTTCCTGCTTCCAATGATCTCCAGTCTTTCAAATGCAGTGTGTCCAGGCATCTCGAAATGATCGGACCTTGATTTTGGCTCTCTCTTGTATTTTGTTTTTCTTTTGGAGGAAACAGTTCTGCGGGCTCTTTGCCTTTGGTTCCTTCTTCCTCACAAAAAAAAAAAATATTGCATATTTACGTAGTGAGCAAACTTGCGATGACTACTGTTTCAACTTAGATTTTAGATTTCCACTTAGATTTTACTTTTCCAATTACAGTATACCAGTTTTCACTTAATATTATTGTTATCATTTACACACCTTGCTGTTATAGTGAGCGTCAGATTACCGCACATTTACAGCACTGAGAGCGTCATATGGCAAGTGCACACAGTATCAGTAATGCACTAACCTGTGGTATTCTTTGAAGGAAGGTTCAACACACTTGCAGTCCACACACTCGTACCTCGTGTCTTTTCTTTGAGTGGTTTCTGTCTCTCGGGAACTACCACATACGTGACACCGCCGGTGGGGTCTAGGGTGGTTCAGTTGAGGAGGTATGGTGTTGGGGAAGTGGTGTGCTGTGAGGCGTAGGGGAGTCTGTGCGACAGTGGCGTGGCGGTGTCCTCTGCATATTTCGCGATGATTTCGCGGGACAGCTCCCTCACAAACCCCTCGAAGGTCTCTGATGTTCCCGTTGTCAAGGCATGGAGGTAGTGGCAGTTCAGGACCGTGATATCAAGCAAGTGGAAGAAGAGCTTTTTGTACCACTTCATCGTGGTCCTGGCACACTCCACACTGGAAATCATGGAGTCGGACTGATCCACTTGCCTCATGTTGATACTGAGTCCAGTACCGACTCAGGATTCCAGATGTGGCACCTCCTCTAGCTGCGGTAATCCATGGATTCTGTGTGGTGCATGAGGGGGCGGTGTACCGTTGATAGGAGGGAAACTTCCCTGTTGTGGTTCCGCATGTGGTGAGGATGTTATTTGCCTTGAAAAAAAAACACCATATTCTTGTCAAGTTTCCTCCCAACCTCGACCATATGCCGACGGTTTCTCTTAATTGTACCACAGACTCCGCTGTCGTGCAGGTGCAGGTACCATGCGAGAAAGGGGCTAGTGTACCAGTTGTCCAGGTACAGCACGTGACCACGATGAAGGTACTTCTCTATCATTGTCTTTTCCACGGCCCCTGAGAGTCCAATACTTCAATCTTCTATTATGTATGTCTGTGCACCCGTGTACAAGACTATGTCTTGCACATAACCAGTCTTACAGTCACACATAACAAAGATCTTGAACCCAAAACGGTGTCTCTTGCTGAGTATGTACTGGCGAAAAGAAATATTGCCTCTCCACAACACGAGACTCTTGCCTATGACAAGGTCTCGATAAGGATAGAAGGATGAGTGGAACTTTTCCTGCAGGCGATCAAATACCAGCCTTATTCTCCTCATTCTATCCGTGTTATTAGCATTAGCAGGATCGTCGGCATCATGAAAGTGGGCACGGCTGAGAATTTGCTGTAATCGATTCTGGCCCATTACTTTCCCAAAGAAAGATGTGCTGGTTATAGGGTCCATAGATCAGTATGCCAGAATTTGTCTTTTCCTTACAATACCCATCAAAAGAACCAGGGCTAGAAAGATAAACATCTCGTTTATGGTAACTGGGTAATCATACTGGAGGGAGTGCCTGCTTCTCCTACCTTCACATTCCCTATCATGGTGCTGGCTGTTTGCAAAGGTGTTACTCTGTTCCACAATCCGCTCCACAAACTGCTTCCCAAAGAACAGGTGGAAGAAATCCACCCTGGTGGAGCTGGCGTGGATTCCTGGAGCCGTGCAGCCAGACCGCCACTCCTCAGTGCAGGGGTGAATGATGGGAGTAAAATTACTCCCATCTTCCCAGTCCCATGACACACTACCATCTCCAGTCCTGTCCCCATCGTCGCCTTTGTCGGGGTGGGGAGGAGAGGGTGGTGGGGGAGGTTGGGGAGGTGGAGAGCATCGCCCTTCCCCACTCACACTCCTCTTCCCTCTCTGTTTTCCTTTCCCCTTTCCCTTCCCTTTCCATCCTTTCCCCACATCACTGGGCTGTGGGGAGGAAAAGCGGGAATATTGTGGAGTGAAAGATGTGCTAGGGAGCGGCTCCTCCTCGCCTACCCGCTGCCTCACACCACATGCTCACGCTGCATCCCTCACACCACGACTTTCACTTTCACCGCTTACTTCCACCACACCACTTTCGCTTTCACCACTCACTAATGCCACACCACTCCCGCCTTCTCTATACAAACACTAGGCCCATTTCTGATTCTCCTCCTCGTCGTCCCTTCAGCGCCACGCGGAGAAATCCTTTCTCTCCCAAGCCACGAGGTAGCACCACGTCCCATGGCTCTGTCCTCGTCCTCGTCCTTGCCTTCCCTTTCCTCTCGTGGCTGGAGAGAGGTGCGTGTACATGGTTGGGGTCCAGGCAGGCTTTCTCTAGCCTCATGATACATTACGTAACTCCGCTTCCCTGGAGACAGTACTTCCTCATCACTGCTGCTTGTTTCGTCATCAGGAAGCATGTAATCCTTGTCCACCACGTTGTCATCAAGTGGGGAATCGCTGTTGCCTGTGAAGGCATCCAGGGTGGCTTGAATTTCAGTGTCAGAGAGACCTCGGCGCACCAGGTGAGTGACCGAGAAAAGGGAGCGTGTGGGTCACGGGGGGTCGGGGAGTGTCCCCGCCTGGTGGCAGGTTGTGGAAGGTGTCCCACGCCTACATACCAAAAATCAAGTGCAAGATTTGAAATATGTGCAAAGGACGGACCTTGCAATTGTAAAACATATGGATACGTCGCCAGGTGTCAGCGTGACAAAACATGGTGACATATCTATACATTGTCGGGACACAGCGGGTTAAAGTAAACAGAAACAAAAAAATTTTCTTCATTTTTTGCACACAACACGGTGGGATAACAAAAAAAAAAAAGTAATTACACAGTCCACGTGTTAAATTTCTGAGGTTTCATTTTAATTGAACCCCCATGATATTTATAACAACTGAATTTAAATAAAGGCGAATTAAATGTTTGTGGGAAGCAACTCCCAGGAAGTGAATTCCAGAGAGTAGTAGTTCCGAGGATAAATGAATTTTGATAAGCAGAAGTTCTGCATTGCGATGGAGAGAGTGTGAGTTCATGGGCGCTCCCAGCTGCCCGAGTATTTCGGGAGAGAATGTGAAGGGGAGGCACAATTGATGGAAGTTCGTCAGAGCACTTATGGTAAAAATATCGGTAAAATAATGCTAAAGTGGCAACATTTCTACAAACTTGTAATGGAGGAAGGTCCTGCATAATGGCAGGGTTATTGATTAATCTAATGGCTTTATTTTGAATTTTGTCCTACTGCTTCAGTTCAACAGCTCCATATCCATTCCACAGTGACGAACAGTATTCGATCTGAGAATGCACGTGACGTATGTATATTGTGGCCAACTGCTCGTCAGCGAAGAATTCACGGACTTTGTACAGAAGGCCCAATTTTTAGATGCATTTTTAGCAAAGGATTTAACATAAGCTGTCCAGCTTAGGTTGGTGTTTAGTGTGACACCTAGGATATCATTTGTAGTGGATATGGGAATATTGACATCCTTCAAACTTATGTACGTGTCTGAGGGACTCTTTCTGTCGGAGAAAATTTTGTATTTAGTTTTTCGAGCATTAAATGAGACCAGATACGTTTGTCCCCATTAATCAATTTTAAAAATGTCCTGCTGTGTTTATTTGGGAATTTACAATATCAAATTGTGTAAAGGAGGTAATAAATGTGAAAGAAGTATGAAGTGTTGAGTGATCAGCATAAAAGTATATTGGGTTGTGAGTGACTGACAGGAGGTTATTTATATGAATGAGAACGAGGGTTGAGGCCAAAACTGATCCCTAAGGTATGTATGGCATCAATTATGGAATGAAATTGGGAATAAATTCCAAGTATAACTTTTCGTCAGCATATCTCAGGGATAAATAGCATAAAATGCCATAACCTACATATCAGTGGAGACGGAACTTACTGTAAAATGTCATGGTGCAATCAGAATTCATGTGAATCTAAAATCTATTTTTTTTTTTTTCAAGCATTTTTCTACCCAAGGGTATGAGATTTTTCCTTATCAGCTAAATTCAACTCGTCCTATTGGTCTTCTGTATATCGTTTAATCTATTTCAGTGATATTAGCATAAAGAGCATCTATTCAGCCTTACAATGACACCCAACTTATTACTTTACCATGAATAGTAAATGTGTAGGAAGCGTTTATGTAAAGTTACTTCACAGCCAGCATGCGCGGCGTGAAAACTAAAAATTCTCTTATCAATTTACTTTCGCCTTCCTCTGTGAAAATTAACATATATATCTAATATACTATAGCAGTAGCCATGTGTGTGTGTGTGTGTGTGTGTGTGTGTGTGTATTTTGTGGTAGCCGAAACTACACATTCAAATCGCAACAAAATTGGCACAAAAATCGCAAAAAATTCGCTGATGTGAAAAAACTTGGTCCCATCACGATTGGAAAACTTTTACTATATTCAATGAGTGATCACATTTTGACCAAAAAACAGAGCTTCTGGTGCCCGGCATAGGATCTCCGTAGACTTTTTTGCCCAGAGGTGCAACTAAAATAAACTAAACTGGTTAGCTGCAAAAATTCCAAGTGAAAACGTTAGACTAAAACAGCACATAAATGCGAGAACCCCCCGCAGAAGCAAGTGTGAGGGGCCGGAAGGGCCCACGAGCACCTGTATACATCAATTGCAAGGGAATTTACTGTAGATGGAAATGGTGCTACCAAATTTCACGTAACTGCAATACTTTTTTTTTTTTTTTTTTTTTTTTTTTTCTACGGAAAGGTGTGCAATTTTTCCTTTTCGGCTAATTTCTACTCGTCCTATTGGCCTTTTAGCTATTGTATTTACCCATTTCAAGCATACTGCGATAAAGAGCAACTACGCAGCTTTAAAACGTTCCAATTCATTAGTCTACCACTAAAAGTAAGTGTACTGTGGCCGATTCAGTACAAATATCGCAGCACGACAGGGTGGTCTATGTGTGCCCACCTGAATCAGACACTGTCACAATAAGTGGAGGGCCGAAAAACTCAAAGGGTTACTGTAATTCTACCTTTAGATGCTTGGGATTCATTATAATCCATCATACACTGTCTCTTTATTTTCATATGCTCCCTGAACACTATCCTGAGTCTCAGCAATGCAATATTTATCTACAGCCTTGATTCCTTCACTGATTATCTTCAAATGGCCATCTACATGCTTCAGCTGGTCATCTACATGCTGTCTACACTCCATCACATTATTGCTTACCACATACTTCTGCTGCTCTAGATTGGCATCTACTTCTTCCTTAAACTGTAGCTGTTATTCTTTCATTTCCCCCATGAAAGCATCTAGCTGTCCTTGGATCCTCAGTTGTAATTCCCTCTTTTGATCCTGTAATGCCTCTTGAAGCTGTTCATATCGTTCTTTCAGTTCTTCATTTGGGGCTGTAATATTTTTTTGAGTTCTTTCTCTCCTTCATTCTGTGCTTGTAGATGTACGCTTTGTGCTTGTAATAGCTTCATAATTTTTGCCAGACAGGCCTCTTTCTGCCTAGCTTGGCCTCTTGTCTGTACATCTTCTAACTCCATGTAGATGGTTCAACTCACTGCAGCACCTATCTAATATTCCGCACTCCTGGCACCATTGTTACCTCCCTGTCCCACACTGCCACAGGCTCCAACAACACTAGTTCAGTACAAGAAGGACGTTGCCCTGTAAGCTGTTATGGTCAGCCTTTTGGTGTGCAATAATGAGGCCACCTCAGGCTTTGTAAGTAAACATTGGCTTCTTAAATTTGCTGTCTTTATTTTCCAAATAAATACACTTAATGCTTTCCAGCTTCACTTCACTGTTTTCAAAAGTACCGGAGCTAAACAATCATCACTAACGGCGCTGACACTGAACTAAACTAACACATAAATGAGACTCCCCTAGTCCCTTCCCCATCCTTATATAAGGTCACTTTATACTAGAATGATCTACTACATTCTCGGAGAAGCAAGTTATCAACTCAAAGACATCCAATATGTCCAGGGCTTTCTCATACGATGTCACACTCTAAATTATTTAGCATACAAACTGAGATATATTTACATACTTTAGCAAACAATAACATAAATAAAACATTATTGAGAATGAATAGTTTTGCAAAATACGTCCACTCACGAAAAGCAGGCTAACTTGCAACTCTGACACATAAACGAAATATACGAGGAGTACTGAGAATCTTCCATACTTCCTGTCTACTAAATCCCGCTTCTCAACAATATAAATACCTTTTCCGCCATTCAGAAGTTATAGGTTTCAGTTTGCAGTTATTCTCCAATGATGGTGTTTTAAAGGCTAGTTTCTGTCTGTCCATCTTTCAACTTAAAGGGGTGCTCATGTTGGTGGGTACATTAATTTGAACCTGACAGTATCCCAGCACTTTGCAAGGTTGGACGGCACTTCCCTCTTATACCTGGGAAGAGAGAGTCTGCTGAAACTCCTCTTAGCCTGGCCAGTACTTCACGACGCTTGCTACAAGCCAGCCACTGATAAAAATATGATGATAATAATGCAGGTAAGTGTAACAATTGCTTAAAAGTTATATGAAAATGGGGGGCCTTGAACTCATTCTCTTCCTTTCAATACCTGGCATGAATTGCAACGGTCTCTCTCACCAGTAACTGTGTGTATGGCCGTGTAAACAATAAAAACAGAATCCAGCCACTGACCTGCCCTTGCATTCTGATTGCGTTCTGGGTTAGCCTGTGTCGCTAGGACGTCTCGGTCTGTTGGTGTGGGCATGGGTGTGGCAGTATGAATGGGTTCTCAAAACAGATAGTGTAAAAGTGGCTGTGGGAAGTGGAGAGTGAATAAATGATGTAGGGTTGATAAAGCTGAGTGAGCCGTCTGTCCAGCTTAAAAGAAAAGCCATGGAGAGCGTTATAGGCCCGATTCGCACGACCCGTTATGATTCCAACAGGCAGTCCTCCAACTTGACGCCATCAGAATGTTGTGTATTCACAAGACTCGTTCCCGGTCCGTCCAGCATCGTCATTCAGTGTGCGCTCATTGTTGTGTGAGGATCATGGCCGGTCGGTCTCTAATGAATTTGGCGGCAATTGCTCTTCTATTAAAAGAAGAGGAGGAAGAAAAAGTTCGTAGAAAGAGGAAAAGGTTATGGATTCACTAGTCAATGAAAAAAAGAAAGTTCGAGGGAGAATTCTGGACCCTGTATAAAGAACTGGCAGATTATGAGGTAAAATTCTACCAGTACCTCAGAATGGCCTAGGCTAAGTTTAGTTGTTTTAATAAGTTAGCACACTCAAAATAAATTGCTAAATTTACCTAGACAAGGTGGAAATGCTCATCAAACTGCATTTAATGTCAGGGAAACATTCAAAGTATTTTTCAGTAGTCATGCTGGAGCACTGCCTTGGGAGTGATATAGCATATCCTGTATTAAGCCTAGAAAAAAGTGAATATTACCTGCAAAGATTGTGAGTTATTATTTATGTATAATAAACTAATGACACACCTGGTTTGTTTACTTCCTCGCCAATCACTTTCCATATCTTATCTTTATGCAGATTATCACTGTACTTCTTGTTAGTCATATCAAGTAACTCTTCATAAGGACACACAAGTTCGATCAGCCTTTCGTCCATGATGCCAGACAATGAACTGTATGTGTTATCTACATGGACAAGGCGTTAACAGCGAGTCGTGGAATGGGCGGGTACGCTATGTGTCCTCGTTCACTTGAGTCATCGCCAACCCGTCAGGCCGGCGTCAAGTCGCCAGCTAGCCGGCCAGGATTTCTCGAGAAGATATCCGTGACGTGTCGGTCGGCTGACGGACAAATGCCACCGACAGCTTGACGGGTCATGTGAACAGTTACATTATAATGTATGTAAAAAATCTCGACGGCGTCAAGCCAGCGGACTGCCTATTGGAAGCAAAACGGGTCGTGTGAATCAGGCCATATATGGGCCACCCTATGTGATAGGCGGACAGTGAAAATACTTTTTAAAAAGTGTCTTTCGTTTTGAAAATTGTGTAAAATGAGGAGGGGGGGACAGAAGTTTGTGTATACTCCGCATCAAATCCAGCACATCAATCAGAATCCATAGAGTTTTCTAATATATTTCTGTTTTATATTGTGCATTGATAGAATAATCCCCCAGTATCCCTGCTTGTCGTAAAAGGCGACCAAAAGGGTTGGCAGAGGGTTAGTGCCCCTCCCCGGAAAACAACTAACTAAAAAAACAAACAATAAGCCTCGGACAAGGACTGACCAAACGATGACGACCAAGGACCGGACAAAGGATATGGTTATAGGAACGTGGAATGTAAGGGTAGCGAATGATGAGGTGAAAGAGAGAGAGATTGTCCAGGTGTTTGAGGGTGCGAAAGTGGATGTATGTGGAATAACTGAAACAAAATGGAGGGGAGAAAGTGTGAGAAAATGGGAGTATGGATGGGGTATATGTGCAGGAGTAGGTGAGAATGAGAGGGCAAAGGAAGGAGTATGTATAGTTGTGAGTAAAAGATGGAAGAAGAGCATAAGACAGTATGGATCAGTTGGGTCAAGGATTGTGTGGGTAAAGTTGAAAGTTGGAATATAAATGTGGGCGATTGTGTGTGTGTATGCGCCAACGCAAGATCATGCTAGAAGAGTGAGAGAAGAGTTCTGGACAAATGTAGAAGTGTGCATGGAAAAGTTTGGAAGGAATGAGAGAGTGTTTTTGATCGGTGATATGAATGGTAAAGTTGGGAATGTGAAGGTGGATGGAATAGTTGGTGAGTGGGGTGTGCTTGCTGAGATAGATGAGAATGGGAGTGCATTAGTGGACATTTGTGCTGGGAGGGGGTTGGTGATAGCCAATACCCTCTTCAGCCATAAAATGATCCACAGGTATACATGGCGAGCGATGAGAAGGGTGGGTGGTGAACTGAATGAACGGAAGGCAATGATTGATTATGTGTGTGTGGATGAAAGGATGCGAAGATGTGTAATGGATGCAAGAGCTTATAAAGGTTGGGGGAGTGGACTTTCTGACCACTACTTGGTGGTGGCCAGAATTAGGATTCAAGTAAGATGAAAGACTAGAAGAATGGAAAGACGAGAGGAAGTAGTTCCAAGGAGAGTGGAAAGGTTATAAGAGGATGAGAAAAAGGCAGAGTATAAGAGAGAAGTGGAGGAACGATTGGGCAAATATGAATTGGAGCAGATGGGAGACGTGGAAGGTGTGTGTGGGATATTTACAGAAGAAATATGTGCAGCATGTGATGTGGTATGTGGAAGGAAGAGAAGACGGAGGGGGGTTCAAGGAACAGAGTGGTAGACTGAAGAGGTGAGACAGGCTGTGGCACAAAAGAAGAAAGCATACAATGAATGGATGAGAAATAGGGGCGTGGAAGAAGTTGAGAGGCGGAAGAGAGAGTTATATGTAGAAAGAAAAAGACAGGTGAAAAGATTAGTAAGAGAGAGTAAGAAGAGAGTGGATGAGGAATTTGGAAGGAATTTGAGTGTAAAGTGGAGGAAGTGTAAGAAAATGTTCTGGAAAGAGGTGAAAAGAGTAAGACAGGGTGGAAGTGAAGTTAGGAGGGGAGTGAAAGATAAAAATGGTAGATTACTAGTGGAGAAGGGAGAAAAAGTAAGCAGATGGAGATAACACTTTAAGGAATTGTTGAACATAGAGGATGGAAGTAATGCGAGTATAAGTGGCTGGGGAATGGCTGGGAGAAGGAGGGAGGTGAGAAGACAGGAAGAAATCAGTAGGATAGAAGTTGTGGAAGCAATGAAGAAAGTTAAATCTGGGAAAGCCCCAGGAATTGATGGAGTGTGTGGTGAAATGCTGAAGCATGGGGGAGAAATAGTAGTAGAATGGATGTGGAAGATGTGCAGATTGACCTGGGAGGAAGGTAGAGTCCCGGAGGATTGGAAGTCAGGTATAATTATTCCCCTGTACAAAGGAAAAGGAGAAAAAGAAATGTGTGGTAATCATAGGGGCATTGGTCTTCTTAGTATAAGAGGAAAAGTGTATGGTAGGATACTTATTGACAGAGTTAGAGAAAGAACAGAGAAATTAGTTGGAGAAGAACAGGGAGGCTTTAGGAAGGGAAGAGGTTGTGTAGATCAGATATTCATTCTTAGATCTTTAGTGGAAAAGTTTCTAGGGAAGGGAAAGAAGTTCTATGCGGTTTTCATGGATTTGGAGAAAGCATATGACAGGGTGGATAGACAAGGATTGTGGAAAGTATTATGGAGTTAATGGGAAGTTGTTGAATGCTATGAAGAGTATGTACGATGGTGCGAAGGCTGCAGTGCGTGTGGATGGTGAACTAAGTGAATTTTTCTCTTTGAAAGTTGGGCTGAAACAGGGATGTGTCATGTCAACATGGATGTTCAATCTGTACATGGATGGGGTAATAAAAGAGGTACAAGGTAGGGTTGTGGATATTGGAGTGGCCCTGGTGAGAGAGGATAGTGTTTGGAAACTCCCTGTACTGTTGTTTGCAGATGTTACTGTGTTGTTGAGTGAAGACGAAGGGGAGTTGCAAGGCTTGGTGGATGAGTTTGGGATGGTGTGCAAGAAACGGAATCTAAAGGTGAATGTAGGGAAGAGTAAAGTGATGGTCTTTGAGAGAGGTGAAGTTAGTGAATGTACAGCGAGGTTGGATGGATCAGATCTTTTGTGAATGAGGCTTAAGTATTGATGATGAGGACGAGGAGGAAGATGAAGATGAAGATGAAGTTGTTGTTCTTGATGATGATGATATTCGTGTTCATGATGACGATGATGATAAAGATGAAGTTGATCATGATTTTATAGGTAAAGATGGAGATGAAGTTGTTGTTCTTGCTATTGTTGATGATGACAAAGATGAAGATGCGGATGAAACTGATGTTATTGATAATCATGATGATGATGATGATGATACCCTCATCCTTTTATAACCCAACTGATAGCCTTCTGTATGCCCAGGCAAGTCTGTACGAGCACTGGAAAAAGGTGACGTTGGCAGTGATTGCTCAAGAAAGCCGAATCAGACAACGAGAGGAGATGCTGAAAAAGGATACTCAGGAAGAAGCAACAGACAGCAACAGCAGGAAATTCGTTAGCCTTACCTTCGCGCATGTACAGTTGGAGAAATTTCCGCGCGGGACACTGTGTAGATGGCAGCAGCAGCAACAGACAGAAATGATCTGGTAACAGTGCTGGAGGTGAAGCAGAGGGTGGGAGTTGCGGGATAGGTGTGTGATGGGGGAGAGGAGGGGTGGTGGTGGGGGTAGGTGAGTGTTCGGGGGAGGTAAAGCAGCCATTAATTGTGTTAACAAACTCTGCGTAGATAATCATTCCAATACGACTTTTCTATTAATAATAAAAGGTAGAGGCAACAAGCTGCTAATGATGGTTCAGTATCTGATGGAATAAGTTCATTATCTAAGCAAACAGGTATCGCCAATACGTAACCTTATCCTTCGCCTCCGTTATTCTGTCCCCCTCATTGGAAAGATTTTTGGTGTTGACCGAGAATTTACAAATATTTAGAACTGATTTTAGCTGCTTCTCGTGCAAGTTGCTTAACAAAGATACTGTAACTTTTATTGCATCTTGTATTGAATACCGAATCTAACATCCTGTAATAGTCCATATTATATTTGTATTAGTCAACTACTGTTAACTTACGACCGAACGCTGGCAGAATAAGGAGAATACATCCTTTAGACTGACGGAGTAAATTTGTTATCCTTTCATAGTCGTATAGGCACTTACCCTGCTTGCGGATGGATGAGCCTGGCCTTCATACCAGACTATAAATCTAAGCAAACTCTGGTCAACACTTTGTTATGGCCAATCCCTCCTATCTTAATAGGCCTATACAACTGTGCTTATGTGCATCCGTGGGTGATTATACGAGTATTAAACGTGCATAATCTCTCTCTCTCTCTCTCTCTCTCTCTCTCTCTCTCTCTCTCTCTCTAACACACGCAGGAGATTACATACAGTCATACTGGTAACCTTTCGGTTGGCAGGAATAAGATACAATCAGTCTATTTTTCAGTTGTCATCTAAAGTGAATGCGGACGTAATGTCACTATTAAAGATGGTGATATATTTGACAAAATACACACGACACTTACAGAAAATTACCATCACACTGTAAGACTTGCATTGCTACAAATTGTGCATGCACCTAACATTTTACGAAATTTTCGTAATGTAATATCTACATATGTGTTAGCAGTAGCGGTCGCTCAGTCCGCATAATTGTTCTAACCAGCCTCCACACACACACACACACACACACACACACACACACACACACACACACACACACACACACACCACCACCCCACAAACACACCTGGCATAGTGGTAATGCTTTCGCCTGCCATCTAGTAAGACGGGGGTTCGCGCCGGATCGGGTGCGAAAAGTTTCACGACCGATGTGGGAGATCACTGTTCCTCTTCAGGGAGGGAATAGTTGTGTGCATGCGTGAAGGTCACAGCCTTGCTCTAGATCGGATTATATTAGATCTCAGCTTTCTTCCTGGAGGGTAATGGGCTGACGATCACGCCAATCACGTTATCCTGACCGACCCGGTGAATTACTCACCCAAATGCATTAAATTTCGGCAGGCATTTCCCCTCTCTTCCCACTCCTTCCACACACACTAAGAGATAATTTCACATACTTATTGTGTCACACAACTCACAGTTGAGGAGAATATAGCTGGGTAATAATTCTTTCTGGGAATTAGGTCGAAGGAAGAACTTATTTGTCCCATTACATTTAAACAAGAAGTGTTTCTCAACTATTCTGTTCTACTGAGATTTTGATAAACTTCATGCATCAATCTAGTACTACGCTTTCTAACATTTGTTTGGATAAACAAACATTATTAACTGAACCAAGAGCAAAAAAGTCACTGATGGAATGTGTCAGTACCAATGATTATGTTGGGTTAGCGCTCGCTTGGCAATGTTCTTGTAAAACAGTGATTTCTAAACTGGGGAATGCGCCCCCCTTTGGGGTGTGTGAGGTAGATGGAGGAATGACCTGAAGCCATCTTCCAAAAGTTGCTAAAATATTGCTGTATGGAGCAAAAGCCTGGGCGTTGAGGAAGAATGAAGAGAAACAGCTGGAGAGGATAGAGATGAGGATGCTGCGAAGGCTGATGGGAGTGTCACAGAGAGAGGAGGAGGAACGATGACATCAGAACAGAGGCAGGAGTTGTGTCAGTTGTGGAGCAGGCAAGAGAGGCACGTTTAAGGTGATATGGGCATGTGACAAGAATGGAGGAAGTTGATCCTGTGAAGGAGGATGGAGGAGTCAGGTGGAAGGGAGAACGAGGGGAAGACAAAGGATTCGGTAAAGAGATGGAATCGAGAAAGAAATGGGACAGTTAGGCCTGGAGGAAAAGGATGCAGCGGACAAAAGTTGCTGACGACAATATACAGGGTGACCCAGAAAAAACTCCGTCATTTCAAAGGTAAATGAAAAAAAAAATGGTTAAAGATAATCCAAATATTATTTGCACACATGAAACTTCATTCAAAACAGTTTTTATTCATCATGTTATAAAGATGACATCCTCCAAATGGTGGCCATCATTGTCTATACACGATTGGAGGCGATTTCTGAAGGCTGCCATGGCTCGACAGGTCATGTCGGGTGGAACAGCGGCTATCTCCTGCTGAACAGCAACCTTAAGGGCTTCAAGAGTTTGGGGTCAATGAGTATACACTCATGATTTAAGGTATCTTATCCCCACAGAAAAAAATCACAAGGGGCGAGGTCAGGGAATGGACTGGCCACCCAACATCGCCATGCAACGAGATCACCTGATCCGGAAACATTTCCTTCAGTGCTTGCAATGATCTTCGAGCTGTGTGTGCCGTAGCTCCATCTTGCTGAAACCACACATCGAGTTCTTCAAGCTCAAGGTGTTCGAGTTGTGGCCTTAGAAAGTTTTCGAGCATATCAATGTAATGGTCAGAAGTTACAATAACAGTTACACCACCCTGTTCAAAGAAATAAGGACCCACAATGCCAACATCGACAACAGAGAACCACAGTCACTCGATTGGAGTGCAACGGTCTTTCATGTAGCATGCAGGGGTTGTCTTCAGACCAATACTGAAAATTTTGTTTATAGAGCCACTCAGATGAAAATGAGCTTTGCCATTGCACAAAAGAACAGCATCTTCCAGAACACATTCCAGAACGTTCTCGCATAACTCCCTGCGGCTTATCCAGTCTCTCGCATTGAGTTCATGCACAACTATCATTTTGTATGGATGGAAGTGAAGATCTTTGTGTAAGATTCTCCTTGCAGATTCCCGGGATATCCCTACAGCTAAAGCATGCTTCCACACAGAATGTCTCGGAGACTGCACAACAGATTGCCTTAATGCTTCAATTTTCTTAGGTGTACGAGCACTCGTAGGTCAACCAGATGATTTTCTTTTTAAAGCAGAGCCTGTTGCCCTGAAATTCTCAACCCATTGCAAGATGGTTTTCCGATCTGGAATGTTTTGGTTCCGTGGAATACTGAATCGTCTTCAAAAGGTCCTCTGCACGGCAATCACGGAACAGTTGTTTGTGAAGAACCTTTTGACAGCAAACGCACGGTGTGCTCCCGACCACGCCATGTTGGTGACTGACGATATTTGGGGTTGGGCTACCAACAGACCCTAGCCCAGCCCCTCCCGCCTCACTACTGCCAGTGCTACAGCCTATCGAAATGTGGGAGTTTTTTTGGGGGGTCCTCCTGTATAAGCGAGGCCTACCCCACAAGGGACAAAGGCAATGATTATGTATATATATATATATATATATATATATATATATATATATATATATATATACACATATATATATATATATATATATATATATATATATATATATATATACACATATATATATATATATATATATATATATATATATATATATTATATATATATATATATATATATATATATATATATATATATATATATATATTAGACGATTCCGGTGCTGTTCCTCCATCACTTCCCCCCTCTGACTTCTTCTTGGCTGACATTAGAATTTTCTTCAGCTGATGTATTTCTGCTGTCACAGGCCTCAATACTAATAAGGCATATGGGCCTGATGGAGTCCCTCCTGTTGTTCTCAAGAACTGTGCTTCTGTGCTTACACGCTGCCTAGGCAAACTCTTTCGCCTTTGTCTGTCAACTTGTACCTTTCCTCCTTGCTGGAAGTTTGCTCTCATTCAGCCAGTCCCAAGGAAGAGTGACCATTCCCAACCCTCTAACTATCGTCCAATTGCTTTAACATCCTGTATCTTAAAAGTTTTCGAGTCTGTTCTTAACAGAAAAATTTTAAAGCATCTTTCCTATCACAACCTTCTTTCTGATTGTCAGTATGGGTTCCGTCAGGGACACTCCACCGGCGATCTTCTCACCTACATTTCAGACTCCTGGTCATCCACCTTTCGGAACTTTGGAGAAAGCTTTGCCATTGCACTTGACAGCTCTAAGGCTTTCGATCGAGTTTGGCATAAATCTTTAATTTCCAAAATGCCCTCTTTAGGTTTCTATCCTTCTATCTGTGCCTTCATCTCTGCTTCCTTTCTGGTCGTTCTAGAGCCGCTGTTGTAGACGGCCATCGTTCTTCTCCTAGATATATTAACAGTGGTGTTCCTCAGGGCTCTGTCCTATCACCAACTCTCTTACTTTTATTCTTTAATGACCTTCTATGGTGTACATCTAACCCTATCCACTCATACGCTGATGACTCCACCCTTCACCTTTCCATTTGATTCCCGCAACGTCCATCTCAGCAGTTACTTCAACAAACAAAGGATAAGGCTATGGCACACCTAATGTCTGACTTGGCTCGTATCTCTAACTGGGGTAAAAATAATCTTGTTCTTTTTAATGCATCAAAGACTCAGTTTTTGCACCTATCAACCTGACAAAATCCTCCACAGGTATACCCATTAATGTTTGATAATATTCAAATTAATCCTGCATCATCCTTGAAGATGCTTGGGGTTTCATTTACTCGGGACTTGTCTTGGAAAGATCATATTACATCTCTTGTAAAATCTGCTTCCAAGAGATTGGGTGTGCTAAGCTGACTCCGTTCCTTCTTTACCCCTGCACAATTGTTGACTCTATACAGGAGTTTTATCCACCCCTGTGTAGAGTACAACTCTCATGAGTGGGGAGGCTCCCCACATACAGCTCTTCTCAATAGGGTGGAGTCAAACGCTTTTCGCCTCATTAACTCTCCTCCTCTTACTGGCTCCCTTCAACCTTTGTCTCTTCACCGCACTGTTGCATCTTTATCAATTTTTTTTTATCGCTACTTCAATGGTCACTGCTCCTCTGAACTGTCTGCATTCATTCCTCCACCTCTACGACGGGCGCGTTGCACCCGTCTAGCAGCAAACTCTCATCCCTTTTCTGTCCATCTCTTTAACCCCTACACCGCAGGCATGTTTACCAATGTTTTGCATGTGCCGGGGGGTTATTCGGGCTCCGTCAGACTCTCAAAAAATATTTGCCAAAAATCAGTTATTAGTCCTAGAATATTAAAATTACATATGCTTATGACACATACCTTCAGCTTTCTCCTGGAATGTCTGCTGAGCCATCGTCGTTACCGTAGGACTTGTGGAGACCTGTGAATTTGGGTAACGAAGTCTC
Source organism: Coenobita brevimanus (assembly GCF_032717465.1). Taxonomy (NCBI): domain Eukaryota; kingdom Metazoa; phylum Arthropoda; class Malacostraca; order Decapoda; family Coenobitidae; genus Coenobita; species Coenobita brevimanus. The sequence continues at coordinate 34,841,587 of NC_136983.1, read as the reverse complement.
CACTTTACACTTCCCAACCACCCGTAATATGATTACCACAGCCAGATATTAATACTATAAACACTGCTCTATGATTTTCAAGTAGTTTGGGATCCATACTCCAAAAAAAAAGCCACTGTGAAAGCAATGAAAATTACGAGCGCGTCTGACCGTCGCACTTGCCTAGTTCGGTCTTGGTACTCTCTCATTTATTATTCATAAAACCCCTCACACTTTATATTTCTATTACTATATAACATATATATCTACAGTCTTTATCCATAAGTTTCCTTCAGTAGTATTAGTTTATTGTCACTGTAGGGATTCAATTTCTTTCAGTAAAATACGTAGCATTCACTTTCTCGTCCTGTATACTAGCATTGAGAGTGAATGTCACTTTCACCTTCACTCTCATAACTCATAGTATTCAGACATGCTAGAGTGAAGCTTTCACTTTCATTACTCCTAGGGTATATACTCGTATTCTTATAATACTACTCATTTATATTTATATTTGCGTTCTCTATTTTATTTACGTTATTTACATTTCTATTTTATTTACACTGTGTTATGCACTGTCACTTGAAGTAACTTATAAAACTATTTTCCACTGTTCACATATATTTACATTCATTACTTTCACTCGCTGTTTACACATTATTTATAATTCCACTTGCACTGTTTTACTCAATAGAAAGATCGTAGTCACTCTTTTATCAATTGTCAGCTCTTTACCTCTTTCCACACCAGGTTTAGTAGGGGGTAAAGGTCACAGGGCCCTTTGCATGGGGGTGAAAAGTCCCTGAAGCTAGCAAGAGCGAACTGACGTACCTCCACGTTGGAAGATGAGAGTGAACTGATAAGGGTGGGCCGGGGTGGTGGCCTACCTAGGGAAATTCATTACTACCAATGTTAGCCTCTTGACACAGCTATATATACCAGTGAAATGATTGGCAGGAAATCTAGACAATACATTATAAATTAGGTAGTTCCAGGTGAATTTAAATATCACTTAGGCTTCTCCCTTCCCTCCTTATATGTATATTTATTAGAAAATAGATTATACGGCATATTTCAAGGGGAAATAAACAGCGAAAATTAGCGAACGAGTGCACATGAGGTGTTGTCAGGTGATAATTAGCCAATTCCAGGTGTATGGCACTCTCACTTACCTTATTTCTTTCTTGTATATATTATTTGGTATAAGAATAGGGCATAGGGCTTATTTCAATGGATGAAATCAGTGAAAAATTCCAGGGAAGATTTACTTAGCGTAGCACGGCCGGGCAGATGAGAGGATAGGGTAATGGAGGGGGGATAGGGAGGGGAGTCAAGAACGGGGAGAATGGCTAAATTGTCAACAATGGATGGGAGTACAGATGAGATTAGGAGTACTGATTAGTGTTGGACATTGGCAGTACTGATAGATTAAACAAGCCCCCACTTGGAAGCCCGGATGAATTCAAAATAACACAGAATCACAAAAGCGACGCCCCGTGGTATGATCCCTTGCTCCCAAGTGTCACGAAAGTGATGCCCCATGGTTAAGGGGTTAATGCAAGAGTTAACCGTTACTCCCAGTCCTTCATTTATTCAACAGGTCAACTTTGGAACTGTCTCCCTCTGTCTGTATTTCCTGCTTCTTATGATCTCCAGTTTTTCAAACGCAGTGTGTCCAGGCATCTGGAAATGATCGGATCTTGAATTTGGCTCTCTCTGATATTTTGTTTTTCTCTTGGAAGGAACAGTTTTGCGGGCTCGTTGCCTTTGGTTCCTTCTTACACACACACACACACACACACACACACACACATATATATATATATATATATATATATATATATATATATATATATATATATGTTAGTCACAGGCCATGCATGCATCTCAGACTCTGGTGAGTCAAGTGGTGAGACACGAATCCATCTCATTCAGCTGCTGTCTACCGACCATAAGTCACGGCCTTCCCAACCACAGCCAGTTAAGCAGTATATAATTCATTATGATCTGATGGATGTTATGACTTTAATATTATTAGAGGTTGAAAATGTTATAATACCCAGGAAATTTCAGAGAATATGCCGTAAAAATAAAAAAAAGAAGTTGGAATATACACTTACCGTGCGATGGGGCTACTGTGAACATACGGGGCAATTTGAAACATGTTTGCTTAATTATTTATTTTTCTTTAAATGACTTTTGGTAAATTTTCAGAATTTCAAAACTAAAAACTGAATGCATGTATGTGTTTAATATTATTTTTAATCGATAAAAAAAAGTTGTGCTTGCTTCCAGTATTATTTTACATTTTTAATATATATTTTTTTGGATACCTGATTTTTCATTCTAAGTATGCCTTAGAATTAGTGTAAAACGCTAAGGTCCGCCACGCATGCAATATTTAATGGAGGAAGCTCAACTCTTCAGGAATTAATACTGCTTTATTAAGGTACCTTGTGTAGTAGTATGAGGTAGAAAGCCTTAACCATGTAGACACTAGTGTTGAAATGTGTGGATGGGGCTAAATGGAACATGACCCTGGGGCTAAATGAAACCCACCTGAATTTTTTCAAAATGTGTACTACCGGTACTAATCAAGAGTTTGTTTTATTTCTAGCATGGTGAGGAACTACAAGAGAAAGGAGCATTCCAATAGGCTCCAATACAACCAAGATGATATGAATCGTGCTCTCCTTGACCTTGACAAAGGAGACAGCACAATAAGGACAATTAGCAGTCGCTACAAAATCCCCATTGCAACTCTTCACAGACGTTGGAAAGGTCATGTCAAGAACCCTGGTCAGTTGGGGCATTCTACAGCCCTTTTACAAGATGAAGAGAGGGCAATGGCTGCTAATTTAGCTGCCCTTGGAGACTACGGGCTTGCTTTTGACATGGCAGACCTGCGCCACTTTGTGCAACACTTCTTGAACAAGAAAGGTCGACAAATCAGCTGTTTCAAAGATAATTTACCTGGTGCTGACTGGGGCTATGGTTTCCTTAAGCACCATTCTGACATTATAACAAGCAGGCATTGTCAAAATATATCTAGGAAAAGAGCTGCTGTCTCTGACACTATTGTTAATGAATACTTTAAAAACCTTGAAAAACACTTGAAGGGGTTCCTCCTGACAATATAATTAATTATGATGACTAATCTCACCGATGACCCCAAAACAAAATTGATGCTGTTTCGCAGAGGTGCAAAGCATGCTGAGCGCATTATTAACACAACATAAAGCTCAACATCTATCATGTTTGCAGCAGCACCAACAGGCAAGCTTCTTCCACCGTATATTGTGTACAAAGGCCAGTGTATGCAAGAAGCGTGGATTGCTGGTGGACCCACTCATGCCAAGTACGTGTCAAAATCAGGATGTTTGACGCAGATATCTTTGTAGAATGGTTTAAGTCTGTTGTGATTCCTTTTGTAAAGAGTCTCCCAAACAAAGAACCGAAAGTGCTAATAGGTGATAATCTGCCTAGCCATATGTCACTTGAAGTGGTTTCACTCTGTGAGGAAAACATCAGAATGACTTTCTTCCCACCCAATGCAACCCATCTCCTACAACCCCTAGATGTTGGATGCTTTGAGCCTTTGAAAAGGGCATGGAAAAAAACTCTGACAGACTGGAAAATGGGAGAAGGAAAACATCTTGCATCAATGCCCAAGTGGGCCTTCCCAAAGCTGCTTCTCTCTGTGATGTTGGATATGCCGGAAAAATGGCCTCGTTTGTGTGAAAGTGCTTTTCGTGCCTGCGGCATCTATCCATTTACACCTGATGCTGTTCTGTCAAAGATTAGGCATGCAGAAAAGCAACCTGAGAATGTCAGTCAAAAGTTGCTGCAATACTTGAAGGAGACAAGGGACGCAAGCGTCAAACATCAGCAACCATGGAGGAAGAGAGTGAATGTCTCACCAGGAACCACTGTTACAGCTGAAGATCTGAATGCCTCCCTTTCCTCAGAAGCTAGCAAAAGTGGAACCTCTACAGATCCAAAACGTCCTCGAAGCCTTAAGAAAATAGTGAGTACAGAAATGGAAGGTGAAAGTGATGATGAGATGCTACTAAACCTTGAGGACCTCTCTGAAGAAGCAGAGTCTACTGCCCAGACAAGAAGCACTACCCCTGATGTGACTACCTGTACGATGAAGGAAGGCGATTATGTTCTAGTTCGTTTTGCTCAGAAGAAATATAATGTGCATTATGCAGGCAAACTTAACGGAAAAAGCCAGGATTGCAACAGTGAATGATAAATTGATTATTACAGGAAATGTGAGAGTGACTCTACTGATAAATTTGCATTTACCCTTCCCAAAGAACCAGATGAAGGATTAGTTGATAAAGATGATGTCATAACAGTGTTGAAGTTGAGTGACACTTTTAGAGGTAAGGTTGCCTTTGATAAATCTTCATTCTCAAACTTGATAGTGAGCTAGAGTGGTCATGTACAAGTGAAATGTACAATTCCATTCATTTAGCCCCACTAGTTCCAATAAACCCCATCTTTTTCCTTTTAGCCCCTTTATTGTTCTACTCGTATGTAGCCCCATTTACATGTGTTCATAATAGCCCCTATGTTTTACACACACAAAAATATTTCTGTTTTTAAGGCATACAAAATGTATGAATGTTTTTTTTTTTTTTTTTTTTTACCATAATATAAGAAAATGGTCTTATTTTGATGGAAAAGTTTTTCAAAACTCTGCAGCTGCTGTACTGAAATGTATGGTTATTAAAAGGCTGAAATTGGACTAATTTTGTTTCACGCTCAAAAATGACTAGAATTTGCATATGCACATATGCAAATGCATGATTATCCTAAGCCTACTTATGAGTCTCTGTGAGATAACGAAGAGTTAGACAGCGAGAGACCCAGTATTATACCTGCACATCACACACACACGCAGACGCTACTGATTGACCTGAGAAGGTCTAGGTCTGGTTTATGGTTGAATTAGTTTGTGACATGCAGCCAGCATTTGCTCACGATTTAGGAAATATATCAAACTCACACTGACTGCTAACAAAGATGCAGTTGTCTTAAGATCTGACATACTTTAATAGTGGTAAAAAATACTAATGGTTGACTGAAACAACGAAATTGTGGAATATTATACATACTTTATTTTCCATACACTACATATCTACTTTACAATTAAGAATGTATGAGCAACTTTTCTGAGACGTATCAGAGGTAAACGTCTGATTTTTAGTCTGTGTTACAATAGGAATGTTATAGATACCGAAGGGGGCCGAGTCATTATATAAGGTTACGTGTTAGTGATGTATGTGTGTTTATATCAGCCTTGCATGATCACTGAACTGACTGTTTTTCATCATGTCATGAACCGTCACTTTACAGCTTGTTGCTACTTCGTGTGTTCCCTTATCATAAAAACACATTCATTTAAAATAAAAACAAATTATGTTATGACATTAAATGGCTACTAAGCCTCTCCCCAACACTCCGCTACCTCCACTCCCATCCCTCCCAACACACAGCTACTTCCATTACCCCCCACCCCATCCCTCACCTACCGCGCACGTCCCACCCCTCCTTTACCCCCAACACTGTTACCAGATCAAATTATTTGCCGCTCCTGATACCTTCTACGCGGTGTCCCGCGCGGAAATTTCTCCAACTGTACAAGGTCTTCTGTTGCTTCCGTTGTTGGGTGTGGCATTTATGCTGGAAAAGACAGGCACACAACACCACACCACACCACAGCACACCACACAACACAGAATTTAGGAAACAAAACAACATCCAAGTCCTGGGATATCTGCTGCTTCTGTCGTTGGGAAATTGGCATTTGTGGTGAGATGGCAAAGGATTCACAGGTGTTCCTTACCCCATGAGAAAACACATCAGTTTGAAGTCTTATTCTTCGTGTTTTATGCATATACTCCACCTATTGTACCATAACATTGTCTTGTATTTATTTTTTCTTTCCCATTGCTGACATAGCTGGGATAATAACATGTTAATATATATGTGTGACACATGTGAATATACTGTAAGGATAGCGATACTACCGAACCGCCAACGCTGACAAGAATTCAGCCCTGGATGTCATTAAAATCTGTTAAGATGACATTTATCGTTTCACACCTGTTCCTTCCCTATTTAGACTTGCTAATGCATATGTTTTTTTTTATTTTTATTTTTTTTTATGCGAGGAAGAAGGAACCAAAGGCCATGAGCCCGCAGTAACAGTTCCCTCCAAGAGAAAAACAAAATACAAAAGAGAACCAAATTCAAGATCCGATCATTTTGAGATGCCTGGACACACTGCGTTTGAAAGACTGGAGATCATAGGCAGGAGGAAATACAGACAGAGGGAGACAGTTCCAGAGCTGACCTGTTGCATGAATGAAAGACTGGGAGTAACGGTTAACTCTTGCATTAGAGAGTTGGACAGAAAAGGGATGAGAGTTTGCTGCCAGACGGGTGCTACGCGCCCGTCGTAGAGGTGGAGGAATGCAAGCAGACAGTTCAGAGGAGCAGTGACCATCAAAGTAGCGATAGAAAAGAGATAAAGATGCAACAGTGCGGCGAAGAGACAGAGGTTGAAGGGAGTCAGTAAGAGGAGGAGAGTTAATGAGACGAAAAGCCTTTGACTCCACCCTATTGAGAAGAGCTGTATGTGGGGAGCCTCCCCACACATGAGAGTTGTAAAAGAAAAGCAGCACGATGCATTAAAATAGGTGAAAGAAACTGTGAATTTTATTTTAGAATCACTATTATCTTTTTAACAGAAACAAAAATGATCAAAATTATACACTGCAGAAGTATAGTTCATTTCTTACGGATAAAATGCATTAATTCCTTACCAGGACTAAACCAAGGAATAATACAAACGACCTATTACCTCATTGTCTCTGCTGTCATTTTTTAAATCGTATTTGTCCTATACCTACATGGTTTTATTTGCCTTTGAAGGCCATCTCCTCACGAGTTGTTTGAGCCTTCAGTAGAATTTTACTTACAAGAAATTTCTGCCATATTGAAAAAAAAAAAAAAAATCGCCTGGAGATAGCAAGAATGAAGCACTTTGCAAAATGGTAAAAATAATAATCGACGAAGTAAGGGTGTAAGTAGAACATAAGCAGATTTGAGCAGGTGTAATTATTGTTGTTTTTGTTCTTCTTGATGTTGCTGTTGTTACTATTGTTATTCTTGTTAATGTTATTGTTGCTGCTGCTGTTGCTGGTGATGTTGTTGATGCTGTTGATATTATTGTTATTATGGCAGTTATTATTGTTATTGCTGTTTTTCTTGGTATTGTTATTGTTGTTTTATTGTGTTCTTGTATTGTAGTTTTTATTGTTGTTATTGTTGGTTATTATTACCGTTATTATTATTGCTGTCATTAGTGTTGTTATAGATGTTTTTCTTGTTATTGTTATTGTTACTTCAAGGCTTCAAGAGTTTGGGGTCAATGAGTATACACTCATGATTTAAGGTATCTTATCCCCACAGAAAAAAATCACAAGGGGCGAGGTCAGGGAATGGACTGGCCACCCAACATCGCCATGCAACGAGATCACCTGATCCGGAAACATTTCCTTCAGTGCTTGCAATGATCTTCGAGCTGTGTGTGCAGTAGCTCCATCTTGCTGAAACCACACATCGAGTTCTTCAAGCTCAAGGTGTTCGAGTTGTGGCCTTAGAAAGTTTTCGAGCATATCAATGTAATGGTCAGAAGTTACAATAACAGTTACACCACCCTGTTTAAAGAAATAAGGACCCACAATGCCAACATCGACAACAGCGAACCACAGTCACTCGATTGGAGTGCAACGGTCTTTCATGTAGCATGCAGGGGTTGTCTTCAGACCAATACTGAAAATTTTGTTTATAGAGCCACTCAGATGAAAATGAGCTTTGCCATTGCACAAAAGAACAGCATCTTCCAGAACACATTCCAGAACGTTCTCGCATAACTCCCTGCGGCTTATCCAGTCTCTCGCATTGAGTTCATGCACAACTATCATTTTGTATGGATGGAAGTGAAGATCTTTGTGTAAGATTCTCCTTGCAGATTCCCGGGATATCCCTACAGCTAAAGCATGCTTCCACACAGAATGTCTCGGAGACTGCACAACAGATTGCCTTAATGCTTCAATTTTCTTAGGTGTACGAGCACTCGTAGGTCAACCAGATGATTTTCTTTTAAAGCAGAGCCTGTTGCCCTGAAATTCTCAACCCATTGCAAGATGGTTTTCCGATCTGGAATGTTTTGGTTCCGTGGAATACTGAATCGTCTTCAAAAGGCCCTCTGCACGGCAATCACGGAACAGTTGTTTGTGAAGAACCTTTTGACAGCAAACGCACGGTGTGCTCCCGACCACGCCATGTTGGTGACTGACGATATTTGGGGTTGGGCTACCAACAGACCCTAGCCCAGCCCCTCCCGCCTCACTACTGCCAGTGCTACAGCCTATCGAAATGTGGGAGTTTTTTGGGGGGTCCTCCTGTATAAGCGTGGCCTACCCCACAAGGGACAAAGGCAATGATTATGTATATATATATATATATATATATATATATATAATATATATATATATATATATATATATATATATATATATATATATATATATATATATATATATATATATATATTAGACGATTCCGGTGCTGTTCCTCCATCACTTCCCCCTCTGACTTCTTCTTGGCTGACATTAAAATTTTCTTCAGCTGATGTATTTCTGCTGTCACAGGCCTCAATACTAATAAGGCATATGGGCCTGATGGAGTCCCTCCTGTTGTTCTCAAGAACTGTGCTTCTGTGCTTACACGCTGCCTAGGCAAACTCTTTCGCCTTTGTCTGTCAACTTGTACCTTTCCTCCTTGCTGGAAGTTTGCTCTCATTCAGCCGGTCCCAAGGAAGAGTGACCATTCCCAACCCTCTAACTATCGTCCAATTGCTTTAACATCCTGTATCTCAAAAGTTTTCGAGTCTGTTCTTAACAGAAAAATTTTAAAGCATCTTTCCTATCACAACCTTCTTTCTGATTGTCAGTATGGGTTCCGTCAGGGACACTCCACCGGCGATCTTCTCACCTACATTTCAGACTCCTGGTCATCCACCTTTCGGAACTTTGGAGAAAGCTTTGCCATTGCACATGACAGCTCTAAGGCTTTCGATCGAGTTTGGCATAAATCTTTAATTTCCAAAATGCCCTCTTCAGGTTTCTATCCTTCTATCTGTGCCTTCATCTCTAGCTTCCTTTCTGGTCGTTCTAGAGCCGCTGTTGTAGACGGCCATCGTTCTTCTCCTAGATATATTAACAGTGGTGTTCCTCAGGGCTCTGTCCTATCACCAACTCTCTTCCTTTTATTCTTCAATGACCTTCTATGGTGTACATCTAACCCTATCCACTCATACGCTGATGACTCCACCCTTCACCTTTCCATTTGATTCCCGCAACGTCCATCTCAGCAGTTACTTCAACAAAGGATAAGGCTATGGCACACCTAATGTCTGACTTGGCTCGTATCTCTAACTGGGGTAAAAATAATCTTGTTCTTTTTAATGCATCAAAGACTCAGTTTTTGCACCTATCAACTTGACAAAATCCTCCACAGGTATACCCATTAATGTTTGATAATATTCAAATTAATCCTGCATCATCCTTGAAGATGCTTGGGGTTTCATTTACTCGGGACTTGTCTTGGAAAGATCATATTACATCTCTTGTAAAATCTGCTTCCAAGAGATTGGGTGTGCTAAGCTGACTCCGTTCCTTCTTTACCCCTGCACAATTGTTGACTCTATACAGGAGTTTTATCCACCCCTGTGTAGAGTACAACTCTCATGAGTGGGGAGGCTCCCCACATACAGCTCTTCTCAATAGGGTGGAGTCAAACGCTTTTCGCCTCATTAACTCTCATCCTCTTACTGACTCCCTTCAACCTTTGTCTCTTCACCGCACTGTTGCATCTTTATCAATTTTTTTTTATCGCTACTTCAATGGTCACTGCTCCTCTGAACTGTCTGCATTCATTCCTCCACCTCTACGACGGGCGCGTTGCACCCGTCTAGCAGCAAACTCTCATCCCTTTTCTGTCCATCTCTTTAACCCCTACACCGCAGGCATGTTTACCAATGTTTTGCATGTGCCGGGGGGTTATTCGGGCTCCGTCAGACTCTCAAAAAATATTTGCCAAAAATCAGTTATTAGTCCTAGAATATTAAAATTACATATGCTTATGACACATACCTTCAGCTTTCTCCTGGAATGTCTGCTGAGCCATCGTCGTTACCGTAGGACTTGTGGAGACCTGTGAATTTGGGTAACGAAGTCTCCACTTTACACTTCCCAACCACCCGTAATATGATTACCACAGCCAGATATTAATACTATAAACACTGCTCTATGATTTTCAAGTAGTTTGGGATCCATACTCCAAAAAAAAAGCCACTGTGAAAGCAATGAAAATTACGAGCGCGTCTGACCGTCGCACTTGCCTAGTTCGGTCTTGGTACTCTCTCATTTATTATTCATAAAACCCCTCACACTTTATATTTCTATTACTATATAACACTTATATATATCTACAGTCTTTATCCATAAGTTTCCTTCAGTAGTATTAGTTTATTGTCACTGTAGGGATTCAATTTCTTTCAGTAAAATACGTAGCATTCACTTTCTCGTCCTGTATACTAGCATTGAGAGTGAATGTCACTTTCACCTTCACTCTCATAACTCATAGTATTCAGACATGCTAGAGTGAAGCTTTCACTTTCATTACTCCTAGGGTATATACTCGTATTCTTATAATACTACTCATTTATATTTCTATTTGCGTTCTCTATTTTATTTACGTTATTTACATTTCTATTTTATTTACACTGTGTTATGCACTGTCACTTGAAGTAACTTATAAAACTATTTTCCACTGTTCACATATATTTACATTCATTACTTTCACTCGCTGTTTACACATTATTTATAATTCCACTTGCACTGTTTTACTCAATAGAAAGATCGTAGTCACTCTTTTATCAATTGTCAGCCCTTTACCTCTTTCCACACCAGGTTTAGTAGGGGGTAAAGGTCACAGGGCCCTTTGCATGGGGGTGAAAAGTCCCTGAAGCTAGCAAGAGCGAACTGACGTACCTCCACGTTGGAAGATGAGAGTGAACTGATAAGGGTGGGCCGGGTTCGTGGCCTACCTAGGGAAATTCATTACTACCAATGTTAGCCTCTTGACACAGCTATATATACCAGTGAAATGATTGGCAGGAAATCTAGACAATACATTATAAATTAGGTAGTTCCAGGTGAATTTAAATATCACTTAGGCTTCTCCCTTCCCTCCTTATATGTATATTTATTACGAAAATAGATTATACGGCATATTTCAAGGGGAAATAAACAGCGAAAATTAGCGAACGAGTGCACATGAGGTGTTGTCAGGTGATAATTAGCCAATTCCAGGTGTATGGCACTCTCACTTACCTTATTTCTTTCTTGTATATATTATTTGGTATAAGAATAGGGCATAGGGCTTATTTCAATGGATGAAATCAGTGAAAAATTCCAGGGAAGATTTACTTAGCGTAGCACGGCCGGGCAGGCGAGAGGATAGGGTAATGGAGGGGGGATAGGGAGGGGAGTCAAGAACGGGGAGAATGGCTAAATTGTCAACAATGGATGGGAGTACAGATGAGATTAGGAGTACTGATTAGTGTTGGACATTGGCAGTACTGATAGATTAAACAAGCCCCCACTTGGAAGCCCGGATGAATTCAAAATAACACAGAATCACAAAAGCGACGCCCCGTGGTATGATCCCTTGCTCCCAAGTGTCACGAAAGTGATGCCCCATGGTTAAGGGGTTAATGCAAGAGTTAACCGTTACTCCCAGTCCTTCATTTATTCAACAGGTCAACTTTGGAACTGTCTCCCTCTGTCTGTATTTCCTGCTTCTTATGATCTCCAGTTTTTCAAACGCAGTGTGTCCAGGCATCTGGAAATGATCGGATCTTGAATTTGGCTCTCTCTGATATTTTGTTTTTCTCTTGGAAGGAACAGTTTTGCGGGCTCGTTGCCTTTGGTTCCTTCTTCCACACACACACACACACACACACACACACATATATATATATATATATATATATATATATATATATATATATATATGTTAGTCACAGGCCATGCATGCATCTCAGACTCTGGTGAGTCAAGTGGTGAGACACGAATCCATCTCATTCAGCTGCTGTCTACCGACCATAAGTCACGGCCTTCCCAACCACAGCCAGTTAAGCAGTATATAATTCATTATGATCTGATGGATGTTATGACTTTAATATTATTAGAGGTTGAAAATGTTATAATACCCAGGAAATTTCAGAGAATATGCCGTAAAAATAAAAAAAGAAGTTGGAATATACACTTACCGTGCGATGGGGCTACTGTGAACATACGGGGCAATTTGAAACATGTTTGCTTAATTATTTATTTTTCTTTAAATGACTTTTGGTAAATTTTCAGAATTTCAAAACTAAAAACTGAATGCATGTATGTGTTTAATATTATTTTTAATCGATAAAAAAAAGTTGTGCTTGCTTCCAGTATTATTTTACATTTTTAATATATATTTTTTGGATACCTGATTTTTCATTCTAAGTATGCCTTAGAATTAGTGTAAAACGCTAAGGTCCGCCACGCATGCAATATTTAATGGAGGAAGCTCAACTCTTCAGGAATTAATACTGCTTTATTAAGGTACCTTGTGTAGTAGTATGAGGTAGAAAGCCTTAACCATGTAGACACTAGTGTTGAAATGTGTGGATGGGGCTAAATGGAACATGACCCTGGGGCTAAATGAAACCCACCTGAATTTTTTTCAAAATGTGTACTACCGGTACTAATCAAGAGTTTGTTTTATTTCTAGCATGGTGAGGAACTACAAGAGAAAGGAGCATTCCAATAGGCTCCAATACAACCAAGATGATATGAATCGTGCTCTCCTTGACCTTGACAAAGGAGACAGCACAATAAGGACAATTAGCAGTCGCTACAAAATCCCCATTGCAACTCTTCACAGACGTTGGAAAGGTCATGTCAAGAACCCTGGTCAGTTGGGGCATTCTACAGCCCTTTTACAAGATGAAGAGAGGGCAATGGCTGCTAATTTAGCTGCCCTTGGAGACTACGGGCTTGCTTTTGACATGGCAGACCTGCGCCACTTTGTGCAACACTTCTTGAACAAGAAAGGTCGACAAATCAGCTGTTTCAAAGATAATTTACCTGGTGCTGACTGGGGCTATGGTTTCCTTAAGCACCATTCTGACATTATAACAAGCAGGCATTGTCAAAATATATCTAGGAAAAGAGCTGCTGTCTCTGACACTATTGTTAATGAATACTTTAAAAACCTTGAAAAAACACTTGAAGGGGTTCCTCCTGACAATATAATTAATTATGATGACTAATCTCACCGATGACCCCAAAACAAAATTGATGCTGTTTCGCAGGGGTGCAAAGCATGCTGAGCGCATTATTAACACAACATAAAGCTCAACATCTATCATGTTTGCAGCAGCACCAACAGGCAAGCTTCTTCCACCGTATATTGTGTACAAAGGCCAGTGTATGCAAGAAGCGTGGATTGCTGGTGGACCCACTCATGCCAAGTACGTGTCAAAATCAGGATGTTTGACGCAGATATCTTTGTAGAATGGTTTAAGTCTGTTGTGATTCCTTTTGTAAAGAGTCTCCCAAACAAAGAACCGAAAGTGCTAATAGGTGATAATCTGCCTAGCCATATGTCACTTGAAGTGGTTTCACTCTGTGAGGAAAACATCAGAATGACTTTCTTCCCACCCAATGCAACCCATCTCCTACAACCCCTAGATGTTGGATGCTTTGCGCCTTTGAAAAGGGCATGGATAAAATACTCAGATTGGAAAATGGGAGAAGGAAAACATCTTGCATCAATGCCCAAGTCGGTCTTCCCAAAGCTGCTTCTCTCTGTGATGTTGGATATGCCGGAAAAATGGCCTCGTTTGTGTGAAAGTGCTTTTCGTGCCTGCGGCATCTATCCATTTACACCTGATGCTGTTCTGTCAAAGATTAGGCATGCAGAAAAGCAACCTGAGAATGTCAGTCAAAAGTTGCTGCAATACTTGAAGGAGACAAGGGACGCAAGCGTCAAACATCAGCAACCATGGAGGAAGAGAGTGAATGTCTCACCAGGAACCACTGTTACAGCTGAAGATCTGAATGCCTCCCTTTCCTCAGAAGCTAGCAAAAGTGGAACCTCTACAGATCCAAAACGTCCTCGAAGCCTTAAGAAAATAGTGAGTACAGAAATGGAAGGTGAAAGTGATGATGAGATGCTACTAAACCTTGAGGACCTCTCTGAAGAAGCAGAGTCTACTGCCCAGACAAGAAGCACTACCCCTGATGTGACTACCTGTACGATGAAGGAAGGCGATTATGTTCTAGTTCGTTTTGCTCAGAAGAAATATAATGTGCATTATGCAGGCAAACTTAACGGAAAAAGCCAGGATTGCAACAGTGAATGATAAATTGATTATTACAGGAAATGTGAGAGTGACTCTACTGATAAATTTGCATTTACCCTTCCCAAAGAACCAGATGAAGGATTAGTTGATAAAGATGATGTCATAACAGTGTTGAAGTTGAGTGACACTTTTAGAGGTAAGGTTGCCTTTGATAAATCTTCATTCTCAAACTTGATAGTGAGCTAGAGTGGTCATGTACAAGTGAAATGTACAATTCCATTCATTTAGCCCCACTAGTTCCAATAAACCCCATCTTTTTCCTTTTAGCCCCTTTATTGTTCTACTCGTATGTAGCCCCATTTACATGTGTTCATAATAGCCCCTATGTTTTACACACACAAAAATATTTCTGTTTTTAAGGCATACAAAATGTATGAATTTTTTTTTTTTTTTTTTTTTTTTTTACCATAATATAAGAAAATGGTCTTATTTTGATGGAAAAGTTTTTCAAAACTCTGCAGCTGCTGTACTGAAATGTATGGTTATTAAAAGGCTGAAATTGGACTAATTTTGTTTCACGCTCAAAAATGACTAGAATTTGCATATGCACATATGCAAATGCATGATTATCCTAAGCCTACTTATGAGTCTCTGTGAGATAACGAAGAGTTAGACAGCGAGAGACCCAGTATTATACCTGCACATCACACACACACGCAGACGCTACTGATTGACCTGAGAAGGTCTAGGTCTGGTTTATGGTTGAATTAGTTTGTGACATGCAGCCAGCATTTGCTCACGATTTAGGAAATATATCAAACTCACACTGACTGCTAACAAAGATGCAGTTGTCTTAAGATCTGACATACTTTAATAGTGGTAAAAAATACTAATGGTTGACTGAAACAACGAAATTGTGGAATATTATACATACTTTATTTTCCATACACTACATATCTACTTTACAATTAAGAATGTATGAGCAACTTTTCTGAGACGTATCAGAGGTAAACGTCTGATTTTTAGTCTGTGTTACAATAGGAATGTTATAGATACCGAAGGGGGCCGAGTCATTATATAAGGTTACGTGTTAGTGATGTATGTGTGTTTATATCAGCCTTGCATGATCACTGAACTGACTGTTTTTCATCATGTCATGAACCGTCACTTTACAGC
The DNA here is from genome assembly GCF_032717465.1 of Coenobita brevimanus. Classification (NCBI taxonomy): domain Eukaryota; kingdom Metazoa; phylum Arthropoda; class Malacostraca; order Decapoda; family Coenobitidae; genus Coenobita; species Coenobita brevimanus. Next base: position 34,825,941 of record NC_136983.1, on the reverse strand, counting down.
TTGTTGCTACTTCGTGTGTTCCCTTATCATAAAAACACATTCATTTAAAATAAAAACAAATTATGTTATGACATTAAATGGCTACTAAGCCTCTCCCCAACACTCCGCTACCTCCACTCCCATCCCTCCCAACACACAGCTACTTCCATTACCCCCCACCCCATCCCGCACCGACCGCGCACGTCCCCCCCCACCATTACCCCCAACACTGTTACCAGATCAAATTATTTGCCGCTCCTGATACCTTCTACGCGGTGTCCCGCGCGGAAATTTCTCCAACTGTACAAGGTCTTCTGTTGCTTCCGTTGTTGGGTGTGGCATTTATGCTGGAAAAGACAGGCACACAACACCACACCACACCACAGCACACCACACAACACAGAATTTAGGAAACAAAACAACATCCAAGTCCTGGGATATCTGCTGCTTCTGTCGTTGGGAAATTGGCATTTGTGGTGAGATGGCAAAGGATTCACAGGTGTTCCTTACCCCATGAGAAAACACATCAGTTTGAAGTCTTATTCTTCGTGTTTTATGCATATACTCCACCTATTGTACCATAACATTGTCTTGTATTTATTTTTTCTTTCCCATTGCTGACATAGCTGGGATAATAACATGTTAATATATATGTGTGACACATGTGAATATACTGTAAGGATAGCGATACTACCGAACCGCCAACGCTGACAAGAATTCAGCCCTGGATGTCATTAAAATCTGTTAAGATGACATTTATCGTTTCACACCTGTTCCTTCCCTATTTAGACTTGCTAATGCATATGTTTTTTTTTATTTTTATTTTTTTTTTATGCGAGGAAGAAGGAACCAAAGGCCATGAGCCCGCAGTAACAGTTCCCTCCAAGAGAAAAACAAAATACAAAAGAGAACCAAATTCAAGATCCGATCATTTTGAGATGCCTGGACACACTGCGTTTGAAAGACTGGAGATCATAGGCAGGAGGAAATACAGACAGAGGGAGACAGTTCCAGAGCTGACCTGTTGCATGAATGAAAGACTGGGAGTAACGGTTAACTCTTGCATTAGAGAGTTGGACAGAAAAGGGATGAGAGTTTGCTGCCAGACGGGTGCTACGCGCCCGTCGTAGAGGTGGAGGAATGCAAGCAGACAGTTCAGAGGAGCAGTGACCATCAAAGTAGCGATAGAAAAGAGATAAAGATGCAACAGTGCGGCGAAGAGACAGAGGTTGAAGGGAGTCAGTAAGAGGAGGAGAGTTAATGAGACGAAAAGCCTTTGACTCCACCCTATTGAGAAGAGCTGTATGTGGGGAGCCTCCCCACACATGAGAGTTGTAAAAGAAAAGCAGCACGATGCATTAAAATAGGTGAAAGAAACTGTGAATTTTATTTTAGAATCACTATTATCTTTTTAGCAGAAACAAAAATGATCAAAATTATACACTGCAGAAGTATAGTTCATTTCTTACGGATAAAATGCATTAATTCCTTACCAGGACTAAACCAAGGAATAATACAAACGACCTATTACCTCATTGTCTCTGCTGTCATTTTTTAAATCGTATTTGTCCTATACCTACATGGTTTTATTTGCCTTTGAAGGCCATCTCCTCACGAGTTGTTTGAGCCTTCAGTAGAATTTTACTTACAAGAAATTTCTGCCATATTGAAAAAAAAAATCGCCTGGAGATAGCAAGAATGAAGCACTTTGCAAAATGGTAAAAATAATAATCGACGAAGTAAGGGTGTAAGTAGAACATAAGCAGATTTGAGCAGGTGTAATTATTGTTGTTTTTGTTCTTCTTGATGTTGCTGTTGTTACTATTGTTATTCTTGTTAATGTTATTGTTGCTGCTGCTGTTGCTGGTGATGTTGTTGATGCTGTTGATATTATTGTTATTATGGCAGTTATTATTGTTATTGCTGTTTTTCTTGGTATTGTTATTGTTGTTTTATTGTGTTCTTGTATTGTAGTTTTTATTGTTGTTATTGTTGGTTATTATTACCGTTATTATTATTGCTGTCATTAGTGTTGTTATAGATGTTTTTCTTGTTATTGTTATTGTTACTTCAAGGCTTCAAGAGTTTGGGGTCAATGAGTATACACTCATGATTTAAGGTATCTTATCCCCACAGAAAAAAATCACAAGGGGCGAGGTCAGGGAATGGACTGGCCACCCAACATCGCCATGCAACGAGATCACCTGATCCGGAAACATTTCCTTCAGTGCTTGCAATGATCTTCGAGCTGTGTGTGCAGTAGCTCCATCTTGCTGAAACCACACATCGAGTTCTTCAAGCTCAAGGTGTTCGAGTTGTGGCCTTAGAAAGTTTTCGAGCATATCAATGTAATGGTCAGAAGTTACAATAACAGTTACACCACCCTGTTTAAAGAAATAAGGACCCACAATGCCAACATCGACAACAGCGAACCACAGTCACTCGATTGGAGTGCAACGGTCTTTCATGTAGCATGCAGGGGTTGTCTTCAGACCAATACTGAAAATTTTGTTTATAGAGCCACTCAGATGAAAATGAGCTTTGCCATTGCACAAAAGAACAGCATCTTCCAGAACACATTCCAGAACGTTCTCGCATAACTCCCTGCGGCTTATCCAGTCTCTCGCATTGAGTTCATGCACAACTATCATTTTGTATGGATGGAAGTGAAGATCTTTGTGTAAGATTCTCCTTGCAGATTCCCGGGATATCCCTACAGCTAAAGCATGCTTCCACACAGAATGTCTCGGAGACTGCACAACAGATTGCCTTAATGCTTCAATTTTCTTAGGTGTACGAGCACTCGTAGGTCAACCAGATGATTTTCTTTTTAAAGCAGAGCCTGTTGCCCTGAAATTCTCAACCCATTGCAAGATGGTTTTCCGATCTGGAATGTTTTGGTTCCGTGGAATACTGAATCGTCTTCAAAAGGCCCTCTGCACGGCAATCACGGAACAGTTGTTTGTGAAGAACCTTTTGACAGCAAACGCACGGTGTGCTCCCGACCACGCCATGTTGGTGACTGACGATATTTGGGGTTGGGCTACCAACAGACCCTAGCCCAGCCCCTCCCGCCTCACTACTGCCAGTGCTACAGCCTATCGAAATGTGGGAGTTTTTTGGGGGGTCCTCCTGTATAAGCGTGGCCTACCCCACAAGGGACAAAGGCAATGATTATGTATATATATATATATATATATATATATATATATATATATATATATATATATATATATATATATATATATATATATATATATATATTATATATATATATATATATATATATATATATATATATATATATATATATATTAGACGATTCCGGTGCTGTTCCTCCATCACTTCCCCCTCTGACTTCTTCTTGGCTGACATTAAAATTTTCTTCAGCTGATGTATTTCTGCTGTCACAGGCCTCAATACTAATAAGGCATATGGGCCTGATGGAGTCCCTCCTGTTGTTCTCAAGAACTGTGCTTCTGTGCTTACACGCTGCCTAGGCAAACTCTTTCGCCTTTGTCTGTCAACTTGTACCTTTCCTCCTTGCTGGAAGTTTGCTCTCATTCAGCCGGTCCCAAGGAAGAGTGACCATTCCCAACCCTCTAACTATCGTCCAATTGCTTTAACATCCTGTATCTCAAAAGTTTTCGAGTCTGTTCTTAACAGAAAAATTTTAAAGCATCTTTCCTATCACAACCTTCTTTCTGATTGTCAGTATGGGTTCCGTCAGGGACACTCCACCGGCGATCTTCTCACCTACATTTCAGACTCCTGGTCATCCACCTTTCGGAACTTTGGAGAAAGCTTTGCCATTGCACTTGACAGCTCTAAGGCTTTCGATCGAGTTTGGCATAAATCTTTAATTTCCAAAATGCCTTCTTCAGGTTTCTATCCTTCTATCTGTGCCTTCATCTCTAGCTTCCTTTCTGGCCGTTCTAGAGCCGCTGTTGTAGACGGCCATCGTTCTTCTCCTAGATATATTAACAGTGGTGTTCCTCAGGGCTCTGTCCTATCACCAACTCTCTTCCTTTTATTCTTCAATGACCTTCTATGGTGTACATCTAAACCTATCCACTCATACGCTGATGACTCCACCCTTCACCTTTCCATTTGATTCCCGCAACGTCCATCTCAGCAGTTACTTCAACAAAGGATAAGGCTATGGCACACCTAATGTCTGACTTGGCTCGTATCTCTAACTGGGTAAAAATAATCTTGTTCTTTTTAATGCATCAAAGACTCAGTTTTTGCACCTATCAACCTGACAAAATCCTCCACAGGTATACCCATTAATGTTTGATAATATTCAAATTAATCCTGCATCATCCTTGAAGATGCTTGGGGTTTCATTTACTCGGGACTTGTCTTGGAAAGATCATATTACATCTCTTGTAAAATCTACTTCCAAGAGATTGGGTGTGCTAAGCTGACTCCGTTCCTTCTTTACCCCTGCACAATTGTTGACTCTATACAGGAGTTTTATCCACCCCTGTGTAGAGTACAACTCTCATGAGTGGGGAGGCTCCCCACATACAGCTCTTCTCAATAGGGTGGAGTCAAACGCTTTTCGCCTCATTAACTCTCATCCTCTTACTGACTCCCTTCAACCTTTGTCTCTTCACCGCACTGTTGCATCTTTATCAATTTTTTTTATCGCTACTTCAATGGTCACTGCTCCTCTGAACTGTCTGCATTCATTCCTCCACCTCTACGACGGGCGCGTTGCACCCGTCTAGCAGCAAACTCTCATCCCTTTTCTGTCCATCTCTTTAACCCCTACACCGCAGGCATGTTTACCAATGTTTTGCATGTGCCGGGGGGTTATTCGGGCTCCGTCAGACTCTCAAAAATATTTGCCAAAAATCAGTTATTAGTCCTAGAATATTAAAATTACATATGCTTATGACACATACCTTCAGCTTTCTCCTGGAATGTCTGCTGAGCCATCGTCGTTACCGTAGGACTTGTGGAGACCTGTGAATTTGGGTAACGAAGTCTCCACTTTACACTTCCCAACCACCCGTAATATGATTACCACAGCCAGATATTAATACTATAAACACTGCTCTATGATTTTCAAGTAGTTTGGGATCCATACTCCAAAAAAAGCCACTGTGAAAGCAATGAAAATTATGAGCGCGTCTGACCGTCGCACTTGCCTAGTTCGGTCTTGGTACTCTCTCATTTATTATTCATAAAACCCCTCACACTTTATATTTCTATTACTATATAACACTTATATATATCTACAGTCTTTATCCATAAGTTTCCTTCAGTAGTATTAGTTTATTGTCACTGTAGGGATTCAATTTCTTTCAGTAAAATACGTAGCATTCACTTTCTCGTCCTGTATACTAGCATTGAGAGTGAATGTCACTTTCACCTTCACTCTCATAACTCATAGTATTCAGACATGCTAGAGTGAAGCTTTCACTTTCATTACTCCTAGGGTATATACTCGTATTCTTATAATACTACTCATTTATATTTCTATTTGCGTTCTCTATTTTATTTACGTTATTTACATTTCTATTTTATTTACACTGTGTTATGCACTGTCACTTGAAGTAACTTATAAAACTATTTTCCACTGTTCACATATATTTACATTCATTACTTTCACTCGCTGTTTACACATTATTTATAATTCCACTTGCACTGTTTTACTCAATAGAAAGATCGTAGTCACTCTTTTATCAATTGTCAGCCCTTTACCTCTTTCCACACCAGGTTTAGTAGGGGGTAAAGGTCACAGGGCCCTTTGCATGGGGGTGAAAAGTCCCTGAAGCTAGCAAGAGCGAACTGACGTACCTCCACGTTGGAAGATGAGAGTGAACTGATAAGGGTGGGCCGGGGTGGTGGCCTACCTAGGGAAATTCATTACTACCAATGTTAGCCTCTTGACACAGCTATATATACCAGTGAAATGATTGGCAGGAAATCTAGACAATACATTATAAATTAGGTAGTTCCAGGTGAATTTAAATATCACTTAGGCTTCTCCCTTCCCTCCTTATATGTATATTTATTACGAAAATAGATTATACGGCATATTTCAAGGGGAAATAAACAGCGAAAATTAGCGAACGAGTGCACATGAGGTGTTGTCAGGTGATAATTAGCCAATTCCAGGTGTATGGCACTCTCACTTACCTTATTTCTTTCTTGTATATATTATTTGGTATAAGAATAGGGCATAGGGCTTATTTCAATGGATGAAATCAGTGAAAAATTCCAGGGAAGATTTACTTAGCGTAGCACGGCCGGGCAGGCGAGAGGATAGGGTAATGGAGGGGGGATAGGGAGGGGAGTCAAGAACGGGGAGAATGGCTAAATTGTCAACAATGGATGGGAGTACAGATGAGATTAGGAGTACTGATTAGTGTTGGACATTGGCAGTACTGATAGATTAAACAAGCCCCCACTTGGAAGCCCGGATGAATTCAAAATAACACAGAATCACAAAAGCGACGCCCCGTGGTATGATCCCTTGCTCCCAAGTGTCACGAAAGTGATGCCCCATGGTTAAGGGGTTAATGCAAGAGTTAACCGTTACTCCCAGTCCTTCATTTATTCAACAGGTCAACTTTGGAACTGTCTCCCTCTGTCTGTATTTCCTGCTTCTTATGATCTCCAGTTTTTCAAACGCAGTGTGTCCAGGCATCTGGAAATGATCGGATCTTGAATTTGGCTCTCTCTGATATTTTGTTTTTCTCTTGGAAGGAACAGTTTTGCGGGCTCGTTGCCTTTGGTTCCTTCTTACACACACACACACACACACACACACACACACATATATATATATATATATATATATATATATATATGTTAGTCACAGGCCATGCATGCATCTCAGACTCTGGTGAGTCAAGTGGTGAGACACGAATCCATCTCATTCAGCTGCTGTCTACCGACCATAAGTCACGGCCTTCCCAACCACAGCCAGTTAAGCAGTATATAATTCATTATGATCTGATGGATGTTATGACTTTAATATTATTAGAGGTTGAAAATGTTATAATACCCAGGAAATTTCAGAGAATATGCCGTAAAAATAAAAAAAAGAAGTTGGAATATACACTTACCGTGCGATGGGGCTACTGTGAACATACGGGGCAATTTGAAACATGTTTGCTTAATTTTTTTTTTTTCTTTAAATGACTTTTGGTAAATTTTCAGAATTTCAAAACTAAAAACTGAATGCATGTATGTGTTTAATATTATTTTTAATCGATAAAAAAAAGTTGTGCTTGCTTCCAGTATTATTTTACATTTTTAATATATTTTTTTGGATACCTGATTTTTCATTCTAAGTATGCCTTAGAATTAGTGTAAAACGCTAAGGTCCGCCACGCATGCAATATTTAATGGAGGAAGCTCAACTCTTCAGGAATTAATACTGCTTTATTAAGGTACCTTGTGTAGTAGTATGAGGTAGAAAGCCTTAACCATGTAGACACTAGTGTTGAAATGTGTGGATGGGGCTAAATGGAACATGACCCTGGGGCTAAATGAAACCCACCTGAATTTTTTTCAAAATGTGTACTACCGGTACTAATCAAGAGTTTGTTTTATTTCTAGCATGGTGAGGAACTACAAGAGAAAGGAGCATTCCAATAGGCTCCAATACAACCAAGATGATATGAATCGTGCTCTCCTTGACCTTGACAAAGGAGACAGCACAATAAGGACAATTAGCAGTCGCTACAAAATCCCCATTGCAACTCTTCACAGACGTTGGAAAGGTCATGTCAAGAACCCTGGTCAGTTGGGGCATTCTACAGCCCTTTTACAAGATGAAGAGAGGGCAATGGCTGCTAATTTAGCTGCCCTTGGAGACTACGGGCTTGCTTTTGACATGGCAGACCTGCGCCACTTTGTGCAACACTTCTTGAACAAGAAAGGTCGACAAATCAGCTGTTTCAAAGATAATTTACCTGGTGCTGACTGGGGCTATGGTTTCCTTAAGCACCATTCTGACATTATAACAAGCAGGCATTGTCAAAATATATCTAGGAAAAGAGCTGCTGTCTCTGACACTATTGTTAATGAATACTTTAAAAACCTTGAAAAAACACTTGAAGGGGTTCCTCCTGACAATATAATTAATTATGATGACTAATCTCACCGATGACCCCAAAACAAAATTGATGCTGTTTCGCAGAGGTGCAAAGCATGCTGAGCGCATTATTAACACAACATAAAGCTCAACATCTATCATGTTTGCAGCAGCACCAACAGGCAAGCTTCTTCCACCGTATATTGTGTACAAAGGCCAGTGTATGCAAGAAGCGTGGATTGCTGGTGGACCCACTCATGCCAAGTACGTGTCAAAATCAGGATGTTTGACGCAGATATCTTTGTAGAATGGTTTAAGTCTGTTGTGATTCCTTTTGTAAAGAGTCTCCCAAACAAAGAACCGAAAGTGCTAATAGGTGATAATCTGCCTAGCCATATGTCACTTGAAGTGGTTTCACTCTGTGAGGAAAACATCAGAATGACTTTCTTCCCACCCAATGCAACCCATCTCCTACAACCCCTAGATGTTGGATGCTTTGAGCCTTTGAAAAGGGCATGGAAAAAAACTCTGACAGACTGGAAAATGGGAGAAGGAAAACATCTTGCATCAATGCCCAAGTGGGCCTTCCCAAAGCTGCTTCTCTCTGTGATGTTGGATATGCCGGAAAAATGGCCTCGTTTGTGTGAAAGTGCTTTTCGTGCCTGCGGCATCTATCCATTTACACCTGATGCTGTTCTGTCAAAGATTAGGCATGCAGAAAAGCAACCTGAGAATGTCAGTCAAAAGTTGCTGCAATACTTGAAGGAGACAAGGGACGCAAGCGTCAAACATCAGCAACCATGGAGGAAGAGAGTGAATGTCTCACCAGGAACCACTGTTACAGCTGAAGATCTGAATGCCTCCCTTTCCTCAGAAGCTAGCAAAAGTGGAACCTCTACAGATCCAAAACGTCCTCGAAGCCTTAAGAAAATAGTGAGTACAGAAATGGAAGGTGAAAGTGATGATGAGATGCTACTAAACCTTGAGGACCTCTCTGAAGAAGCAGAGTCTACTGCCCAGACAAGAAGCACTACCCCTGATGTGACTACCTGTACGATGAAGGAAGGCGATTATGTTCTAGTTCGTTTTGCTCAGAAGAAATATAATGTGCATTATGCAGGCAAACTTAACGGAAAAAGCCAGGATTGCAACAGTGAATGATAAATTGATTATTACAGGAAATGTGAGAGTGACTCTACTGATAAATTTGCATTTACCCTTCCCAAAGAACCAGATGAAGGATTAGTTGATAAAGATGATGTCATAACAGTGTTGAAGTTGAGTGACACTTTTAGAGGTAAGGTTGCCTTTGATAAATCTTCATTCTCAAACTTGATAGTGAGCTAGAGTGGTCATGTACAAGTGAAATGTACAATTCCATTCATTTAGCCCCACTAGTTCCAATAAACCCCATCTTTTTCCTTTTAGCCCCTTTATTGTTCTACTCGTATGTAGCCCCATTTACATGTGTTCATAATAGCCCCTATGTTTTACACACACAAAAATATTTCTGTTTTTAAGGCATACAAAATGTATGAATGTTTTTTTTTTTTTTTTTTTTTTTTTACCATAATATAAGAAAATGGTCTTATTTTGATGGAAAAGTTTTTCAAAACTCTGCAGCTGCTGTACTGAAATGTATGGTTATTAAAAGGCTGAAATTGGACTAATTTTGTTTCACGCTCAAAAATGACTAGAATTTGCATATGCACATATGCAAATGCATGATTATCCTAAGCCTACTTATGAGTCTCTGTGAGATAACGAAGAGTTAGACAGCGAGAGACCCAGTATTATACCTGCACATCACACACACACGCAGACGCTACTGATTGACCTGAGAAGGTCTAGGTCTGGTTTATGGTTGAATTAGTTTGTGACATGCAGCCAGCATTTGCTCACGATTTAGGAAATATATCAAACTCACACTGACTGCTAACAAAGATGCAGTTGTCTTAAGATCTGACATACTTTAATAGTGGTAAAAAATACTAATGGTTGACTGAAACAACGAAATTGTGGAATATTATACATACTTTATTTTCCATACACTACATATCTACTTTACAATTAAGAATGTATGAGCAACTTTTCTGAGACGTATCAGAGGTAAACGTCTGATTTTTAGTCTGTGTTACAATAGGAATGTTATAGATACCGAAGGGGGCCGAGTCATTATATAAGGTTACGTGTTAGTGATGTATGTGTGTTTATATCAGCCTTGCATGATCACTGAACTGACTGTTTTTCATCATGTCATGAACCGTCACTTTACAGCTTGTTGCTACTTCGTGTGTTCCCTTATCATAAAAACACATTCATTTAAAATAAAAACAAATTATGTTATGACATTAAATGGCTACTAAGCCTCTCCCCAACACTCCGCTACCTCCACTCCCATCCCTCCCAACACACAGCTACTTCCATTACCCCCCACCCCATCCCTCACCTACCGCGCACGTCCCACCCCTCCTTTACCCCCAACACTGTTACCAGATCAAATTATTTGCCGCTCCTGATACCTTCTACGCGGTGTCCCGCGCGGAAATTTCTCCAACTGTACAAGGTCTTCTGTTGCTTCCGTTGTTGGGTGTGGCATTTATGCTGGAAAAGACAGGCACACAACACCACACCACACCACAGCACACCACACAACACAGAATTTAGGAAACAAAACAACATCCAAGTCCTGGGATATCTGCTGCTTCTGTCGTTGGGAAATTGGCATTTGTGGTGAGATGGCAAAGGATTCACAGGTGTTCCTTACCCCATGAGAAAACACATCAGTTTGAAGTCTTATTCTTCGTGTTTTATGCATATACTCCACCTATTGTACCATAACATTGTCTTGTATTTATTTTTTCTTTCCCATTGCTGACATAGCTGGGATAATAACATGTTAATATATATGTGTGACACATGTGAATATACTGTAAGGATAGCGATACTACCGAACCGCCAACGCTGACAAGAATTCAGCCCTGGATGTCATTAAAATCTGTTAAGATGACATTTATCGTTTCACACCTGTTCCTTCCCTATTTAGACTTGCTAATGCATATGTTTTTTTTTATTTTTATTTTTTTTTTATGCGAGGAAGAAGGAACCAAAGGCCATGAGCCCGCAGTAACAGTTCCCTCCAAGAGAAAAACAAAATACAAAAGAGAACCAAATTCAAGATCCGATCATTTTGAGATGCCTGGACACACTGCGTTTGAAAGACTGGAGATCATAGGCAGGAGGAAATACAGACAGAGGGAGACAGTTCCAGAGCTGACCTGTTGCATGAATGAAAGACTGGGAGTAACGGTTAACTCTTGCATTAGAGAGTTGGACAGAAAAGGGATGAGAGTTTGCTGCCAGACGGGTGCTACGCGCCCGTCGTAGAGGTGGAGGAATGCAAGCAGACAGTTCAGAGGAGCAGTGACCATCAAAGTAGCGATAGAAAAGAGATAAAGATGCAACAGTGCGGCGAAGAGACAGAGGTTGAAGGGAGTCAGTAAGAGGAGGAGAGTTAATGAGACGAAAAGCCTTTGACTCCACCCTATTGAGAAGAGCTGTATGTGGGGAGCCTCCCCACACATGAGAGTTGTAAAAGAAAAGCAGCACGATGCATTAAAATAGGTGAAAGAAACTGTGAATTTTATTTTAGAATCACTATTATCTTTTTAACAGAAACAAAAATGATCAAAATTATACACTGCAGAAGTATAGTTCATTTCTTACGGATAAAATGCATTAATTCCTTACCAGGACTAAACCAAGGAATAATACAAACGACCTATTACCTCATTGTCTCTGCTGTCATTTTTAAAATCGTATTTGTCCTATACCTACATGGTTTTATTTGCCTTTGAAGGCCATCTCCTCACGAGTTGTTTGAGCCTTCAGTAGCATTTTACTTACAAAAAATTTCTGCCATATTGAAAAAAAAAAAAAAAATCGCCTGGAGATAGCAAGAATGAAGCACTTTGCAAAATGGTAAAAATAATAATCGACGAAGTAAGGGTGTAAGTAGAACATAAGCAGATTTGAGCAGGTGTAATTATTGTTGTTTTTGTTCTTCTTGATGTTACTGTTGTTACTATTGTTATTCTTGTTAATGTTATTGTTGCTGCTGCTGTTGCTGGTGATGTTGTTGATGCTGTTGATATTATTGTTATTATGGCAGTTATTATTGTTATTGCTGTTTTTCTTGGTATTGTTATTGTTGTTTTATTGTGTTCTTGTATTGTAGTTTTTATTGTTGTTATTGTTGGTTATTATTACCGTTATTATTATTGCTGTCATTAGTGTTGTTATAGATGTTTTTCTTGTTATTGTTATTGTTACTTCAAGGCTTCAAGAGTTTGGGGTCAATGAGTATACACTCATGATTTAAGGTATCTTATCCCCACAGAGAAAAAAATCACAAGGGGCGAGGTCAGGGAATGGACTGGCCACCCAACATCGCCATGCAACGAGATCACCTGATCCGGAAACATTTCCTTCAGTGCTTGCAATGATCTTCGAGCTGTGTGTGCAGTAGCTCCATCTTGCTGAAACCACACATCGAGTTCTTCAAGCTCAAGGTGTTCGAGTTGTGGCCTTAGAAAGTTTTCGAGCATATCAATGTAATGGTCAGAAGTTACAATAACAGTTACACCACCCTGTTTAAAGAAATAAGGACCCACAATGCCAACATCGACAACAGCGAACCACAGTCACTCGATTGGAGTGCAACGGTCTTTCATGTAGCATGCAGGGGTTGTCTTCAGACCAATACTGAAAATTTTGTTTATAGAGCCACTCAGATGAAAATGAGCTTTGCCATTGCACAAAAGAACAGCATCTTCCAGAACACATTCCAGAACGTTCTCGCATAACTCCCTGCGGCTTATCCAGTCTCTCGCATTGAGTTCATGCACAACTATCATTTTGTATGGATGGAAGTGAAGATCTTTGTGTAAGATTCTCCTTGCAGATTCCCGGGATATCCCTACAGCTAAAGCATGCTTCCACACAGAATGTCTCGGAGACTGCACAACAGATTGCCTTAATGCTTCAATTTTCTTAGGTGTACGAGCACTCGTAGGTCAACCAGATGATTTTCTTTTTAAAGCAGAGCCTGTTGCCCTGAAATTCTCAACCCATTGCAAGATGGTTTTCCGATCTGGAATGTTTTGGTTCCGTGGAATACTGAATCGTCTTCAAAAGGCCCTCTGCACGGCAATCACGGAACAGTTGTTTGTGAAGAACCTTTTGACAGCAAACGCACGGTGTGCTCCCGACCACGCCATGTTGGTGACTGACGATATTTGGGGTTGGGCTACCAACAGACCCTAGCCCAGCCCCTCCCGCCTCACTACTGCCAGTGCTACAGCCTATCGAAATGTGGGAGTTTTTTGGGGGGGTCCTCCTGTATAAGCGTGGCCTACCCCACAAGGGACAAAGGCAATGATTATGTATATATATATATATATATATATATATATATATATATATATATATATATATATATATATATATATATATATATATATTAGACGATTCCGGTGCTGTTCCTCCATCACTTCCCCCTCTGACTTCTTCTTGGCTGACATTAAAATTTTCTTCAGCTGATGTATTTCTGCTGTCACAGGCCTCAATACTAATAAGGCATATGGGCCTGATGGAGTCCCTCCTGTTGTTCTCAAGAACTGTGCTTCTGTGCTTACACGCTGCCTAGGCAAACTCTTTCGCCTTTGTCTGTCAACTTGTACCTTTCCTCCTTGCTGGAAGTTTGCTCTCATTCAGCCGGTCCCAAGGAAGAGTGACCATTCCCAACCCTCTAACTATCGTCCAATTGCTTTAACATCCTGTATCTCAAAAGTTTTCGAGTCTGTTCTTAACAGAAAAATTTTAAAGCATCTTTCCTATCACAACCTTCTTTCTGATTGTCAGTATGGGTTCCGTCAGGGACACTCCACCGGCGATCTTCTCACCTACATTTCAGACTCCTGGTCATCCACCTTTCGGAACTTTGGAGAAAGCTTTGCCATTGCACATGACAGCTCTAAGGCTTTCGATCGAGTTTGGCATAAATCTTTAATTTCCAAAATGCCCTCTTCAGGTTTCTATCCTTCTATCTGTGCCTTCATCTCTAGCTTCCTTTCTGGTCGTTCTAGAGCCGCTGTTGTAGACGGCCATCGTTCTTCTCCTAGATATATTAACAGTGGTGTTCCTCAGGGCTCTGTCCTATCACCAACTCTCTTCCTTTTATTCTTCAATGACCTTCTATGGTGTACATCTAACCCTATCCACTCATACGCTGATGACTCCACCCTTCACCTTTCCATTTGATTCCCGCAACGTCCATCTCAGCAGTTACTTCAACAAACAAAGGATAAGGCTATGGCACACCTAATGTCTGACTTGGCTCGTATCTCTAACTGGGGTAAAAATAATCTTGTTCTTTTTAATGCATCAAAGACTCAGTTTTTGCACCTATCAACTTGACAAAATCCTCCACAGGTATACCCATTAATGTTTGATAATATTCAAATTAATCCTGCATCATCCTTGAAGATGCTTGGGGTTTCATTTACTCGGGACTTGTCTTGGAAAGATCATATTACATCTCTTGTAAAATCTGCTTCCAAGAGATTGGGTGTGCTAAGCTGACTCCGTTCCTTCTTTACCCCTGCACAATTGTTGACTCTATACAGGAGTTTTATCCACCCCTGTGTAGAGTACAACTCTCATGAGTGGGGAGGCTCCCCACATACAGCTCTTCTCAATAGGGTGGAGTCAAACGCTTTTCGCCTCATTAACTCTCCTCCTCTTACTGGCTCCCTTCAACCTTTGTCTCTTCACCGCACTGTTGCATCTTTATCAATTTTTTATCGCTACTTCAATGGTCACTGCTCCTCTGATCTGTCTGCATTCCTTACTCCACCTCGACGCCGGGCGCGTTGCACCCGTCTAGCAGCAAACTCTCCTCCCTTTTCTGTCCATCTCTTTAACCCCTACACCGCAGGCATGTTTACCAATGTTTTGCATGTGCCGGGGGGTTATTCGGGCTCCGTCAGACTCTCAAAAAATATTTGCCAAAAATCAGTTATTAGTCCTAGAATATTAAAATTACATATGCTTATGACACATACCTTCAGCTTTCTCCTGGAATGTCTGCTGAGCCATCGTCGTTACCGTAGGACTTGTGGAGACCTGTGAATTTGGGTAACGAAGTCTCCACTTTACACTTCCCAACCACCCGTAATATGATTACCACAGCCAGATATTAATACTATAAACACTGCTCTATGATTTTCAAGTAGTTTGGGATCCATACTCCAAAAAAAAGCCACTGTGAAAGCAATGAAAATTATGAGCGCGTCTGACCGTCGCACTTGCCTAGTTCGGTCTTGGTACTCTCTCATTTATTATTCATAAAACCCCTCACACTTTATATTTCTATTACTATATAACACTTATATATATCTACAGTCTTTATCCATAAGTTTCCTTCAGTAGTATTAGTTTATTGTCACTGTAGGGATTCAATTTCTTTCAGTAAAATACGTAGCATTCACTTTCTCGTCCTGTATACTAGCATTGAGAGTGAATGTCACTTTCACCTTCACTCTCATAACTCATAGTATTCAGACATGCTAGAGTGAAGCTTTCACTTTCATTACTCCTAGGGTATATACTCGTATTCTTATAATACTACTCATTTATATTTCTATTTGCGTTCTCTATTTTATTTACGTTATTTACATTTCTATTTTATTTACACTGTGTTATGCACTGTCACTTGAAGTAACTTATAAAACTATTTTCCACTGTTCACATATATTTACATTCATTACTTTCACTCGCTGTTTACACATTATTTATAATTCCACTTGCACTGTTTTACTCAATAGAAAGATCGTAGTCACTCTTTTATCAATTGTCAGCCCTTTACCTCTTTCCACACCAGGTTTAGTAGGGGGTAAAGGTCACAGGGCCCTTTGCATGGGGGTGAAAAGTCCCTGAAGCTAGCAAGAGCGAACTGACGTACCTCCACGTTGGAAGATGAGAGTGAACTGATAAGGGTGGGCCGGGGTGGTGGCCTACCTAGGGAAATTCATTACTACCAATGTTAGCCTCTTGACACAGCTATATATACCAGTGAAATGATTGGCAGGAAATCTAGACAATACATTATAAATTAGGTAGTTCCAGGTGAATTTAAATATCACTTAGGCTTCTCCCTTCCCTCCTTATATGTATATTTATTACGAAAATAGATTATACGGCATATTTCAAGGGGAAATAAACAGCGAAAATTAGCGAACGAGTGCACATGAGGTGTTGTCAGGTGATAATTAGCCAATTCCAGGTGTATGGCACTCTCACTTACCTTATTTCTTTCTTGTATATATTATTTGGTATAAGAATAGGGCATAGGGCTTATTTCAATGGATGAAATCAGTGAAAAATTCCAGGGAAGATTTACTTAGCGTAGCACGGCCGGGCAGGCGAGAGGATAGGGTAATGGAGGGGGGATAGGGAGGGGAGTCAAGAACAGGGAGAATGGCTAAATTGTCAACAATGGATGGGAGTACAGATGAGATTAGGAGTACTGATTAGTGTTGGACATTGGCAGTACTGATAGATTAAACAAGCCCCCACTTGGAAGCCCGGATGAATTCAAAATAACACAGAATCACAAAAGCGATGCCCCGTGGTATGATCCCTTGCTCCCAAGTGTCACGAAAGTGATGCCCCATGGTTAAGGGGTTAATGCAAGAGTTAACCATTACTCCCAGTCCTTCATTTATTCAACAGGTCAACTTTGGAACTGTCTCCCTCTGTCTGTATTTCCTGCTTCTTATGATCTCCAGTTTTTCAAACGCAGTGTGTCCAGGCATCTGGAAATGATCGGATCTTGAATTTGGCTCTCTCTGATATTTTGTTTTTCTCTTGGAAGGAACAGTTTTGCGGGCTCGTTGCCTTTGGTTCCTTCTTCCACACACACACACACACACACACACACACACACATATATATATATATATATATATATATATATATATATATATATATATGTTAGTCACAGGCCATGCATGCATCTCAGACTCTGGTGAGTCAAGTGGTGAGACACGAATCCATCTCATTCAGCTGCTGTCTACCGACCATAAGTCACGGCCTTCCCAACCACAGCCAGTTAAGCAGTATATAATTCATTATGATCTGATGGATATTATGACTTTAATATTATTAGAGGTTGAAAATGTTATAATACCCAGGAAATTTCAGAGAATATGCCGTAAAAATAAAAAAAAGAAGTTGGAATATACACTTACCGTGCGATGGGGCTACTGTGAACATACGGGGCAATTTGAAACATGTTTGCTTAATTTTTTTTTTTTCTTTAAATGACTTTTGGTAAATTTTCAGAATTTCAAAACTAAAAACTGAATGCATGTATGTGTTTAATATTATTTTTAATCGATAAAAAAAAGTTGTGCTTGCTTCCAGTATTATTTTACATTTTTAATATATATTTTTTTGGATACCTGATTTTTCATTCTAAGTATGCCTTAGAATTAGTGTAAAACGCTAAGGTCCGCCACGCATGCAATATTTAATGGAGGAAGCTCAACTCTTCAGGAATTAATACTGCTTTATTAAGGTACCTTGTGTAGTAGTATGAGGTAGAAAGCCTTAACCATGTAGACACTAGTGTTGAAATGTGTGGATGGGGCTAAATGGAACATGACCCTGGGGCTAAATGAAACCCACCTGAATTTTTTTCAAAATGTGTACTACCGGTACTAATCAAGAGTTTGTTCTATTTCTAGCATGGTGAGGAACTACAAGAGAAAGGAGCATTCCAATAGGCTCCAATACAACCAAGATGATATGAATCGTGCTCTCCTTGACCTTGACAAAGGAGACAGCACAATAAGGACAATTAGCAGTCGCTACAAAATCCCCATTGCAACTCTTCACAGACGTTGGAAAGGTCATGTCAAGAACCCTGGTCAGTTGGGGCATTCTACAGCCCTATTACAAGATGAAGAGAGGGCAATGGCTGCTAATTTAGCTGCCCTTGGAGACTACGGGCTTGCTTTTGACATGGCAGACCTGCGCCACTTTGTGCAACACTTCTTGAACAAGAAAGGTCGACAAATCAGCTATTTCAAAGATAATTTACCTGGTGCTGACTGGGGCTATGGTTTCCTTAAGCACCATTCTGACATTATAACAAGCAGGCATTGTCAAAATATATCTAGGAAAAGAGCTGCTGTCTCTGACACTATTGTTAATGAATACTTTAAAAACCTTGAAAAAACACTTGAAGGGGTTCCTCCTGACAATATAATTAATTATGATGACTAATCTCACCGATGACCCCAAAACAAAATTGATGCTGTTTCGCAGAGGTGCAAAGCATGCTGAGCGCATTATTAACACAACATAAAGCTCAACATCTATCATGTTTGCAGCAGCACCAACAGGCAAGCTTCTTCCACCGTATATTGTGTACAAAGGCCAGTGTATGCAAGAAGCGTGGATTGCTGGTGGACCCACTCATGCCAAGTACGTGTCAAAATCAGGATGTTTGACACAGATATCTTTGTAGAATGGTTTAAGTCTGTTGTGATTCCTTTTGTAAAGAGTCTCCCAAACAAAGAACCGAAAGTGCTAATAGGTGATAATCTGCCTAGCCATATGTCACTTGAAGTGGTTTCACTCTGTGAGGAAAACATCAGAATGACTTTCTTCCCACCCAATGCAACCCATCTCCTACAACCCCTAGATGTTGGATGCTTTGAGCCTTTGAAAAGGGCATGGAAAAAAACTCTGACAGACTGGAAAATGGGAGAAGGAAAACATCTTGCATCAATGCCCAAGTGGGCCTTCCCAAAGCTGCTTCTCTCTGTGATGTTGGATATGCCGGAAAAATGGCCTCGTTTGTGTGAAAGTGCTTTTCGTGCCTGCGGCATCTATCCATTTACACCTGATGCTGTTCTGTCAAAGATTAGGCATGCAGAAAAGCAACCTGAGAATGTCAGTCAAAAGTTGCTGCAATACTTGAAGGAGACAAGGGACGCAAGCGTCAAACATCAGCAACCATGGAGGAAGAGAGTGAATGTCTCACCAGGAACCACTGTTACAGCTGAAGATCTGAATGCCTCCCTTTCCTCAGAAGCTAGCAAAAGTGGAACCTCTACAGATCCAAAACGTCCTCGAAGCCTTAAGAAAATAGTGAGTACAGAAATGGAAGGTGAAAGTGATGATGAGATGCTACTAAACCTTGAGGACCTCTCTGAAGAAGCAGAGTCTACTGCCCAGACAAGAAGCACTACCCCTGATGTGACTACCTGTACGATGAAGGAAGGCGATTATGTTCTAGTTCGTTTTGCTCAGAAGAAATATAATGTGCATTATGCAGGCAAACTTAACGGAAAAAGCCAGGATTGCAACAGTGAATGATAAATTGATTATTACAGGAAATGTGAGAGTGACTCTACTGATAAATTTGCATTTACCCTTCCCAAAGAACCAGATGAAGGATTAGTTGATAAAGATGATGTCATAACAGTGTTGAAGTTGAGTGACACTTTTAGAGGTAAGGTTGCCTTTGATAAATCTTCATTCTCAAACTTGATAGTGAGCTAGAGTGGTCATGTACAAGTGAAATGTACAATTCCATTCATTTAGCCCCACTAGTTCCAATAAACCCCATCTTTTTCCTTTTAGCCCCTTTATTGTTCTACTCGTATGTAGCCCCATTTACATGTGTTCATAATAGCCCCTATGTTTTACACACACAAAAATATTTCTGTTTTTAAGGCATACAAAATGTATGAATTTTTTTTTTTTTTTTTTTTTTTTTTTTACCATAAGAAAATGGTCTTATTTTGATGGAAAAGTTTTTCAAAACTCTGCAGCTGCTGTACTGAAATGTATGGTTATTAAAAGGCTGAAATTGGACTAATTTTGTTTCACGCTCAAAAATGACTAGAATTTGCATATGCACATATGCAAATGCATGATTATCCTAAGCCTACTTATGAGTCTCTGTGAGATAACGAAGAGTTAGACAGCGAGAGACCCAGTATTATACCTGCACATCACACACACACGCAGACGCTACTGATTGACCTGAGAAGGTCTAGGTCTGGTTTATGGTTGAATTAGTTTGTGACATGCAGCCAGCATTTGCTCACGATTTAGGAAATATATCAAACTCACACTGACTGCTAACAAAGATGCAGTTGTCTTAAGATCTGACATACTTTAATAGTGGTAAAAAATACTAATGGTTGACTGAAACAACGAAATTGTGGAATATTATACATACTTTATTTTCCATACACTACATATCTACTTTACAATTAAGAATGTATGAGCAACTTTTCTGAGACGTATCAGAGGTAAACGTCTGATTTTTAGTCTGTGTTACAATAGGAATGTTATAGATACCGAAGGGGGCCGAGTCATTATATAAGGTTACGTGTTAGTGATGTATGTGTGTTTATATCAGCCTTGCATGATCACTGAACTGACTGTTTTTCATCATGTCATGAACCGTCACTTTACAGCTTGTTGCTACTTCGTGTGTTCCCTTATCATAAAAACACATTCATTTAAAATAAAAACAAATTATGTTATGACATTAAATGGCTACTAAGCCTCTCCCCAACACTCCGCTACCCCCACTCCCATCCCTCCCAACACACAGCTACTCTCACTACCCCCCCCAATCCCTCACCTACCGCGCACGTCCCACCCCTCCTTTACCCCCAACACTGTTACCAGATCAAATTATTTGCCGCTCCTGATACCTTCTACGCGGTGTCCCGCGCGGAAATTTCTCCAACTGTACAAGGTCTTCTGTTGCTTCCGTTGTTGGGTGTGGCATTTATGCTGGAAAAGACAGGCACACAACACCACACCACACCACAGCACACCACACAACACAGAATTTAGGAAACAAAACAACATCCAAGTCCTGGGATATCTGCTGCTTCTGTCGTTGGGAAATTGGCATTTGTGGTGAGATGGCAAAGGATTCACAGGTGTTCCTTACCCCATGAGAAAACACATCAGTTTGAAGTCTTATTCTTCGTGTTTTATGCATATACTCCACCTATTGTACCATAACATTGTCTTGTATTTATTTTTTCTTTCCCATTGCTGACATAGCTGGGATAATAACATGTTAATATATATGTGTGACACATGTGAATATACTGTAAGGATAGCGATACTACCGAACCGCCAACGCTGACAAGAATTCAGCCCTGGATGTCATTAAAATCTGTTAAGATGACATTTATCGTTTCACACCTGTTCCTTCCCTATTTAGACTTGCTAATGCATATGTTTTTTTTTATTTTTATTTTTTTTTATGCGAGGAAGAAGGAACCAAAGGCCATGAGCCCGCAGTAACAGTTCCCTCCAAGAGAAAAACAAAATACAAAAAGAGAACCAAATTCAAGATCCGATCATTTTGAGATGCCTGGACACACTGCGTTTGAAAGACTGGAGATCATAGGCAGGAGGAAATACAGACAGAGGGAGACAGTTCCAGAGCTGACCTGTTGCATGAATGAAAGACTGGGAGTAACGGTTAACTCTTGCATTAGAGAGTTGGACAGAAAAGGGATGAGAGTTTGCTGCCAGACGGGTGCTACGCGCCCGTCGTAGAGGTGGAGGAATGCAAGCAGACAGTTCAGAGGAGCAGTGACCATTAAAGTAGCGATAGAAAAGAGATAAAGATGCAACAGTGCGGCGAAGAGACAGAGGTTGAAGGGAGTCAGTAAGAGGAGGAGAGTTAATGAGACGAAAAGCCTTTGACTCCACCCTATTGAGAAGAGCTGTATGTGGGGAGCCTCCCCACACATGAGAGTTGTAAAAGAAAAGCAGCACGATGCATTAAAATAGGTGAAAGAAACTGTGAATTTTATTTTAGAATCACTATTATCTTTTTAGCAGAAACAAAAATGATTAAAATTATACACTGCAGAAGTATAGTTCATTTCTTACGGATAAAATGCATTAATTCCTTACCAGGACTAAACCAAGGAATAATACAAACGACCTATTACCTCATTGTCTCTGCTGTCATTTTTAAAATCGTATTTGTCCTATACCTACATGGTTTTATTTGCATTTCAAGGCCATCTCCTCACGAGTTGTTTGAGCCTTCAGTAGCATTTTACTTACAAAAAATTTCTGCCATATTGAAAAAAAAAAAAAAAAAATCGCCTGGAGATAGCAAGAATGAAGCACTTTGCAAAATGGTAAAAATAATAATCGACGAAGTAAGGGTGTAAGTAGAACATAAGCAGATTTGAGCAGGTGTAATTATTGTTGTTTTTGTTCTTCTTGATGTTACTGTTGTTACTATTGTTATTCTTGTTAATGTTATTGTTGCTGCTGCTGTTGCTGGTGATGTTGTTGATGCTGTTGATATTATTGTTATTATGGCAGTTATTATTGTTATTGCTGTTTTTCTTGGTATTGTTATTGTTGTTTTATTGTGTTCTTGTATTGTAGTTTTTATTGTTGTTATTGTTGGTTATTATTACCGTTATTATTATTGCTGTCATTAGTGTTGTTATAGATGTTTTTCTTGTTATTGTTATTGTTACTTCAGGGCTTCAAGAGTTTGGGGTCAATGAGTATACACTCATGATTTAAGGTATCTTATCCCCACAGAAAAAAATCACAAGGGGCGAGGTCAGGGAATGGACTGGCCACCCAACATCGCCATGCAACGAGATCACCTGATCCGGAAACATTTCCTTCGGTGCTTGCAATGATCTTCGAGCTGTGTGTGCCGTAGCTCCATCTTGCTGAAACCACACATCGAGTTCTTCAAGCTCAAGGTGTTCGAGTTGTGGCCTTAGAAAGTTTTCGAGCATATCAATGTAATGGTCAGAAGTTACAATAACAGTTACACCACCCTGTTCAAAGAAATAAGGACCCACAATGCCAACATCGACAACAGCGAACCACAGTCACTCGATTGGAGTGCAACGGTCTTTCATGTAGCATGCAGGGGTTGTCTTCAGACCAATACTGAAAATTTTGTTTATAGAGCCACTCAGATGAAAATGAGCTTTGCCATTGCACAAAAGAACAGCATCTTCCAGAACACATTCCAGAACGTTCTCGCATAACTCCCTGCGGCTTATCCAGTCTCTCGCATTGAGTTCATGCACAACTATCATTTTGTATGGATGGAAGTGAAGATCTTTGTGTAAGATTCTCCTTGCAGATTCCCGGGATATCCCTACAGCTAAAGCATGCTTCCACACAGAATGTCTCGGAGACTGCACAACAGATTGCCTTAATGCTTCAATTTTCTTAGGTGTACGAGCACTCGTAGGTCAACCAGATGATTTTCTTTTTAAAGCAGAGCCTGTTGCCCTGAAATTCTCAACCCATTGCAAGATGGTTTTCCGATCTGGAATGTTTTGGTTCCGTGGAATACTGAATCGTCTTCAAAAGGTCCTCTGCACGGCAATCACGGAACAGTTGTTTGTGAAGAACCTTTTGACAGCAAACGCACGGTGTGCTCCCGACCACGCCATGTTGGTGACTGACGATATTTGGGGTTGGGCTACCAACAGACCCTAGCCCAGCCCCTCCCGCCTCACTACTGCCAGTGCTACAGCCTATCGAAATGTGGGAGTTTTTTGGGGGGGTCCTCCTGTATAAGCGTGGCCTACCCCACAAGGGACAAAGGCAATGATTATGTATATATATATATATATATATATATATATATATATATATATATATATATTATATATTAGACGATTCCGGTGCTGTTCCTCCATCACTTCCCCCCTCTGACTTCTTCTTGGCTGACATTAAAATTTTCTTCAGCTGATGTATTTCTGCTGTCACAGGCCTCAATACTAATAAGGCATATGGGCCTGATGGAGTCCCTCCTGTTGTTCTCAAGAACTGTGCTTCTGTGCTTACACGCTGCCTAGGCAAACTCTTTCGCCTTTGTCTGTCAACTTGTACCTTTCCTCCTTGCTGGAAGTTTGCTCTCATTCAGCCGGTCCCAAGGAAGAGTGACCATTCCCAACCCTCTAACTATCGTCCAATTGCTTTAACATCCTGTATCTCAAAAGTTTTCGAGTCTGTTCTTAACAGAAAAATTTTAAAGCATCTTTCCTATCACAACCTTCTTTCTGATTGTCAGTATGGGTTCCGTCAGGGACACTCCACCGGCGATCTTCTCACCTACATTTCAGACTCCTGGTCATCCACCTTTCGGAACTTTGGAGAAAGCTTTGCCATTGCACTTGACAGCTCTAAGGCTTTCGATCGAGTTTGGCATAAATCTTTAATTTCCAAAATGCCCTCTTCAGGTTTCTATCCTTCTATCTGTGCCTTCATCTCTAGCTTCCTTTCTGGTCGTTCTAGAGCCGCTGTTGTAGACGGCCATCGTTCTTCTCCTAGATATATTAACAGTGGTGTTCCTCAGGGCTCTGTCCTATCACCAACTCTCTTCCTTTTATTCTTCAATGACCTTCTATGGTGTACATCTAACCCTATCCACTCATACGCTGATGACTCCACCCTTCACCTTTCCATTTGATTCCCGCAACGTCCATCTCAGCAGTTACTTCAACAAACAAAGGATAAGGCTATGGCACACCTAATGTCTGACTTGGCTCGTATCTCTAACTGGGTAAAAATAATCTTGTTCTTTTTAATGCATCAAAGACTCAGTTTTTGCACCTATCAACCTGACAAAATCCTCCACAGGTATACCCATTAATGTTTGATAATATTCAAATTAATCCTGCATCATCCTTGAAGATGCTTGGGGTTTCATTTACTCGGGACTTGTCTTGGAAAGATCATATTACATCTCTTGTAAAATCTGCTTCCAAGAGATTGGGTGTGCTAAGCTGACTCCGTTCCTTCTTTACCCCTGCACAATTGTTGACTCTATACAGGAGTTTTATCCACCCCTGTGTAGAGTACAACTCTCATGAGTGGGGAGGCTCCCCACATACAGCTCTTCTCAATAGGGTGGAGTCAAACGCTTTTCGCCTCATTAACTCTCCTCCTCTTACTGACTCCCTTCAACCTTTGTCTCTTCACCGCACTGTTGCATCTTTATCAATTTTTTTTTATCGCTACTTCAATGGTCACTGCTCCTCTGAACTGTCTGCATTCATTCCTCCACCTCTACGACGGGCGCGTTGCACCCGTCTAGCAGCAAACTCTCATCCCTTTTCTGTCCATCTCTTTAACCCCTACACCGCAGGCATGTTTACCAATGTTTTGCATGTGCCGGGGTTATTCGGGCTCCGTCAGACTCTCAAAAAATATTTGCCAAAAATCAGTTATTAGTCCTAGAATATTAAAATTACATATGCTTATGACACATACCTTCAGCTTTCTCCTGGAATGTCTGCTGAGCCATCGTCTTTACCGTAGGACTTGTGGAGACCTGTGAATTTGGGTAACGAAGTCTCCACTTTACACTTCCCAACCACCCGTAATATGATTACCACAGCCAGATATTAATACTATAAACACTGCTCTATGATTTTCAAGTAGTTTGGGATCCATACTCCAAAAAAAAAGCCACTGTGAAAGCAATGAAAATTACGAGCGCGTCTGACCGTCGCACTTGCCTAGTTCGGTCTTGGTACTCTCTCATTTATTATTCATAAAACCACTCACACTTTATATTTCTATTACTATATAACACTTATATATATCTACAGTCTTTATCCATAAGTTTCCTTCAGTAGTATTAGTTTATTGTCACTGTAGGGATTCAATTTCTTTCAGTAAAATACGTAGCATTCACTTTCTCGTCCTGTATACTAGCATTGAGAGTGAATGTCACTTTCACCTTCACTCTCATAACTCATAGTATTCAGACATGCTAGAGTGAAGCTTTCACTTTCATTACTCCTAGGGTATATACTCGTATTCTTATAATACTACTCATTTATATTTCTATTTGCGTTCTCTATTTTATTTACGTTATTTACATTTCTATTTTATTTACACTGTGTTATGCACTGTCACTTGAAGTAACTTATAAAACTATTTTCCACTGTTCACATATATTTACATTCATTACTTTCACTCGCTGTTTACACATTATTTATAATTCCACTTGCACTGTTTTACTCAATAGAAAGATCGTAGTCACTCTTTTATCAATTGTCAGCCCTTTACCTCTTTCCACACCAGGTTTAGTAGGGGGTAAAGGTCACAGGGCCCTTTGCATGGGGGTGAAAAGTCCCTGAAGCTAGCAAGAGCGAACTGACGTACCTCCACGTTGGAAGATGAGAGTGAACTGATAAGGGTGGGCCGGGGTGGTGGCCTACCTAGGGAAATTCATTACTACCAATGTTAGCCTCTTGACACAGCTATATATACCAGTGAAATGATTGGCAGGAAATCTAGACAATACATTATAAATTAGGTAGTTCCAGGTGAATTTAAATATCACTTAGGCTTCTCCCTTCCCTCCTTATATGTATATTTATTAGAAAATAGATTATACGGCATATTTCAAGGGGAAATAAACAGCGAAAATTAGCGAACGAGTGCACATGAGGTGTTGTCAGGTGATAATTAGCCAATTCCAGGTGTATGGCACTCTCACTTACCTTATTTCTTTCTTGTATATATTATTTGGTATAAGAATAGGGCATAGGGCTTATTTCAATGGATGAAATCAGTGAAAAATTCCAGGGAAGATTTACTTAGCGTAGCACGGCCGGGCAGGCGAGAGGATAGGGTAATGGAGGGGGGATAGGGAGGGGAGTCAAGAACGGGGAGAATGGCTAAATTGTCAACAATGGATGGGAGTACAGATGAGATTAGGAGTACTGATTAGTGTTGGACATTGGCAGTACTGATAGATTAAACAAGCCCCCACTTGGAAGCCCGGATGAATTCAAAATAACACAGAATCACAAAAGCGATGCCCCGTGGTATGATCCCTTGCTCCCAAGTGTCACGAAAGTGATGCCCCATGGTTAAGGGGTTAATGCAAGAGTTAACCGTTACTCCCAGTCCTTCATTTATTCAACAGGTCAACTTTGGAACTGTCTCCCTCTGTCTGTATTTCCTGCTTCTTATGATCTCCAGTTTTTCAAACGCAGTGTGTCCAGGCATCTGGAAATGATCGGATCTTGAATTTGGCTCTCTCTGATATTTTGTTTTTCTCTTGGAAGGAACAGTTTTGCGGGCTCGTTGCCTTTGGTTCCTTCTTCCACACACACACACACACACACACACACTATATATATATATATATATATATATATATATATATATATATATATATATATGTTAGTCACAGGCCATGCATGCATCTCAGACTCTGGTGAGTCAAGTGGTGAGACACGAATCCATCTCATTCAGCTGCTGTCTACCGACCATAAGTCACGGCCCTCCCAACCACAGCCAGTTAAGCAGTATATAATTCATTATGATCTGATGGATATTATGACTTTAATATTATTAGAGGTTGAAAATGTTATAATACCCAGGAAATTTCAGAGAATATGCCGTAAAAATAAAAAAAAGAAGTTGGAATATACACTTAC
The DNA here is from genome assembly GCF_032717465.1 of Coenobita brevimanus. Taxonomy (NCBI): domain Eukaryota; kingdom Metazoa; phylum Arthropoda; class Malacostraca; order Decapoda; family Coenobitidae; genus Coenobita; species Coenobita brevimanus. Next base: position 34,798,332 of record NC_136983.1, on the reverse strand, counting down.
CGTGCGATGGGGCTACTGTGAACATACGGGGCAATTTGAAACATGTTTGCTTAATTATTTATTTTTCTTTAAATGACTTTTGGTAAATTTTCAGAATTTCAAAACTAAAAACTGAATGCATGTATGTGTTTAATATTATTTTTAATCGATAAAAAAGTTGTGCTTGCTTCCAGTATTATTTTACATTTTTAATATATATTTTTTGGATACCTGATTTTTCATTCTAAGTATGCCTTAGAATTAGTGTAAAACACTAAGGTCCGCCACGCATGCAATATTTAATGGAGGAAGCTCAACTCTTCAGGAATTAATACTGCTTTATTAAGGTACCTTGTGTAGTAGTATGAGGTAGAAAGCCTTAACCATGTAGACACTAGTGTTGAAATGTGTGGATGGGGCTAAATGGAACATGACCCTGGGGCTAAATGAAACCCACCTGAATTTTTTTCAAAATGTGTACTACCGGTACTAATCAAGAGTTTGTTCTATTTCTAGCATGGTGAGGAACTACAAGAGAAAGGAGCATTCCAATAGGCTCCAATACAACCAAGATGATATGAATCGTGCTCTCCTTGACCTTGACAAAGGAGACAGCACAATAAGGACAATTAGCAGTCGCTACAAAATCCCCATTGCAACTCTTCACAGACGTTGGAAAGGTCATGTCAAGAACCCTGGTCAGTTGGGGCATTCTACAGCCCTTTTACAAGATGAAGAGAGGGCAATGGCTGCTAATTTAGCTGCCCTTGGAGACTACGGGCTTGCTTTTGACATGGCAGACCTGCGCCACTTTGTGCAACACTTCTTGAACAAGAAAGGTCGACAAATCAGCTATTTCAAAGATAATTTACCTGGTGCTGACTGGGGCTATGGTTTCCTTAAGCACCATTCTGACATTATAACAAGCAGGCATTGTCAAAATATATCTAGGAAAAGAGCTGCTGTCTCTGACACTATTGTTAATGAATACTTTAAAAACCTTGAAAAAACACTTGAAGGGGTTCCTCCTGACAATATAATTAATTATGATGACTAATCTCACCGATGACCCCAAAACAAAATTGATGCTGTTTCTGCAGAGGTGCAAAGCATGCTGAGCGCATTATTAACACAACATAAAGCTCAACATCTATCATGTTTGCAGCAGCACCAACAGGCAAGCTTCTTCCACCGTATATTGTGTACAAAGGCCAGTGTATGCAAGAAGCGTGGATTGCTGGTGGACCCACTCATGCCAAGTACGTGTCAAAATCAGGATGTTTGACGCAGATATCTTTGTAGAATGGTTTAAGTCTGTTGTGATTCCTTTTGTAAAGAGTCTCCCAAACAAAGAACCGAAAGTGCTAATAGGTGATAATCTGCCTAGCCATATGTCACTTGAAGTGGTTTCACTCTGTGAGGAAAACATCAGAATGACTTTCTTCCCACCCAATGCAACCCATCTCCTACAACCCCTAGATGTTGGACGCTTTGAGCCTTTGAAAAGGGCATGGAAAAAAACTCTGACAGACTGGAAAATGGGAGAAGGAAAACATCTTGCATCAATGCCCAAGTGGGCCTTCCCAAAGCTGCTTCTCTCTGTGATGTTGGATATGCCGGAAAAATGGCCTCGTTTGTGTGAAAGTGCTTTTCGTGCCTGCGGCATCTATCCATTTACACCTGATGCTGTTCTGTCAAAGATTAGGCATGCAGAAAAGCAACCTGAGAATGTCAGTCAAAAGTTGCTGCAATACTTGAAGGAGACAAGGGACGCAAGCGTCAAACATCAGCAACCATGGAGGAAGAGAGTGAATGTCTCACCAGGAACCACTGTTACAGCTGAAGATCTGAATGCCTCCCTTTCCTCAGAAGCTAGCAAAAGTGGAACCTCTACAGATCCAAAACGTCCTCGAAGCCTTAAGAAAATAGTGAGTACAGAAATGGAAGGTGAAAGTGATGATGAGATGCTACTAAACCTTGAGGACCTCTCTGAAGAAGCAGAGTCTACTGCCCAGACAAGAAGCACTACCCCTGATGTGACTACCTGTACGATGAAGGAAGGCGATTATGTTCTAGTTCGTTTTGCTCAGAAGAAATATAATGTGCATTATGCAGGCAAACTTAACGGAAAAAGCCAGGATTGCAACAGTGAATGATAAATTGATTATTACAGGAAATGTGAGAGTGACTCTACTGATAAATTTGCATTTACCCTTCCCAAAGAACCAGATGAAGGATTAGTTGATAAAGATGATGTCATAACAGTGTTGAAGTTGAGTGACACTTTTAGAGGTAAGGTTGCCTTTGATAAATCTTCATTCTCAAACTTGATAGTGAGCTAGAGTGGTCATGTACAAGTGAAATGTACAATTCCATTCATTTAGCCCCACTAGTTCCAATAAACCCCATCTTTTTCCTTTTAGCCCCTTTATTGTTCTACTCGTATGTAGCCCCATTTACATGTGTTCATAATAGCCCCTATGTTTTACACACACAAAAATATTTCTGTTTTTAAGGCATACAAAATGTATGAATGTTTTTTTTTTTTTTTTTTTTTTTACCATAATATAAGAAAATGGTCTTATTTTGATGGAAAAGTTTTTCAAAACTCTGCAGCTGCTGTACTGAAATGTATGGTTATTAAAAGGCTGAAATTGGACTAATTTTGTTTCACGCTCAAAAATGACTAGAATTTGCATATGCACATATGCAAATGCATGATTATCCTAAGCCTACTTATGAGTCTCTGTGAGATAACGAAGAGTTAGACAGCGAGAGACCCAGTATTATACCTGCACATCACACACACACGCAGACGCTACTGATTGACCTGAGAAGGTCTAGGTCTGGTTTATGGTTGAATTAGTTTGTGACATGCAGCCAGCATTTGCTCACGATTTAGGAAATATATCAAACTCACACTGACTGCTAACAAAGATGCAGTTGTCTTAAGATCTGACATACTTTAATAGTGGTAAAAAATACTAATGGTTGACTGAAACAACGAAATTGTGGAATATTATACATACTTTATTTTCCATACACTACATATCTACTTTACAATTAAGAATGTATGAGCAACTTTTCTGAGACGTATCAGAGGTAAACGTCTGATTTTTAGTCTGTGTTACAATAGGAATGTTATAGATACCGAAGGGGGCCGAGTCATTATATAAGGTTACGTGTTAGTGATGTATGTGTGTTTATATCAGCCTTGCATGATCACTGAACTGACTGTTTTTCATCATGTCATGAACCGTCACTTTACAGCTTGTTGCTACTTCGTGTGTTCCCTTATCATAAAAACACATTCATTTAAAATAAAAACAAATTATGTTATGACATTAAATGGCTACTAAGCCTCTCCCCAACACTCCGCTACCTCCACTCCCATCCCTCCCAACACACAGCTACTTCCATTACCCCCCACCCCATCCCTCACCTACCGCGCACGTCCCACCCCTCCTTTACCCCCAACACTGTTACCAGATCAAATTATTTGCCGCTCCTGATACCTTCTACGCGGTGTCCCGCGCGGAAATTTCTCCAACTGTACAAGGTCTTCTGTTGCTTCCGTTGTTGGGTGTGGCATTTATGCTGGAAAAGACAGGCACACAACACCACACCACACCACAGCACACCACACAACACAGAATTTAGGAAACAAAACAACATCCAAGTCCTGGGATATCTGCTGCTTCTGTCGTTGGGAAATTGGCATTTGTGGTGAGATGGCAAAGGATTCACAGGTGTTCCTTACCCCATGAGAAAACACATCAGTTTGAAGTCTTATTCTTCGTGTTTTATGCATATACTCCACCTATTGTACCATAACATTGTCTTGTATTTATTTTTTCTTTCCCATTGCTGACATAGCTGGGATAATAACATGTTAATATATATGTGTGACACATGTGAATATACTGTAAGGATAGCGATACTACCGAACCGCCAACGCTGACAAGAATTCAGCCCTGGATGTCATTAAAATCTGTTAAGATGACATTTATCGTTTCACACCTGTTCCTTCCCTATTTAGACTTGCTAATGCATATGTTTTTTTTTATTTTTATTTTTTTTTTATGCGAGGAAGAAGGAACCAAAGGCCATGAGCCCGCAGTAACAGTTCCCTCCAAGAGAAAAACAAAATACAAAAGAGAACCAAATTCAAGATCCGATCATTTTGAGATGCCTGGACACACTGCGTTTGAAAGACTGGAGATCATAGGCAGGAGGAAATACAGACAGAGGGAGACAGTTCCAGAGCTGACCTGTTGCATGAATGAAAGACTGGGAGTAACGGTTAACCCTTGCATTAGAGAGTTGGACAGAAAAGGGATGAGAGTTTGCTGTCAGACGAGTGCTACGCGCCCGTCGTAGAGGTGGAGGAATGCAAGCAGACAGTTCAGAGGAGCAGTGACCATTAAAGTAGCGATAGAAAAGAGATAAAGATGCAACAGTGCGGCGAAGAGACAGAGGTTGAAGGGAGTCAGTAAGAGGAGGAGAGTTAATGAGACGAAAAGCCTTTGACTCCACCCTATTGAGAAGAGCTGTATGTGGGGAGCCTCCCCACACATGAGAGTTGTAAAAGAAAAGCAGCACGATGCATTAAAATAGGTGAAAGAAACTGTGAATTTTATTTTAGAATCACTATTATCTTTTTAGCAGAAACAAAAATGATCAAAATTATACACTGCAGAAGTATAGTTCATTTCTTACGGATAAAATGCATTAATTCCTTACCAGGACTAAACCAAGGAATAATACAAACGACCTATTACCTCATTGTCTCTGCTGTCATTTTTTAAATCGTATTTGTCCTATACCTACATGGTTTTATTTGCCTTTGAAGGCCATCTCCTCACGAGTTGTTTGAGCCTTCAGTAGCATTTTACTTACAAGAAATTTCTGCCATATTGAAAAAAAAAAAAAAAAAATCGCCTGGAGATAGCAAGAATGAAGCACTTTGCAAAATGGTAAAAATAATAATCGACGAAGTAAGGGTGTAAGTAGAACATAAGCAGATTTGAGCAGGTGTAATTATTGTTGTTTTTGTTCTTCTTGATGTTACTGTTGTTACTATTGTTATTCTTGTTAATGTTATTGTTGCTGCTGCTGTTGCTGGTAATGTTGTTGATGCTGTTGATATTATTGTTATTATGGCAGTTATTATTGTTATTGCTGTTTTTCTTGTTATTGTTATTGTTGTTTTATTGTGTTCTTGTATTGTAGTTTTTATTGTTGTTATTGTTGGTTATTATTACCGTTATTATTATTGCTGTCATTAGTGTTGTTATAGATGTTTTTCTTGTTATTGTTATTGATACTGCTGTTATTGTTGTTATTGATGTTATTGTTCTTATTGTTATTATGGTTGTTATTGTTATTATGGTTGTTATTGTTGTTATTGCTTTGTTATTGTTGTTATTGTTATTGTTATTGTTGTTATTGTTATTGTTGCTGTTGTTGTTGTTGTTGTTGTTGCTGTTGTTGTTGTTGTTGTTGTTGTTGCTGCTGTTATTGTTGTTATTGTTATTGTTGTTGTTGCTGTTATTGTTGTTATTGTTATTGTTGTTGTTGCTGTTGTTATTGTTGTTGTTGTTGTTGCTGTTGTTATT